>NC_142033.1:36101948-36701948 GCF_982192425.1 Myodes glareolus
TATTGCAGTCAGTGAATAGCAATATGAGGGTAGGGGATTAAATTTCTGATTACAAAAATCATATTTTCATACTAAGATCTAGTAAATTGTAATTATGACATTCTAATTTGATCATCACAGAAACAGACAACCATTCAAAACTACATTTGGGAATCAAAAACAATTGCTTACAATTTGTTTGAAATTATAAAGGGGTAATTATGAACAATTTTAAGCATTTTGCTGTTGTAAAAGAAAAATTACATTTGAAATAAATAAACAATTCAATGCAAGGATCAAGTCACCTTATAAAGTATGCAAATTTTATTCTTTTAAACACACAAATTTTGTTTGGGACCTTGTTTCAAAAGACAGGTTAAGTATATTAGACTCCTGGAGTTTTGGAGTGAAGGAAAGTTACTGATTATTATTTAAGTGTTAATGAAAAGAGAAAGAGAAAGAAACTCCTTATTAATATCAGGAATACTAGATTCTGGTTTTCTTTCAGGAGAATAAGAAAAATTATAATCTTTCAATGGACAATTTACAAGATTTTTTGTTTGATTTTGCCCATAAAATGTATGATGACAAACACAATATGTCCTTTATTATTTATAATTAATAATATCCCTCTCTATTATATTTAAAACAACTCTGCAGGTTAGAACTGTATTAATTTGTGTACGTCGTTTTGATGAGAGCAATGGTTGTACTATTTGCTCAAATAAATATAGAATGAAATATTTTAAAATGCAAGGGTATAAAATTCATGGGAAACATATGCACAGAATCTCACATGTTTGTTTCATCAACCAACGATTTTATGGTCATTTGTAATATCACTTGTTTAACCTAGTGGAGAATCTTATGTTAAAAGTGGTCTGCAGTGTCAGAAATCAGTTCAAGTTGTTAAGTGACTTAGCAGAATGGTTATGATTGGCATATAAAAACCACAGAGCCAGAGTCCCCGTTTTCAGGAACATCAAATAATAGACCGATGCAGTGTGATCATAAAGACTGGTCAATATTTCTGTGGTTAAAATATTGGGAAAGACGACCCCAAAAGACATTCATGGAAGAGACATTGTCTTCAAAATGTGAAGCAGCAGGGCGATTGGTAATGAAAAGTCCCCAGACTATCTACATAATATACAGCTTTAATAAACAGAAGTAAGACTTACACCAGATTACACCAGAATACAAATGATCCATCCAGATGCAGGAGCCAGGCGAGAGAGAGCTAGCAGGTTTAAAGGCAAGCTTTAGCCTAAGGGCGACACGCCCCACAAACAGAAAGTGATTGGCTGAACTCCCCTATCAAAAATGTGGCCCTGTTTTACTATCATGTAAAACTAAAGACGTGTCTTTCCAGTGCATTATCTTATCTGACTCAGTATTGGTAGCCACTGACTGGGCAATTCTCTGGGTAGGAGGACATGCTGCAGGGGAGAACACGGTGACATGGCAGATGTGATGGATAACTCGTCTGTGTATGGTTTATGCCACTGAGTGGACCAAAAGAAAATATTTAACCTTTGCCTCAAATAAGTTACAAGAGTAAACCAATCTGGAACCCTTAGTTATAATTTGTCATGAAAAATAATCTGAGAAAACTGTAGATTCCAAATGCACAAAGTTGCATATTCCCTATGCCTTCAGGTATGCAGAGCCTAGTACTTGCTACTGATCACAATGGGTAGCATGGTCCCTTCAGACGACAAAACCCTCACATAAGGAAAAAGCATAACAGAAAGGAGTCTTCATATTCACTGTCTAACAGCATTTTGTCATTGTCATGGGATGATGACACCTACTTTTTTCACATATTCTATTTTAGAAGGGTTAATTCTCACTGGCAATAACATGTATCATTTATGATGTACCACACTATTTCAGTTATCTATGTATATTAGCAAATTTCTCATTGTAATTTATATGCCTCCACATAGCTAATGGTCACATAAGACCTAAGGAAGAAAATATCGCGTATAAACAGATTCTAGACTGCATGGTTGCTTTAGGAACTGGGTGGGACTTGAGGTTATTTCTGCTTAGGAAGGATGAGAAGGGTGGAAATCAGAACACAAGTTAATAATTGGCCTCAATGAGAGACCAATCTGTTACCTACAAATTCATTGCTTCTATTCCCTGGGTAAAGCATGAGCTTATATTTCTCAAGTGCCATAAATTAAGTATGTCTAAGTGACTGGATGATAACCAATGGAATGTTAGAATAAACGCTCTGTAATGTTTACAGGTATGCTCCTAAAAATATCATATACTTGAACTTCATGATCCAGCTAAGGAAGTTATCAGAGTGAAGAAAGCTGCTTTCTAAATTGTGGAAGGAATCTTTCTTTTTGCCTGTAGAGGGCTAGATAGAGGACAACAGGGGATTGTGCTCAAGGGCTTAGAGTTTAGATTTATACTTGAGTCTTGAATCCCCTACTTTCTCTCTGTGTTACTTTAGGCAAACCTGTTATTTTCCATACTGAAACAACTACCCTCTTAAACGTGAAGTAGGATAGAAACAGTTCCCCTTTAAAGGGTTGGTGCAAGGTGGGCCGGTCATGAAGTTCTGAGAGTGGGAGAAGTCTAAGTGTCCCCATTACTCATTTGTCACAAGGCAGCATGGACAGGGGAGAGATGCCCTCTACCCCCATGACCCATCAACACCTGAAGCAGGTCAGAGAGCTGTCTCTGAGATCAGAAAGACAGGAGAACTGCTCCTGCCGGCCATCAGCTGCAACACTCCAGAACAGGCCATGCACCTTGAGTGGCCAGCACAATAGAACCAACCCCACTGACAGAGATGTGGGTGAGCCATGTTCAATATTGTGGGCATGGAAGAACTGTCCCTATTACTCACTGCCATGTGATGGCGTTGGTGAGAGATAGATGTCTCCCCCATCAATGCCTGAGCAGGTGAGAGAACTGACCCTGAGGTCATAAGAGCAGAATAGCTGGCCCTGTCCCTTGTCTGCTGTAGCTTTCTAGAGAGGGTAGCTGTGCCATACCTGGACAACACAGTAGAGCTGGCCCTGTAGGTGTAGGGATGGGAGATCTGGCCCTGAGAACACGAGGGCAGGAGAACTGGCCCTGCTCCCTTCTCATTGCTGCAATAGTCAACTCCCCAGGACAATACAGGAAAACTCACCCTGGTGGTGAGGACAAGGGAGAGTGGGAAGGCTGCAGCTACCAAAGCCCAGAACCATCTGTGATCTGCTGGAGCATGTGAAGGGACCAGTCTTGCAGACTCAAAGCTACAGGATTTCCGCGACACAGGGCAACAGCAGTTTAACCAGTGAGGGCCCAGCGTCAACAGTGTAGCAGAAACCAGAGGCCTTGAATCAGACCAATGACCATTTGCAATGAACACTTGCAAGTAAAGATTCATTGACTAAAGGGTTTACTATGTCACACTACAAGCTTCTGTGATGAGATTTCTTCCTTTCTTTTCTTTTTCCTTCTTTCTCTTAAATTTTATCAGGGTTAGAATGCAAATACAGAGGGCAGATATACAGGGACAGGAAATGAATGGGATTGAGGTGTATGATGTGAAAGACACAAAGAATAAATAAAATGCTTTAAAAAATTGGTGCAAAGATGTCAGTTTGGACTTGTCCATGTGCCTTCTGTATGCCACTGTGTTTCTTTTGCTTGTTAACTGAGAGATATGAGGTGATAGGCTGATTTCTATTTGTTTGTTTTCTTTTGATTTGTTTAACATTCTGTCCCGGAGCCTGAAACAAAGTGTCATATGTAATAGAGAGTTTGGACATACTTTAAAATAGATAAAGTATGTCAAACTCTATCAGTATGCCAAACAACAGATTATTTCAATATGTTTGTGATCATTGATATTATTATACTGCATAGTCTATATTTTTATGGAATGAATACTTATAATCTACATAATAAATATTAATTTATTGTTTCTCATTTAGAGAGAACATTAAAGGAAATGCTTTAAAAGTGCATTCCTTTTCATGGTGTATCTTTTGTTGAAATATACTAATAGCAGCTTATTTATTTAACAGGTATCAACTAAAAGTGAGAAAGTTTGGTTCTCAATTATCTATGACTAAAACTGCTCACTTCTATGACATTTTTAGAGATCATTGAAGTGAAATCATTAACCTGAGACGTTTTCAGCTGTGGCCCTAATAACATTTATAGCAGACGATTCTATTCATTTCAAATGCTGTTGTGTTGTATGAAGCTTAACAATACACCTGACCTCCACCAGCTGGATGCCAGTAGCATCCTTCCTCCCCAAGGTGATAATTAAAAAATGTTCCAGGCACTGCCAAATGTCTCTGGGGAACACAATTGCCTTTTCTTGTGAACCATTGATGGACAGCTTTCATATACTCATTTGGGAAGCGATTAACTCAGTATTTGCACTTTTTCTATCTGACTCTTGTCTAGTACATGGGGACCATGTCAGCCAGTAAAACAGAAATATTTCTTCCTTAATTGAGTTTATCTTAGGTCAGGATGGTGGAAATCATAACAAAATCATTGCAAAGTCAGATGGTGAGATAGTGTATGAAGACACCAAAGCTAAACATAAGGATGGCGCTGTGTGCTGTCTTTTCTGTCTTCTGAGGCGTTGACATCTGGACCATTACTGAGGATAAACCTTCTCAGTGTTTATCAGTTCATAGAGAAATAAGGCCATGAGTTTTCAGGTTCCGGAAGCTAACTCCAGTTCGGAACTCTGAAATTAAACACCTTCTCTATTCAGCTTTTACATATCCCAGCACTAGGCACATGCCCTCAACAGCTGAGCCAAGAACTAGAAAACAGGGACTTCTCTTATGCTTTAAAGCCTGTGCACACCCCAGGGCTAGCCTGTTTTCTGTGCATTCTACAGAAAGCACGAAGCAGACCCTTTCCTAGGGCTGCCCCTACCTTCTTGTTGGCATGCACCTGACACTGGTGCTTTGTCACAGGCTCCCATCCTCGATGTGGCTCTCTACCCAGAACTCTTTTACACGAAATTACCCCTGATTCACTACTTCTAATGTACCTTAGTAGTTCCACCAATATACTTCATTTTAGAACAAGGACAAAAAAATGTAACTTTATTTTAAGTAGCATAGTAAGGAATGGTTTCCATGGTGGAATGTAAAGAAGCCAGGGCAAATTGAATGAACTCTTTTCTTTCCCTTTCCCTATCCCCTTCCTTCCCTCCTTTCTACCTCTCTCCTTCCCTTACTTCTTTCCTTTCTTTCTTTCCTTTTATTATTTTTGAGACAAGATTTCTCTCTGTAACAGCCCTGGTTGCCTTGAAACTCACTTAGACCATGCTGGCCTCGAGCTCATAGAGATCCTGGTTCTTCCTCCCAGTGCTTGGATTAAAGGCGTGTGTTCCCCCACCCCAACTAATGAGCCATTTTGATATCTGAGGGAAAATAATTCTTGAAATAAATATTACAAAGGCAAAGTTCCCCAGGTAGGTACTATTGCATATTTAAGAAAAGGTGAGAGCCCAGAATTAATAGAGCATAGTAAATAGGAAGGCTGAAGGCTGACATTCATTCAGTTATATAGGTCTGTAGTGCTCATTGTTAGATTTCTAACATTAAAGCCTTCTTTGGCTTTATTAAATTATAATTTATGTATAATTAAATATAACTAGCATATATTTGATGTTTTGATACTTGTATACCTTTTAAAATGATTACTGCAAAGAAATTTGTAATCAAGTATAGGACTTGACAGTTACCTAACTTTCCCATTTCTATTATACATTTTTAGTTTATAATATAATTAAATTATTTTCCCCTTCCCTTTTCTCCTTTAGTCCTTTCCATGTATCCTCCTTGTTCTCTCAAATTCTTGGTCTATTTTTCTTTAACTGTTATTACACATTTGAAATGAGGCCTACAGAATAGAAGTGAATTTTTGTAAGCTATGCACCTCCTGAGAAAAATATTCAGAACATATAAACAACTCAAAGATAGAGTTAAAGAAAAAAGTTCACTAATCCCCCACAAAGCAAATTGCTCATTCCAAAAATTGAGCTTCCGATGTGAACAGAGTTATAAAAAACATGAAAATGGCTAAGGAATATCTCCAAATTTTTTTTCTCAAAGTTTATTAAAATACAAAAGTCTCCATTCCCGCCCTTCCTCCCAACCCCCTCCCACTCCCCCCACTCCCTCCCCTCCTCCCTCTCCATCCCCAAGAGCAGTCAGGGTCTCCCACCCTGTGGGTAGTTCAAGCTCCTCCCCCCTCCCTCCAGGTCCAGGAAGGTGAGCATCCAAACAGACTGGATCCCAAAAATCCAGTATATGCAGAGGAAACAAGTCCCAGTGTCATTGTCAATGGCTTTTCAGAAAGACTCCGGGCCAGCCACATTCAGGGAATCCGGCCTCATTCAGAGAATCTGGCTGGATCACGAGCTCGCTCAGTCCCAGTCAACTGGCCTTGGTGAACTCTCATTAGATCAGTCCCCTTGTATCAGTGGGTGATCGCACCCCTCGCGGTCCTGATTTCCTTTTTCATGTTCTTCCTCCTTCTGCTCCTCATTTGGATCCCCAGATTGTTCTCTGGACAGAGGAGAGGGTGCCTGAACTGGCCTTGGCCCATAACCATACTGATGAATATTTTGCTTATCACCATAGATCCTTCATCTGGTGATGGATGGAGATGGAGACGGAGACCCACATTGGAACACTGGACTTAACTCCCTAGGTCCAAACGAGAAGCAGAAGGAAAGAGAACGTGAGCAAGGAAGGCAAGATCAGAGGGAACCTTCATCTGACGATGGATGGCGATACAGACGGAGACCCACATTGGAGCACCGGACTGAGTCCCCCAATGTCCATAAATTTTTATAATACCTAGGGAATAAGCAAATGCAAATCAAAGCAACTTTGAGATTTCTTCTTACTTCGGCTGAATAGCAAAGATCAATAAACAACTGATAGCAAATGCTGAAGATGTGGAAACGGGAAACCCTCTTTTAGTGGGGATGAAAACCAATATTTTGTTTTGAATGTGATTGAAACAAGAGCAGGCCTCGCACCAAGGAAAGACTTTGTCTGATGTACCCTCTAGTCACCAAGGCTTCATCTAGAGGGAGCAGCTGGGCGAGTAGAAGCACTTGATAAAGGGAGTCAATAGGATCAACAGGATTTGTTGAATTAGGTTCAAGCACTGGTGTCACAAGAAATGACAGGGTTATAAGTTTAGAGCTGCCAAAGTAAAGACAGAAAACAAAGCCACTAGGATGGATAGGATAACTCCTAACCATATATCCTGATTATAGATATTAAACAATTAATAAAAGTGAATAACAATATGTATTTATATTTGGAAAAAAGGCTTAAAAATTCCATATGATCAATTTATTTGTATTTATCAGTGGGTAATCCGTCAGTTTGCATAAGTCCTCTATATATTCTGTAAGTTAATAGCTCATTCATTTTCTTACTAGAATATAGGTCTATCAAATGCAACAAAAAAGTGAACTGAAATGTAGAGTCTTTTTTCAGAAGCCGTACTAGGGTATCCATCTAGCTAGTGGCATATAATTTATTTATTTTTATCTATTGACATGGACCATTACTTCCCTCTTATTTTTTTTTAATTTCTTCATTTTGGCAGGCCACTAGATTACAGCACACTAATGATAGTAATGCATACAACAATATCAATTCCAATTAGTCTGTGTGGATTAGCATAGTAATAGGTCGATAATGAGCTCTGAAGACTTTTCTTAAAAGTGCATTGCCACTGAAAACACTAATGAGTTATCTAGGGCCATCGTCTCTTGCTACTGTTACTGCCAGTTTGCAAACTTGCAAAGAATGTTGTCCCACCAAGTCCCAGCTTAATAGGAATCTAGCTTCTTGATCTATAATTGAATATTATTGCACAATACAAAGGGTATTAAGGCTTAATACAATGTAAATATGAGATATATCTTGCAAATTTTATGTATGTATTTTTGTGCCTCTAATCATGTAATCATGATTAATTAATTAAGTAATGTATACATTTGCAAAAATGTAATATTTGGATTTATTTTTTGAAAAAATTTTCAATCTTTTGAAGACCTGGGAGATAGTAGAAGAATGTCTAAGAATTTGTATGTTTACAAAAGTTCTCATAGAGCCATTAATGATCAGTGATTGTGCGCTGGGGTAGTGGTAATAAAGGAAAGGGTTGCACTGCTAGGAGTATGCCTGGCTTAGGTATCAACTGAAGATAAGAAAAGCAGGGGTGGAAAACACACCTGTGTTCAAGAAAATGGATGATTGAGAACAAAAAGTAAGCAAGTTATGTAAACAAGTGCATTGAAAGTGAGAGACATAGATGTAGAAAGGGAAACAGGACCATGCGTGCTGCTTTGCGTAGGCATCGGAATGAAAGACAGCAAATATTCAGGTGTTCAGTTGTAGAACACATTCACACACAGAGAACATAAACACACAACATTCTGTACCAATCGTGTATAAAAACATCAATGTGGACATTTGTGTGGTTTCTTAAGCAGTGGAATGCTGAATCTTCGGCATAGGACTGACTCTCTTGTTGAAATGTAGAACCTTGACAAGTTTTCTATTTGTCACATGTATTTCGATCAGTTGTTTGGTAAGGTCCAGACATAATTAGTCTGAGATGTTTAAATTGAAAAATAAGCCAATTTGGTGTAGTTAAAAGTGAAAAAAAAATCTCTCTGTTGTGGAAGTTTCCTTCAGCATGATAGAGATATGTTTCCTCTAGTTAGTTGTTATATGGAAGACCTATGGAGAAGTAAATATTTTCAAGTCACCAAGTTTTCTTTAGGTATGGTTAAGGCAAAGTCACTATGATCAGTTTTAACCAATCCAGGAAATCAGCCAGTTTCAATCCAGTATTGACACAGCCAACCCTCTCTCGTTCACTTTCTTTTACTATGCTTTATTTGACCCTGAAATGCATAGGGATTTGTCCAGTGTTACTAGTGTGATTTATGCATGCATGCCGTTGTCATCATATCATCTTCCTTCCTGTTTCTTCTTGTTAGTATTAAAAGTTCTTATTACAATTATCACTGTACTGTTTGACCCACAGCAGCCACTCAGCACGGGTACAAGCAGAGGTTATGTGCATAGTGGAGACAGCAATGCCTGTTTATAATTTAGCTTATGAACATTGAGTTTCTGTAGATTTTTCCTGGTAGAATGATAACAATTTCCACTGGAAGAGTATTAGCCTAAAAATAAAGAAACTGCATCTGTATCTCAGTGACCGTCATCAAGCCTGCTTCTACATTTTTTTTTCTTCTTTTAGAAAAAAGGATGCAGGTCATTTTGGGTTACCAATTACCCTAAAGACATCACTTTGCTTAATTACTTATTTAAATACTGTCTCAAAATTTAGATGCATTGAACAAGTGGGGTTATAATTTCAAGACATGATTTGGTAGAAAGAGGAAGGACATAATTCAGACCCTAATATTCACTTTCACATGGCATTTTTTTTAATCACCAAAGTACAGTTTTCATGAGTACATTTCTGTGGACTCATAATACCAAGTACAGTTTTCATGAGTACATTTCTGTGGACTCATAATACCAAAATCATCGTGAAGCCATTTGATAGTGGCAAATTGGATGAACACAGAGCTGACCATTCTGCTTCTTTTGCCATAGTGCTTTTCTGTTCTTTGTTTTTTGTTGTCTGGTGAATATTGTCTAGTAATAAATATTGAAGATTCACACATATTAAAATATAGTGATAATGTAACCAAATTAATCTTATAGATTTTAAATATAATTTTTACCCAAACTGCAGTTTCATTTAAAAGGTTTACTACATTATTAGCTATGTAGAATTTAAATATGAATGATATGTCATTGACGATTGAACCTTAAAATTCCAAGCTCAGCATGTTTTTGAAATGTGACTTCTGGTTCTTTCTTCCAGCCATATAAAAACAGTGACGGATACAATATTTCTTTTATTTTCTGAAAGAAAAGATAAGCAGTAGGATTCAGAACTACAGATCCCAGGCAGGAAAGTAAATGAAGGGCTACTATGCAATGAAAACTAATCTGACACAATTCTGTTGTGAGACTAGAGTTGGATACAGTAGTGACCCAGTGGACAGTTAGAGCCAGTCAGTTAGAAATGACCTCTCATTTGTCTTTCTTTTGAAAACCAAAGTATCATGTAAATATATGAAATGAATAAAATTGACTCATCCTAAACATCTTAAAATCATATTGCATTAAAAGCACTGTTCATTGAATACAGAATGTTTAGCATCAAAAATGCTATTTGATGAAGGGTAGAAGACAAAGATTCTTACTGATCATCTTTATGGCTTATAAATATCCTAGGTTTCTCAGGAACCAGAGCACTGCTGTGTGTATCCCTTAGCTGCCCAGCTGACTGACTTCAGAGCTCAAGGAATTTGTGCATTGAAGCTCTTGTCAGAATTAATCTCACAAGAAAATCAAGCTACACAACCATATGTTCAGAGGATGTAGCTGAGATCCATAGAGGCTCCCTAATAGTTGATCCAGTCTCTGTGAAGTCCTGTTTAGTTATGGGCCATGTTCTTGTGGTGTCCTTGACTCAGCTAGTTCCTACAATTCTTTTTCCCC
The DNA here is from genome assembly GCF_982192425.1 of Myodes glareolus. Classification (NCBI taxonomy): domain Eukaryota; kingdom Metazoa; phylum Chordata; class Mammalia; order Rodentia; family Cricetidae; genus Myodes; species Myodes glareolus. The sequence goes on from NC_142033.1 coordinate 36,112,538, forward strand.
TTCTTCCACATGGTTTCCAGAGCTCACCTATATTTGTCTGTGGCTCTCTCTGCATCTGCTTCTTTCTTTACTGAATGAAACCTTTCTGATGATGATTACACTATTCCTCCTTCTTATTGTAACTTGTTAGTCCCTGTTTTGTTGATATATTCCAAGGCCTGTTCTTTTGTGCACAGAAACAGAAGGAGAGGGGATCTTGAGGATGGGTGTGGGGTGGGACTGGGAGTGTGGAGAAGAAACTGAAGTTGGGATGCAATATATTAGAGAATTTTTTTAAAAAAGAACACTGCCAAGAAAAATAAATTAATCTCAAAGGCACTGGAGAAAGACACTGTTTTGCTGATAAATAAGGAAATGGATGCTAAGGGGGAGAGACTTGGCTGTTGGTTTGAGCATGAGAAAGAAAAATAATAATAAAGGAAAGAAATATTGCCTGGCACAATATGTTTTAAGAGTGAAACCCAACTTTTGATTGATTTATTTTTATGCTACACTCATTTTAATTCTGGGAATTTTACTTAGAATTCTGTGAAGTAAATGGTGCTACCCACAAAAGATTATTTGCTTACAGGGAAAGGACAGTAAGGCACCCTCTCCACTATTGCTTAAATCTTTTGCTGGGGTCATCTTTGAGGATTCCTGGGAATTTCCCTAGTGCCTAGTTTTTCATTAACCCCATAATGTCTATTTTTATCAAGATACCTCCTTCCATGTTCTACCTCTCTGTCCTCAACTTAAATCCTCCTTCCCTGTTGTAAAAGGTTGTTTGTTTTTATCCTGGCCACAAAGACTCCCAAAATAATCACAAAGAAACTATATTATTTAAATCACTGCATGGCCTATTATCTCTGGCTTCCTATTGGCTAGCTCTTACATCTTATTTTAACCCATTATTATTAATCTGTGTATTGCCATGTGACTGTGGCTTACAGGCAAGGTTCTGCCTTGTCTGTTCATGGCAGTGGCTACATGGCGTCTCACTAACTCTGCCTTCATTCTCCCAGCATTCAACCCCTATTCTGCTATGCCAGTTCCAAGACAGATTCTTTATGCATTAACCAATAAAAGCAACACACATACAGAAGAACTTCCCACACCATTTCCTCTTTTCTGTTTAAATATAAAGGATGGTTTTAACTTTAACATAGTAAAATTACATATAACAAAACAGGTATCAAGCAAGAATTACAGTTACAATATTTATATCTATTTTATCTTTTATTATAACTAAAGAAATCTATAACTATAATTCTCTATTTTTCAACTCCATCAAAGACTCCAGGAGGATATAATATTATGTAAGTAAACAGGATATAATATTATGTATGCAACTTCCAAAACTTTAGAATTGACATACATATCTCACTGCCTGGACAGTCACCCAAAGTTGCTCTGGAACATTGGGCTTCCATCTTCAGCCTACAGGCCCATAGTATCTGGAAAACCTTTCTATGAAGCAGGAAATTTCAAAGACAGTTCCTCCTATATTGACAGTTTGTCAATCATTTTCTTCTGTGTTCTGCAGAATGTCTAACAAATCCTTTCATGAAGCAGGAACCCCTAAGGATCATCTCACCTTTAGGCAAGCTCAGCAATCATGTTTCCGTGGGTCCTGCATGTCCAGTTCATACAATAGACTATCAAGCAGGCTAGGCAAGAACAATTTCTTACCGAAATGGTTAACAAACTCCATAAGTAGCCTCTTTGGTGCCTATCTTCCTTGTAAATTTATTGGTGCTGCCAGGAGCAGATCTGTCTCATTGTCATGAAAAGTCTTAAGTTCTTAAAACATTTTAAATTCCATATTCTGAAGGTCTCTGAAAGATTTGAAGAATACCTATCTAACTGAAATATATCTCTATATATCTAGAAAACCTAACTAACATGACAACAAGTTTGACTATTATAGATGATTATCTATTAATCTGTATTTCTTTTTATATTACATTTTTAAATGAGACACACAAACATAATACCTTAATCAAGAGCAACAATATACATATAACAAAATTGAACTAAAATTTGTATCAATAAACCATACCAATGCAAAGTATTCATATCTATATCATATTCTCCTTTAAATGTATACAAACATTTATAAACAGCTACTTAGGGAATTTGGGTACAGTTCTCTTCAAACTGCTTCCTGCTTTATGTTGGGCAAAGTATTTTGGGGAATGTTCATAGCGACCTTTCCAGGGGTCTTGGTCCAACAAACCACATTAGTCTGGAAGGATTCCACTCACTCTCATCTTCTGTGGAAAGAAAAGAAACTTTTTCCCAAGCAACAAATCCTTAGACCCAAATTTTGAAGTCAAGATACCTTTATGTTGGTTTATCTGATCAGCCCATACAATGAAATGACTCTCTGTACTTAGCTCCTTCACAGTCAAATAAAACACAATAATATACATAATCCAGACTCTCTGTGTATATCCCATCTTTACTTGGCTTATTTTTCTACTCTATTACTTTTTCTACAAGTTTAATATTTATTTTATTATCTTTACTCCTTTAATCTATGACTGTCTGTACTCTATTATTTTACATTTGCTCGTTTTCTTCTCTCTCCCAATCCTATGTACATTTTTTAAACAGACTGTGTCTCATTTAGAGGTCTTTTATGTCTGAATCTGTCCTATTGTGTATCTGAAATCCTTTTCTTTATAGGAATGCTTCTTAAAATGTTAAGATGCTAAGTGTTGTTACTAAGACTAAGGCTGCTTTGATTTTTGGCTCTGCCCAGTCCAACATGGTGGGGCAGAGGACTCTTCAGTGCAAGCCATGCTCACAACTCCATTTTCAGGCACACATCGGGTCTATGTTGACATTAAGCAAGTTGTAGCACTCTTCTCAGAAATCCCATTTAATTGCTCTGTAGCTGGATGTCTCAAAAGAGTCAGAGCTGTTCATGCTGGTGAACCAGGGAACCTTTTGAATCTCACCTTTTTTTTTTCTGCTACCACTGATTAAGGAAGACCTGCCTTAAAGGAGCTGCAGCACACCACTAAGAGCCAGCAAAATGCTAGCTACCAAGAAGCCATGCTTAACTCTATTCTTCTGTGTCTAGAATTCCTTTTTAAGCTTTCTCAAGTTTTATGTGGATATAGTTGACCATGTTGGCACACCAATTTATTGTATGAGGCTGTTCATTCATTTCCCAGCTTCCCAGACTCCTGAAATAATCACACAGAGCCTATATTATTCAAATCATTAATTGACCTATTAGCTCTAGCTTCTTACTGGCTAGCTCTTATATCTTAATTTAACCCATTTCTATTTATCTGTGTATTGCCACGTGACTGTGGCTTACTGATAAGGTTCTGGCTCATCTGTTCCTGGCAGCAGCTATATGGCACCTCACTGACTCTGCTTTCTTTCTCCCAGCATTCAGTTTAGTTTTCCCTGCCTACATCTGTTCTACTCTTTCAGGCCCAAGACACATTCTTTATTCATTAACCAATAAAAGCAACACATATACAGAAGCACTTCCCACACCACTTCCTGATCCCTCAAGTTTTTCCAGCTCCCCTTTCTCCCTCCCCACTGCCCTACCACTCCTCCCTCTTTGCCCATGCTACCAATTTACTCAGGAGATCTTATCTCCTTCCCCTTCATGGTGTTGGGGGTTCATGTATATCTCTCTTAGCATTTTTCTTGTTTTCTGTCTTCTCTGTGATTGTGGACTGTAGGTTGGTTATCCTTTGCTTTATGTCTAATATCCACTTATGCAACTTTAAAGATGTCATTGTTTTTGATTGCTGAGTGGTACTCCATTGTGTAAATGTACCACATTTTCTTTACCCATTCTTCAGTTGAGGGGCATCTAGGTTGTTTTCAGGTTCTAGGTCCTTTGAATGTGAGTGACAGTTGTGTGGCTTGGGCAATTTGTGGGGCCACTAGCAGTGGAACCAGTATTTATCCCTAGCATATGAACTGGGTTTTTGGATTCTATTCCCTGTGGAGAGATACCTTGCTCAGTCTAGATACAGCGTGGAGGACCTTGATTCTGCCTTAAGTGATGTGACAGACTTTTTTGACTCCCCATGGATATGAGATGGAGTAGGCATCTCTGAGAAGTGGACATGGGATGGAGTAGGCAGAAAGTGGGAGGAGCAGGGAAAGGGGAGGAGGAAGGAACTGGAATTGGTATGTAAAATAAGATTTAAAAAAAATTTTGTTGATCTATTCACATAGGCAATTCAATATGACTGATATATATGTAGCTTCTTGATTTTTTGTCATAGTAAAACTGAAACAACAAAATGAATATAAATACTTGCAAGAGAAGCATAGGTAAGGGGGATGGAAATGATGCAGGAGGAAAGTTATGAAAAAGAATGTATAATGATATGTGTGTATGCAAATGCCATAATCAACCCCATCATAAAATCAACTTTGAACCCCCCTTCCAAAATATGATCTAAAAGATCAGGGCAAATGTGAGATTTAAGGCACATGACAGGAATTATGGATTTTTTTGACAGTACACCTATTTAACCACTTCCCGACAAACTAATGTAGATCATAATGTCAAGTTCTGATCTCCATGGCAACGTTTTATGCATGCTAAAGCCCTTGCACAGTTATGAAACTTAGCAGCTTCACATTCAGGAGTCAGAGTTTAATCAGTTCTGTCCTCTTGGGAATACGAAAAGTGGGGGAAGCACAAAGGGAGTCAGGAGCTACTGACAGTTACAATCTGTCACACGTCCTTTCCTGAGGGCTAAGTAATAAAGACCTTTACTGGACCAGAGATTGGGGTTTCAAGCAAAAAAAAAATATCTCTTTTGCTGGCTCCTATAAAATGCTGCCATATTCTCTTAGTATAATAAAAGATAACCCTTAGAAAACATCAAAGGAATTTTTCTTTTCCCATTGAGTTAAACTGTGCTGAATTCCCCATGAAAGTACTGAAAGTTTCTAGATCATTAATAGAGTTGTTTGGTAAGGTGGAGATGTACAGGTGTGCAGGGCAGAATACATAGTATCTGCTTTATTCTAATCTCTATTCTATTTTATCTATCTAGTTTTTAAGGGTGATTATCCAAGACTGAAGAGTTTGTCAACTATGACAGAACGTTGAAATCTAGATAAATGTAGAAATGAAGTCACCATGACATTCTGAAATGTGTATCAGATTGATTTGTAGTGTGTTGAGGAGCATGCAGACGGCATGATATGGTCAGAGGATAACTTGTAGGAGTTAGTTCTCCCTTTCTTCCATGAAATAAAACTCAGGTCACCAGGCTTGGCTACAAACATCTTTAACTGCCAAGCCAGAGTCATTGTCCCTCAGTTTGATATTTTGATATTTAATATATCATCTATCATTCAGTGATAGCAAAGCTGTGAGTAATGCTTCCTTCTCAGTTTGTGTATGTGGAATATTCTCAAACACGTTTTGTAGGCAAAGTATGGTAATTGTTTTACTTTCTGAGCTGCAGCAACTCTAAAATTCTTAGTAAAATTATCAGGTTTATGAGATCTGTTTCTGAGAATTCATAGACATTTATCCATGTTATTTAAATAATAACTTATACAGATGCACAGTCTTTACAGTCTGATAATTCTCATCTGTGAACAGTAAATTATAATAAGTTTATAAGTTCAGATATTCTCAGAATTATAGAATAAATCCAATCTAAGGAATAAATAGAATGTATTCATTAATTTATAAAATTATAGTTTAGCAATTATTATAAATTAGCAATAATTTATAAAATATATAAATTTATAAAGTATTAAAATTTCTTTTAGGGTGTAGACAACCAAGTGACTCTAATCCTCTTCTTATGTTCATTTTTGTCTTAGTCACTGTTCAAGAATTTAATAATGGGATCCCTTTTACCAGTAGTCCAAAGAAGAGAAATGACTGTTCTCTACAGAAGACAAGTAGATAATAAGTGTTTATTTCAAACACCACAAGAGCTTCAAATTAGAAAGGCAGTAGGTAGTGATGTTCGTTTCCCAAGGAATCTTATCTCCCTTTCCCCAACACGGTGGTGTGGATTCCATGTGTCTGTGAGCTTAAGGACAAATATTCATAGTGTAGTTAAGGATTGTTCTGGTCTAGGAAAGTCATAGATGCAGGCTATTCTTCAAGAGTCTTGAGTTCACTAGACCTTGACAGTTGGCTAGGTTTCTAGTACCAGGCATTCGTTTCCTTTTACTGAGCACGTCTCAAGTCCTTAGAGAGCTGTTGGTTACCATTATGGTATTTGTGCCACTACTAAATACTTAGGGCAGTATTTCTCAACCTGTGAGTCATTTGAGTGTCACGCAACCGATCCTTTTACAGGGATTCCTTAAGACGGCTGAAAACCACAGATACTTACAATATGATTCATTACATTAGCAATGTTGCAGTTACAAAGTAGTAATAAAAATAATTCTATGACTGGGAGTCACCGCAGTATGAAGGTCACAGTATTGAGAAGGTTGAGCAACACTGCCTTAGGGGCTGCAGCTTTCATCTTTCCACTCACGTGCTACTCTCTTAGCAGAAGATGGCATATAGGAATGTCCTTTCTTCAAATAAAGTGATCATTTCAACGACAAAGAAAATATTGCTTACGATACAATAATTTATGGCTCATGAGGTAAATGTGATTATTGCTCTTTAAACACAGTGGTAGAAGAGCTGTAAAGTGGTATTTCCAATGAGATAAAAGGAAAGATGTCTATAAAGACTCTATATTCATTTTATATCTACTTGGTTTGATAAGAGTTCATATCAATTTTTGCTAGCATGTATTAACTAAAAAATAATTTATATTTAAAATACTTTAGGACCACAGGAAGTAATTAAAGAAGCTTCGAATATTATGCCTATATATGAATGTAACTGAATGAATATGGACTTAGGTAACAATATTGTCAGGGTATTTGTTAAATTGTGATAAAGAAAACACAATGAAAGTAGTGAAAATCAATGAAGAGAGCTACATGTGAGGTGCAAGAGAATGGCCTCTGCTGTTTTTATGGTTTAAAGGCTTTTTAAATTCGTGGATAATTATTTTTGAATGGTTAGCTTTAGCTGAATATTAAGTTAAAATGAACTTAAAAGAGTCATAACAATTTAAGAGATGAAAAACATACAGTATTTGAATATTCCACTAATTAAGCTAGTGTGACATTGATGTAATCATAGGCATGACAATCAGCAAAACATAATAAAGTCAAGCAACTGATCTTTATTCATTGTATACTGGGAATTCTGTGTATTCTGTCTACTCAGCAAATGCCAGAAAACTTAGATATCAAATATTAGCACAAAAATAAATATGAAAACAAAATTTTGAAATATTGTATTGCACAAAGCTTTAGGTGAGTCCTGCTAGTTAGCCTTCTCTCTGATATGTTTAGTGCCATGCCCCAACTATTCCTGTATGCCTCACTTGATTGCCTTTCATTAACTGAGGATCAGTGTCATATGAATTTATTGAAATTTCTGGTGATGTGTTTATTTTTTTAGGAAACCCAGCTTCAGATTAGAGAACATATTATCTCTTCTACATCATTTCTTTTTTTCTGTGTTTCAATATCCTTTTACCTGCTTCATAGCATCTAAACATAAAGGATATTATTGACACTAACTTCAGTCTAGTCCTTCATTTCAAGCCCTTGTAAAGGGTTGAACAAATTTAGTAGCAAGTTGCCATTACTTTTGTGCCTCCAGTAAAAACATCTCTATGTTTAATGAGATCTTAAGAAGTATCAGATATGGGTAAAATGTATTAAAAGCTGATACTTTATTTTTCTTGCTAAAACATTGATTTTTGTGGGCCAGAGATTATAGTTCAGATGGTAAGAGTGGTTGCCATCAAGCCTGTTGACATGAACTCAATCCCCAGAGCTCACGTGAGGGAAAGACAGAACCACTTCCACGAGCTGTCTTCTGCCTTTTACACATATGTTGTAGCAGGCTCTTGAAGCACAATTAATAAAACTCAGGGTCAGAAATTGGAGTTCAACCTGAAGATTCAAAAAGCAAAACAACCAGTTACTCGCTCTTACGATGACTTCAGTCTGAAATGGCGATCCGGCCTCTCAGAATCTCAGAATGAGACTCTTTGTTGAGAGCTGTTTCCACTTTATAATCATGTCTAGGGCTGGGATTAAAGGCATGCACCTTGTGATTTCTATGGCAACTAGTGTGGCTACTGGGATTAAAGATGCATGTCATTGTGGCTACTGGGACTAAAGGTGCATGTCATTGTGGCTACTGGGATTAAAGATGTGTGTTACCATAACCTGGACTGTAAGGCTGACCAGTGGGACTGTTTTATTTCCACATCTTCAGGCGGTTTTTATTTATTAAAATACGATTGAAATATCGCTGCAGGCTCTCACCCTTCAAACTCCCCACTCCAATATACAACAAATATGTAAGTGCAATAAAAGTTTTTTTAAAGACATTGTTGGGGAAGGAAAGGTAGCTCAGTGGGTAATGTGCTTGCTATACCAACATGAGGACTGAGTTTGTATTCCCACCATCCATAATAGCTTGGTATGACAGTGTATACCTGCAATCTCAGCACTAGGAGGCAGAATCAGGGAATTCCCTAGAACCTGCTAGCAATTCATTATAATCAATCAACGAGTTATAGGTTTCTTGAGAGACCTGTCACAACAAATAGTATATAGAGAGATATATCTGTGTATGCTGGCTATTTTCTTTAAAAAATGAAAATGCGAAACAAAAATTTAATCGTTTATCTTAATTTTTAGTATTAAATCGGTGTTATCAAGTCTTCTTGCAGATAAATCTTCCAAGTGTAGAGAGAAAGGGATGTTGGAATTGGTATTACAAGCAACAGCGTAAAAATAAATAAGGGGCAAGAAGAATTGGGAAGAGAAAATAGGCTTGCAGGGTTTGGTAATTTAGAGAGAACTGTGTGATAACAGTTTGGATTTAGATAGTAAAAGGCTAAAGTGGCCCACAAGCTTGGGAGTTGTTGGTGAACTGTCTACAGGGAAAAGCACAGCTTCCCACTCTATTTCAAACAGAAATAAAGAAAGAGAGAAAGAAAATACTTAAATATGCTAAAAAAAATCCAGCCCAAGCATGTTTGGTGATTGTTCTATAATTTCCATCCATTTTGTCAAATAGGAGTAATTTAAATGATGTAGTTAAGAAACAAAATGTGTGAAAAGTATACCAATTATCAAAATATTTTAATTCTAATTCTGTATTTTACTTTGGATAACTTTTAATTTCTATAAAGTACATATTTATTGCCATCCCATAGTAGATTCTAAAATGGTCTTGTGAACTTAGCTAAAACAACATAAAGTTAAGTCACTAAATTATGAGTTCACAACGACTTCAAAGGAGCTGCAGCCATCCATCCCCAATTCCCCAGAGGCAAGCCCACAGATATTGGTGTTCGCAGTGTAGCTTGAAGTCATCCTACATTCAATTTTGTTGCTTTTCTAACTTGTCTGAATGCAGCACAGTCTATTCAAAGGCCCAGTGAAGGTTCAAGAAGGAGCCCTCGAACAGTCTGAGGAAATTCTAACCTGTTTGTTTATCTAATAGCAGAGAGTCCATCTACTGAGCTATCCTTGCTAGAACAACAGATTCCACTGATCATGGTCCTAGTGGATGCCCAAAACACACATGAACCAGACCATAGCCAGGACTGCATCAGTCCTGTATACAGTGTGCCTTCCAACCTGAGGTTCACTGAGCTCTATTATGGACTGGATGAACTTCCACTCAACTGGAGAGTGTAGGCAATCCTACCAGTTTCAGAAACACGAGAAAGTACTATGTACAATGAGTAACTTGGAAAGACAAGTAGAGATGTTTGTTCTTTCAAATGGACAGAAACCTATGCAAAGCTATCTGGAGTATGGATAATGAACCATCTGGATCCAGCAAACACAGTACCATTGAAAGAAATTACAAGGTAATAATGATCAATCTCAGAGAAACATTATAAATCACAGGGAATAGAATTAAAATGTTATCAGAAAATGGCTGCTAAGAGTGTAAAAATCAATTGTCCCTGGGGACTAGCTTCATGATATGTTGTGTAAACCCATGAGGATAGCCTGTAATGGCTGAATGACTCATATCAATGAGCAGTTACAAGTAAAGGCATATGGACTAAAGGCTACATTCTATGACTCTTCGGGCCAAGCAAAAGCTTCCACGCCAAGAACTTTTTTGGTTTTGTTTGTTTGTTTTGGTTTTGGTTTTTCCTTTTAAATGTTGTTTTTTGGGGAGGGAGATTGTAAGGACATGGGACAGGAAGATAAATGGGATCTGGATGCATGAGATGAAATCCACAAAGAATTAATAAAAAGTTTTAAAAAATAGTGGAAAGCAATAATAAATAAAAAAGAAACTCAAGTGTTCAGTCTTAAATATAAGCATATGAACATATGAATATATCAACATATAAACATATGAACATATAAATATACAAACATATGTACATATAAGCATAAAAACATATAAGCAACAGTAAATGGACTCAGTAGGTATTCTCTCTCTCTCTCTTTCTCTCTCTCATGTGTGTATGTGTGCAGACAATAATAATTGAAGAAGAGAACATGGATACAAGAGAGAGAGTGTGTGAAGAGCATGGGATGGATGAGTTGGAATAAGGGGAGAGAAGGATGGAGAAAAATCAAAAGAAAATCATTCTAAGCATTAGAATTCAAGAAAACTGATGGGCAAATAAATGAAATGTAGGTTAAAAAATACCAAATCAGCTTAATAAATAAATAGGAAACATTTAAAAGGGACCGCATAGAAATCTTGGAGCTGAAAGCTACAATTAAAGAATTAAAAATTCAATGTATTTATTTTCATCTGCAGACCCAATTATTCAGAAAAAAAAACATAAAAATGAGCATTCACCGCTTAAAAGTTTTCCCATTCAGTCAAACAAAACTGTAAGAGTTGAGAGGAAGCCCAAAGACATTTGAGGACATCGCTATACTTATGGATACATAAATTATGGAAGTTGGGTAGGAATAGAAGAAATGAGCAAAAACCTTACTTGAAGACCTATGGGTTGAAAACATTCACAGTCTGGGAAGGGATACAAGCATCCCAAGTCATAGTTTTCAAAGGATCCAAACCAATTCAAAGGAAAGTACTGAAAGTTACATTACAGTCAAATGGTATAAGAGACTGTTTGGAAATGGAGAGCTAGGGGAGGAAGAGAGGGAAGGAGGGAGGGAGGAAGAGAGAGAGAGAGAGAGAGAGAGAGAGAGAGAGAGAGAGAGAGAGAGAGACTCATAATATATAATGAAATCTCCATTAATATGTCGTCATACTTCTCATTGAAAATATTTGCAGCTATGACAGAATGGGAAAATATATACAAAAGTAAGCAATCCCCCACAAAGCAATGCTTACCAGAAGACAGTAGAGCAGGAGAGCTGTGGAAGTGGATTCTCAGGGTTTGTGGAAGACAGTGGAAGCTCAAACCAGACCAAATCTTATCATGCAGAGGGGAAATGGGCATGAATTCCCACCTCTAACCTAGGAGGTACTGGCAACTGATGGCTGCTGGGAGAGGGGAAAGTTAGCTTTCTTTAAGAATAGAGGACTTGGTAGGTTGACCAAGCTCCAGTGGAAGAGCACACATCCTAGAATATCAGTTCAGGGCATCACGAACTGAACTTGATGGATGGGGGGAAATGAGGTCACATGGTTGCCTGGGCAGGGAAGGAAGGTAGCTCTGTGGTGAGTTGTGGGGAAACCGAATATGATCATAATGCAATGCACAAATTCTCAAAGAATTAATAAAAAGTGCAAACAGTGATCAGCTGTGGACAATTTAGCCTGTGAAGCTGTGGTTTAAAAGTGAAAAAGAATCAAAGACTTCACATTAAAGTTTACCACTCTGAATGTGTAAAATATGCTAACAGTATGTCTTCAAACTACTGCAAAAGACACTACATAGCAACATGAAAACTGTTAAAGTATACTACTTGTTGTAAATGCCAGGATGTAGTCAAATGTAGAACATTTTTCCTAATACAAATGTTAAAACTCAATTGCATCTTCAAGAGGCTCTTAATATTAAAAGGTATAAATCTATGATAAAAAGCAAAAGGTAGAAAGGGGTGTCCTTAAGTTTTGTATGTGATTGAAGTGAAGATGTCGTGATCCTAAAGTTGAATGATACAACTCTGAGATGTCTTATTGAAGTTCTATAGCAACCAAAGCACACACATACAATGCAACCAATACACAATATGTGCAGCTCCTGGAGTCAGTACTTGCTGCCGCGGAAGGTATCACATCAGAAAAGAGACATGAGAGGCAAGAAGAAGCAATGGAACTCCAAAACAGACAGAGAATTATCAAAAGGAAAACTGCATATCCTTAAAGAGCAATAAATGCTTTAAATACATATTACAATTTACAGTTAAAAGATTATAAAACATTTAATCATTTTTTTGGACTAAAAGGGACATGAAAAAGCTATCTCATGAAAATTGTATCCCCCAAACAGCTAAAATGACCACACTTAGCATAGAAAAGATTTTATGCTGAAAGTTGTCACAAATCCTAAAAAGGTAACTGTATAACAATAGAAGATTGACCATAAATGATTGATGATAATTATTAACCTAGTGGGTGAAGTGATGACTTATTTTGGTAAGGTGCTTTCTGGACAAGTATAAACATATATTCAGGTGTTAGTGCACACCTTTAATCCCAGCACTCGGGAGGCAGAGGCAGGCAGTTCTTTGTGAGTTCGAGGTCACTCTGGTCTACAAGATCTAGTTCGAGGACAGGCTCCAAAGCTACAGAGAAATCCTGTCTCTAAAAACAAAATACAAACAAACAAAAAGGATGAGCTCAGATCCCCAGCACTCATTTAAAGGACTGGGTACAGTGACTGGCATCTGTAGTCCCAGTGCTGGGGAGGCAGCATACATTATGATCAAGAATGCAAACATGGATCTTCTGGGCATCCTGAGGCAATCACAGAGGCTTTTTGAGGAGACTTGGTAGCAGTTGAGGTTGAACCTGCAGAGCACGCTTTGTCTCAGGAACAGCAACAGCAACAGCAACAAAAACAATAACAGCAAGGCAGATCTTCTAGGAAGATACTTTGCATGGAATTGGAAAAAATTATGGTTGAATGGCGCAGCATGCTGCAGAGTGTGACCACAGCAGACAAAGGAGCTTGATTTTGCTGTGTAGGACCAGTCCTTGGGCCCTGGGAGGCTCTGGCCACCACATGGGGCTCTCCTTACCTGTCACTGCCTGCTGGGCCTGTGCTGCTGCTCAGTCCTTGGACTTAGTATGCCAGATGAAGCCAGTGCTACCAGTGCTCAGGGCTGCTCTTGTTGCTTGTCCTGCCTTGGGGAGGAGAGCATGAGGCCTGCAAACATGAAGGTACCAGCAGGGCAGCTGCCTCCAAGAGCAGGGTGTTGTACACGCCAGCCTGGAGCTTGCTCAAGTCCTACCTTCCTGGACATGCTGTCCAAATACATGATTACCCTGACTCTGTTGTTGCTAGACTTTGAGCAACAACAGATGTATGAGATGAAGAATGGTTCATTTTCTGGATTAAATCTCCTCGCAAGACTTCCGTGGTCCATGCTCCTGTGGGCTGCAATGGGCAAGGACACTTGTTTTTGGTGGAAATATCAATAACTATAAGTACAGACTCATAACTGAAAATGAGAGACGTTGAAGGATTCTGTGACAAGCCCCCAACTCCCAACCTCCTAAAGAAAGAATCCAGACAGGAATCTATTGAAGAGAGTCCTTAAAAATTATGACAAAGATACTAAAGTGTAGCTGTTCACAGTTGATGGCTTTTGGCAGGGGTGTGGGAAAGAACTGTTTTCTGTAAGGGGTTAGGAGTTTGACTGTGCTCCAGTGAGTATATGGGCAACTCAAATTCAACTTATTTTTTGTTTGTTTGTTTGTTTTTAGGGGTGGGGGATGCAGGCTAAAGGTGGGAGGGATGGGAAGTGAGTATGATCAAGGTACATTGTATGAAATTCCCTAACAATTAATGAAAATATCATGTTGGAGGAAAAAGAATGCAATGATTAAAATGGGTGTACCAATATATATGATAGATCATAGCAGATTTAAAACAAAGGAATACTGTTATCTATATTGAGATCTTTTAAAGATATTGGACAAAACTTGGCGTTCCTTTGTGATAAAAGTCCTCAACAATATAGTAAGAAGGAATGCATTTCACATTTAAGGACACATAGAAACTGCAAGGCTGTCCCATGTTCTAATGAAAGGCTGGAAGCTTTCCTTACAAGACAAAAAGATAGGGAGTGTCTGCTCACATCACTTTTAATGGGTAGTAATGAAACACTTAGACAGGACAAAAGATGTATTGAAAATGTAAAAGTAAGATATGAAATGATGAAATCCCCTAGAGGAAACACATAGGTTATTAAGAAAACAATCAGGGACTCTGCTGGACTTCTTGCTTGGTTAAGTGATGCTACAAATCTTCTGGAGAAAGGAACCTTTTTTTGCCTTGTTGAAAAAGAAAATACATACTGAAAGTCCATGGATCATTTTGGCGATGAGTTTTTTAGGCTATTATATAAAAAGCACAATCAACAAAAGCAAAAAAAAAAATGAGTGGGATTACATCAGACTTAGAAGCTTCTGTACAACAGAAAAAACAAATCAATACAATGGAAATGCAATCTACAGAATGGAAGAACATACCTGTTAAACATCTAACCAGAAGGGAATTGATATCCAAAGCACATGGAGAAAGACAGCTAATGACAAGAAAATCAACACCATGCTTAAAAAATTTTTCAGAATGTTCTAAAATGACATTTCTCAGAAGAAGACAAGCAAATAGCCAATAGATTCACAAAACCCTTAATCATTAATCAGGTGATAAATATAAATAAACACATAACAAGTTATTGCTTGACACTGTTGGGGGAGTGTTGCTTGTTTGTCCTGGCCACCTAGAACCAAAATAACCACACAGAAACTGTATTAATTAAACACTGCTTGGCCCATTAGTTCTAGCTTCTTATTGGCTATCTCTTACATTAATTTAACCGATTTCTATTACTCTGTATAATAGCTGTGGCTTACCAGGTAAAATTCCCAGCATCTGTCTACGGCAGCTAAATGACTTCTTCCTAATGCTGCCTCCTTTCTCCTAGCATTCAGTTTCGTTTTCCCCACCTACCTAATTTTTGTCCTATCAACAGGCCACTGCAGTTTCTTTATTCATTAATGGTAATCACAGCACACAGAGGGAATGCCCACATCATGACACCTCTTATAAAATAATAAGAGAAACAAGTATTGGCAAAGAAATGAGTAAAACAAAATTATTTGTTACTGTTTGTGGGAGGTAAAACAATGGAAAACAGTACAGGCTACACTAAAACAATAATTAAATACATAGTAAATTGAGTCACATTAAGGTTCATTAATCTCAATATAGGGTAGGTATCCAAAAGCAATAAAATTATTGATTCAAACCAAACAGATATAAAATGAATATAGTCTCTGTGAATATCTTTCCTTTTAGCTTTTTAGAAACATCACTCTACAGTTCTGTTACCATTGTGTTTAAGGAGCAATAATCGTAACACCTCATGCATGTTGAATTCATTGCCTCTCTTGTTTACTTCATTATTGTCATAATAACTAAAATGGGAAACAGCATGCATGTCCAAAGCAGGCTAAATACACACATGGGGACACATTATTCAGTCATAAAAGAATGCAAAAAAATGAAAGTATGATATTTGTAACTACAGGGAGCATCTGGAGAATGCTTGCTGTGTAAAACAAGCCAACCTTTGAGCCACACAAGTGGCTGATTCCTAATATGAAGGGTTTGAAGGCCAGTTTCTAGAAACACCCAATAGAGTAGCATTTGTCAGTGCCTAGAGGGGGCAGAAATGAGAAGAAATGCATTTGCATAAAGTTTCAATTGTTTAATGGTGTATTTGTTCTTGGATTCCAGTGTGCAGTTTTGTTAACTACACTGCATGCTTACTTCAAAGGAGAGATACAGACGCAGAATCTTCCTCACTACACGTGACATGCATACAAGTATGATAGAGCTGTGCAAAATGCAGAGTAGGAATTGACTATATAATCACTGTATACTGTCTGTATATACAATCATTTGGTATACCTTATAGTTTTGGTTGTGAGCCTAGCCTTAATGGCTGAGACATCTTTCCAGCCCTCATTTGGTGTACCTTAAATATGATGTTTTACTTCATGAGTTTAATACATTAAAATAATTAAATAGAATTATAAAAGATTTTTATGTATTCCATGTATGGATTAGATTTATTAGTTGGCAGAGACATATTCTCATTATATTTATGAGTAATAATGTTTACCTTTCATTTACAAATTTTATAATTAATTTTAAATTAAAAATGCATATTTAATAAATGTACGTAATATATATTCTTCATATTTTTCAGTCTATTGGACTCATGAGATACATAACTAAGACACTGTTTTCTATGTGCTTACAGAAGTTTGTATGGTATGTTGTTTAACCTAGGCTGTCATGGACCCTCTGAAAATTGTTTGACTCTGACATAATAATGACAAAAATTAAATTTTGATTTATTTACAGAAAAGTAATTGTTGCTGTAAGCTGAGCTTTGATGGTTTTTCCATGTGTAAAACTCAATACATGGGAGATAAAAATGATTTAATTATTTAGTGGAATTTCTAGGTATTTTCTGAGAACAAGATTAAGGACTCTTAGCAATATAAGAAAAATCTTATATTGTTAAACACTGGGCAAAATCTATTATGTTTCAATTTCCATGTTGCAGACAAGAAAGCTAACTCTGTCAGAATTAGAAAGGATGAAAAATTGGAATTTTTATTATAGCACGCTGTGGGTGGCTTCCAATTATTTTTCAATAAAGGCTTTGTGTAAATTCTCCAAACTCTCTTAGGCATTTCAACAGATACAGTCTTTGGTAGAGATTGCAAAGACATTTTTCTTTTGCTTTACTTCTTAAAGTGTTTTACTTTTTGTCTCTCAGCAGTTGCAATAGTTAAGGACTAAAGATGGGTTCATGGTGTAGAAGTAATTTTACTGTAAAGGGCTCCCCACACATACTCTTTATGCACTATCTAGATTAATATAAAATCCTTTACTGAAGTTTCCAACAAACATTTTTTGTTTTTTGCTTTTTGTTTTTAGAGACAAGATTTCTCTGTGTAATAGCCCTAACAGTCCTGGAACTCACTCTGTAGACCAGACTGGTCTCGAACTCACAGAGATCCACCTGCCTCTGCCTCCCAAGTTCTGGGATAAAGGTGTGTACCACCACTGCCCAGCTTCAGACTTTCTAAAAATACATATAAAATTATTTATTATATCACCAATTAAATACAAGTTTAGAAGATCTTCCCAGAACAGAATAAATATATTCACTGGTTCAAAAGAGAATGGTTCCAACAGGATAGAAATGGTCAGAAGGTCCTTAATTTGTGTGGTTCCCCTCAAGGCTTTCATGGTTTATATGAAAACAATTTACTGGTTGAGAAAAAAAAGCCAATATCTCTCATCTCATTACAGATTCATCAAGCTCTCTCTTGGAAATCTGCTTATATTTAAATTGCACTTATGTGTTATTTTTGTATTAACCTTGACCTGAAAATAGACACTATTGACAAGTTCTGATTCTGATTATAACACGAGCTTTGGCTAGAGTGTTGGTCACAAAGACACAAACTTTGAAGAAATAGATGACATTGAATTCTCTAACCAATTGCAGTAACAGGTAATGGCAGACCGCTGTAATTGTTAGGCCGTCACTGTGATGATATACCCCTGTAAAAAGTATATGATTGGAAAAGCAAGGTAAGATTTGTTATTCTCATTGCTGTCTAACTTCCCCATGCCAGAGTATGGGAACTGAGCTTCCCATAGTCATGAAAGCTGGATGAAAGGATTCTTGTTACAGTAGAACCCTTGATTAAAATGCTAAAATATAGAACCCAAATCATGGCTTCTACTGGAACTTGCCCAGAAAATGTAAAATGTTTTCTGTAAGACTGGCTTGCACACACACACACACACACACACACACACACACACACACACACACACACACACACACAAACTGCTTCACTGTCTCCCTGTACCACCTCCAGTGCCCCTCACCACTCCCACCCATTGTTAGTGCTGATGATTCTGAAGAGACAGTCAGGAATCACAGATTGTTTACAATTTCTCTATTCCCTGGATTTCCATAGAGATACATTGACTTTTCAGTCCAGAATAAGCTGAATCCTCAAGCACAGGAGGCCTTAAGTAGTGTTGTCCTTTGTACCTTTGAGTGTATCCTTTTGTTTGATTTTGGTCAAATAAAATCTTTCCTTGCTGACTTCTAATAATCAATCTTCAGTTGCAAAGGTAAAGGGAATTTTGATTTGTATTACTCTATTGAGAAATGTTCTGATCAAATCATACTCTTTGCTACAGTTTAGCTATTCTACAGAGTTCTTTAGCCTCTTTAGTATCCCTGTTACAACAGGGATACTAAATATCCTTTTTTGTCACTGATATGCTGGCTCATATCCTTACATCCAAGGGGAGTTACATAACCATGTAACTTCTCTTCTGAAAAGTCTTGATGACCACAAGATTCAGTAAAAATCCTGCTGGCTTGCTAGTATTTACTTGTACGTTGTTCCTTCCTGAATTTTTCTTAGTACAATTATTTATTGCACTTTAACATGGCTGGGACAAAAATAAAGAATTTGCATGTGAAGGTGCTTTGGTTTGGATGTAGTTCCCCATTTTGACTCCAAGGGTACTTGTATCAGAGATTGGAGGATTGGGTCTCTACTGTGATGGTACTGAGATGATGAAATTTCATCTCAGTTAGTATTAGAGAGGTCTTTAGGCCACTACAGAGGGTTCTTCAAAAGGAATTAAGTGCCTGGCAGTAGTGGCACTTTAATCTCAGCACTTGGGAGGAAGAGACAGGCAGGCTTTCTGTGAATTAGAGGCCAGCCTGGTCTACAAGAGCTATTTTCAGAAGAGACTCCAAAGCTACAGCAAAACCTTGCCTTGAAAATACAAAAATAAATACATAAATAAATAAAGGAATTACGTTAGCTCTCATGGAACTACCAAGTTAGTTCCTGTGAGTGGATAGTCATCAAAGAACAAGCTGGTATATTTCGCTTCCCCTGTGACTTTCTATCTGGTCAAATAATTATCCTTCACACTTGAGTCCTCACAGTGAAGTCATCTGTAATGAGTTCTTCATCAGAAGCAAGATGATTCAAGCACTATGCCAGTCCAGCATTTAGAATTTCAGGGTAAATAAATTTCTTTACTTTATAAATTTAACAAACCTTGGGTGTTTTATTATAGTAGCATAAAATGTATTAGTACACCAGTAGTATATGCGGAACATAATGAAAATCAAAAAAATGAAAACACACACACACACACAAAACAAAAACAAAACAACAACAACAAAAAAACTATAGATTCCATTATGCATTCGTTAACTACTCCTTTAATTTGGTTACAGTGACTTTTCCCTGTGTGGTGGTTTGGGGAATTTTGTTGTTATATTGGGTTTCTATGGTTTTCCTGAGAAAGAGCTTAAAAGTTGAGCAGGTAGTGAATAGGAGATGATATGGAAGTACTTGGGGGAGGAGAAGAATACAATACAATATTTTTAAATTTAAAAATAGTTTTTAAATAATAAAATACAATATAAGAGGAAATTTTTTTAGTTTTTTAAAATTATTACTTTATAAATAATACAAGTCAAAGTCTCCACTTCCTCTCCTCCTCCCATTTCCCTCCCACTCCTTCCCACACCCTCCCCCCACCTTCTCCAGACCTAAGAGAGGGCAAAGTACTCTGTGGGAAGTCCAAGGCTCTTCCCCCTACATCCAGGCTTAAGAAGGTAAGGCCCTTACCCCTATATTCAGGCTTAGGAAGGTATGCATCCAAATAGAATAGGATCCCAAAAAGCATGTACAGGCAGCAGAGACAAATTCCAGTGCCATTGTTATTGGCCCCCCAGTCTGCCACAACTGTCAATCACATTTAGAGGGTTCAGTTTGGTCCCATGCTTGTTCAGTCCCAGTCCAACTGGAGTTGGTGAGCTCCCATTAGCTCAGGCAGATTATCTCAGTGGGTGGACCAACCCCTCGTGGTCCTGACTTTCTTGCTCTTATTCTCCCTTCTTCCACTCTTAAACTAGGAAAAATTAAATGAAATACTAATAAAAAAATAGAAAGATACATGCTAGTATTTCATTCTGGTAAGGGCAAAATTAAAACCTTCCTAAAATATCACTATTTTTCTCAGTGTTTATTTTTTAAAACTTCTCAATATATTTTATATCTTCTCCTCTCTAATTCAACCTTATCACTACTCTAAACAGTGTACATAAGTGTACATAATTTGAAAATATACATTTAATAATTCAATATTTGAGCTTCATATTTTTTATGTTGTCTGTAGTATGTGTCAATTCTTGATCCTATTTGAAATTTCTTAAAGGGCAGTTTTTTTAATTTGTGCTTTTATCCCCTAAAATGTGGTTTGAAGCATGTTTAAAATTCTTCTTGGGCGGAAACATCTTTGTAGAAGTGTGATTTTGTGGCTGTGATGCCTTGTGAGATTTTATGTTTATAAACTTTTGTAGCACAACAAATTTCCTTATTAGCTAGAACAGAAACTAAGACCAACAATAAATATGTTATTCGTAGCTCAAGGAGAGCATTGAATGATCTTAGTTGCTGAGCCACCTCTGTAGGCTCCAGTCTCAGATCTTAATGCTACACAAATTACATACTGAGAGATATACTTACATACTATAAACAGACTTTAATGCTTATAGAAATAGGTGTCTGGGAATTTCGCGTCAATCTTCTTGCTGAAAACAGAATAAAGATGCCAGAATAAAATTGTATGATACATGTGAATTATAGAAATATATTTGATTTATCTAAATATTCATTTTCTTCACTTAAGTACAATAGTTTATGTGTAATTTGATAAGTAACCTACGAATTCCACTCTGTGGAAGAATGTTATTATAGAGACAAAATTAATAATTCTGCTAAAGATGAGAAAATATAGATTTTACAAACATTTGATTAGTGTCCATTTCAACCTTCCCCACCCCACTTTAGTTCTATCTCTGAAGGACTGCCACGTACCTTTTCCAGTCTACCAGCTTGGGAATCCTAGTTTGTATGATCTCAAAGAAATTTTGCAGGAAAAAAATGCATGATAGCACCTTTCCCTAAGAGCTTATCTATGACATTACCATAATAACATTTTCTTCCACAGAGTTTGTTTAGCCTGCTCATGTAAATATGGTATCTTTTAGTACTTTGAGCATTCTGATGGAAACACATTCCTAACCCATAGGCTTTATTTCCAAACAGACATATTTGTCCATCTTTAGATAGCGCCTTCCTTATAGCATATTTAACGACTACTTCCTATGTTATAGATTACTTATGATAGCTATTAATGACTATAGGATTCCTCACATGCACACGTACATGCACACACACACATGAACTCACACTCACATACATACACACTCACACGTTCACATACATACACACATTCACATGAACATTCACTCACAATAAAGGAAAGGAGGGAGGGAGGGAGAAAGGGAGGAAGAACAGATTGTACAGATGGATGATGTAAGGAAGGAATGAAGAAAGATTTAGCTTTTCTCACCTAGGTGCTACACACCATTAGCACAGCAAATACCTGTCTACATTCTGGTCTTCTCTGTGATTCTTCCCACTCAGATTCACCTGTGTGCTTTGGGTTATGAAAGCAGTATACCACAACTCAATATGAGTATGAAAGACTCCTAAGCATGGACCCAAACTTGTCCCTTCTGGTGTATTCTACCAATGTCATTCCCTGGTTCTTGGGTGCTTGCCAGAGAGCAGGAAGGTACGGTTCCTCAGAGCCTTTAACTACTTTGAAACAATGGGTATTAGCTGAATAAACTGTAACTGCACTTCAGAGTGTGTAGGTGTAGCACAGTGATGGGGCTCAGTGAGGTGTTGCAGCTTCTCATCCCACAGCCAGGATGTCACCAATAAAATGGAACCAGCAAAGCAACATGAAGCCAAATTGCAGGTAGTTATCCTAACACTGCATGCCTTCTTCAGTGTGATTCTATCTTCTTGTCTTGAAAACAGCAATACATTATGTAAAACCTGTCTACCTCAAGGTATAAAATTCTGAGAATCTGCTACTTTGCAGACAATCAAAACGTCCAATCACACAAGTCCCTATATAATAAAATCACAGTAGAAAGCCTTTCCAAGACATTCCTACTGTCTAAAACTGTCTTATGATATTATTGATAATTATGACACACATTTACCTTCTTAAAACACGACACTCTATGCCCTTGAAAAGGATATCAGTAGTAATTTCATATCTACATATAGGTACTAGATTATTGATTTAACTGAAAAATTCAATGACATACTCTATGTCTTTTCCAGTTGTAATTTAACTAATATATACTTACATAAAGCTTTATTTTAACACAGTATGTGTATAACTTTATAAATGGTTTAAATCTTATTTCAGTCCCACAAAAGCTAGAAAAATTGAGGGCAAATGCTCTCCTGGGACTCAATACATTGCCCCACAGGCAAGGGACTAGTTACGTGGTTCCCAATCTTTGTTCAAGTTAGGCTCATTATTTCTGTTTCATTGCCTTTCATTTATACACTCTTCTGAGACTTACATGACTCTTAAAATGATACCCCAGTTTCACATTGCAGATTAGACAGCATCACCTAAAATGACATCACTCTAATTTCCAATCTTGCCATTGGAGAGGACTTTACTCCTGTTTAGGAGATTCATTTATCATTTGCCCTAAAATCTCTACCCAGTGACTCCCAAGGACTGTATTTCCTAAGAGAACAGTGGACTGAGGATTTCATTTTCTCATTGAAGAAACTCACTTAAATGCTTGTTTGTTCTATTGCATACTCCAAACATGATTCTGAACAAATAATCTCATAGAATTCTTTAGAATCCTTAAACACTTTCACTATCTACAGCGATTTTCTTATCATTCAATCTCTTAGTACCTTGAATTGAGGACTTCCTAGGCCTTAACACTTTCTGCTACTATGCCTAAATCATGAGCAAAACTTTATTTACACAATTCTGATCAATCATTTTCATTAGCTAGACCTATACTTCGGGTTTTGTGTCTGAGTGATCGGGATCAATTGGTTTATTAATGCAGGAGTTACTTTAATGTTGGTTCTATGACCAAATGAAACTTAGAGAAGAAATTTTATTTTGGCTTATGGCTCCAGTGGGATGAGTTCTGCATGTGGGGAAACATGTCAGCAAAAGGCCGGCATGGTAGCAGAAGCAAGAAACTGGGAGTTCATATCTTCATCCACGCACCAAAAGCGTAACACAAGTGGCTGGAAAAAGGATGCCACTATGAACTCTTGAATCCTGTTCTCATATTTCCTTCAGGAAGGCTCCTAAAGGTTTCATAATCTCCCCTAAGAGCACCAGCAACTCAGTGCCTCAGTCTTCCAGGGAGGGCATTTCTTATTCAAATCACTACAATCACAGTCTTAGAAGAAGGACGGGTCAAATGTGACAAAGGGCTGGGTTTCAAATACCTTATGAATGGTTTTTAAATGATGCAAAGACAACAATCAAGTCATGGAAGCTCAGAGTTTACGACTCATTGCCTCAGCATCACTTAGGAATACAAGTATTTGGAGTTTCATTGGTGGATGTATTTTGACTTCAAGGATAATCGGAACATTCTAGCAATACATTAAACATTCTAGCAATACAGATATGCCATTGGATTCAGGCCCTAACAATTTAGTTAGGTATATCAAAGTATGAAGTTAATATAGTAAAGTATTGTGTGGAATTAATATGAAGGGGTGGTTGTAGTTGACAGTGCAGTGCAGGGGATACAGCTGGAAGTTGAAAGGTATTAAAAAGTAGGGAATCCTATTTCCTGACATGACAGGACTTGGTGGATATATGAAACATGTACATTGCACAGTGGACAATGTATTTAAGCTACTTTATTTCTAAAATCAGGAAGAAAAAGCTCTCACAAAGATGTGTTAATGGAGATGGAAGTAGTGATTTTATGGTGGCGGCAAAGTCAAGAAATTCATTCTAACTTTCTGCAAATTTTTCAAAATTGACCATCAATTACTATGAGATTTAATTAAAATCATGATTAAAGGAATTGATTTTTAGCACTAATTATGACTGATAAGTGAGTGTTATTTTGATGGAAAAACAATTTAAATCATTAGACCAAATTTTAATAGTGCATTTTCGAACTTTCACAACATCTGTGTTATCCTAATTACAGCCTATTTAGTGAAGATCATTGAATTTTTAGTCACATAATAATGTTTGATAAAAATTTCTTTTTCAGTATTCTCCCTTTGGGTAAGAAAGAAAAGCCTCAACCTTTACCTTTCATTTTAAAAAATCCTTTCTTGCATGAAGACATTAATATCATTAAAAATATCAAAGGTTCCTGACAAATGATATGCTTGCATTATGAATTCACAGCTTTAAATATCGAGCTTTTTGTGTTGCCCAGAGTACTGAAATTTCAAGCTGCAGTTCACAGGTTTGAAGTAACAATTTTATTATTGATAGCCTATAACAATAGCTTGTGAGCAGCTTTCATGTCATCTCTCGGTGACAGAGACAGGTACAGACGAATCCCTCTGTCCTGCTGGCTTGCCAGTCTGTTAAATCCACAAACAACAAGCCCAGTGAGAGATCTTGTCTCAAACAATAATAATGTGGAGAGTAAATGAAGAAGATAACTAAAGAACTAAAGTCAGCTTCTGGAATCTTCTTCGGACCTACAAGAGCACACATACACATACGCACACAAGGGAATAATCTGCAATTTGACACATAGGTTGTTTCGTGACTCATACGTTTTATTAAGTTACTAAATAATTCTCTTCTAACTAGGAAAATGTTCCAGCGATGTGAGAAAGGTGCAGCTTGGTGCTGGAGCGGCTTCTGACTCTGCATGGCTACTGCAGAATGCCCTCTGAGCTTCGCAAATTCACCATCACATTCTACTCCCACTTAGAACTTGAACACCAAATTACATATTTTCAAACTGTAGCATGCAGTTGTGTTTTCTCATGAAAACACATGTCCATGCCCAGGAGGGGCTGCTTTAAGAACCTGTGTGCTTGTTTAACTGCAATGTAAGTACTTGACAATTTTTATAATTCCTGATCTCTGTCATTTTTTAAATTTTTATTGAGCTATATGTTTTCTCCACTTTCCTCCTAGTCTTCCCCTCACTTTCACCCTCTCGCATGACCCCCACATTCCGAAGTTACTCAGATCTTGTCTTGTTCTCCTTCCTATATAGATTCATGTATATTTCACTTAGGGTCCTCTTTATTGTGTAGGTTGTCAGGGGTTGTGGACTGTAGGTTGTTTTTGTTGTTGTGTGTTTGCTTGCTTTATGTCTAGAAACTTATGAGTGAGTATATATTATATTTGTCTTTCTGGGTCTGAATTACCTCATTCAGTATGGTTTCTTCTAGATCCATCCATTTGTGTCATTTAAAAGAGATATTTGAACTATTTTCTTGAAGTAATCTTACCCAGTACTGGAAACTAATGTCTAGTAAGTGGTCTTTTACTAAAACCCAGCAATTATATATTTGTTTCTGTCAGCTATAAAATATAGTATCCTTTGGGAATTTATTTTGACTTTTGAATATCTTCATGTTCTGAACTTAAAGCAATTAAGTTGTCTTCCTTCCATTGTGCCATTAGCCAGTATATCAGACTCCAGGCACTCTAGTTTTAACACATTGTTATAAATTTCAGATGTTAAACAAAACTTAATAAAAGGACAAATATATTTCATAGTAAATTAATATAATCTTGTTCATCTTTGTTGATTCAGAATTACTTTCTAGGCCACAATTTTGTTGTTTTTTATGCTGTAGTTTTAAAAGTTATGTTTCCTTAAGCCATCCTCCAAAAAGAAAAAGAAAAACAACAACAATCAGCTGAAACTATGGTTAAAACTGAGTTTTGAATAAATACTAAAAATTTTATTTTCCTAATTTAATTTATACTGTTAGCCTGTAAATTAAAAGTAACCTGTTTTAAAATGAAATTGATGTTAAAATGTGTACACAGACAAGCAATAATAAAGACTAAATAAAAAGTGTTTAACAAGCATACTGAATATGTCAAGGTTCCTAAGTGTCAGACTATCCTATAATGGTATTCCCACAGGTGATGAAGAAAAGTCACAGGCCACTCCTGAATGGGTTATAATTCTTTTTTTTTCTTTTAAAGATATCCATTTATTTATTATGTATACAGTTTTCTGTCTGTGTGTATGTCTCCTGGCCAGAAGAGGGCACCAGACCTTATTGCAGATGGTTGTGAGCCACCATGTGGTTGCCGGGAATTGAACTCAGGACCTTTGAAAGAGCAGGCAGAGCTCTTAAGCACTGAGCCATCTCTCCAGCCCCTGGGTTATAATTCTTTTAAGGGTAAACTTTGCCCTGTAGAGTATTTCTGGTGTGCATTTTCATGTAGCAGAGAGATGATAACACAAGACAAAGCAAGGAGAGATGGCAGATAGCTTTAAATATCAGAAATAGGGATCTGATCCTGTAGTTACAAGAATTCAGGAGCGTGGGATAGCATGATCGCAGCTGTGTTTTCCCAACCACTGCTGTGGCAAAGTATTAGAGTTCCATGATGAGAAACTCATCATGTAAATAATCACCAGCCGAACAAAAATGAGCAATTTCACGGTAAATTATGTTATAAAGAAATCTCTGGGAGAAGCAGCAAGATGCACTAGAAGTGTGGCTTCTACTCCTTTGCTGTCATGTGGCACAGACTGTGAATGTATAAGGTGCAATTCAAAATGCTATAAGAAGGTATTTGGAATGGATTTACTATGAAGGGTGATACATTTCTGAAGAGGCAGATATGCTTGACCTGACTATATAATTTATAAGTGTGTGGAAACCCCTTCTGTTACCTTACTAAAACATACAATTTTGTATTTCATGTGTCAGTTAAAATATTACACACAAAAGTAAGGTTGGGTGACACTGGGAATATTCGTGCCAGATAAATTCACATGGATGCTGGGTAAGACCTTGATTCAACCCTCCCTGTGAAGGTCTCCGATATTTAATTCTCTGTTCAAAGTTGCTCTTCATTCAGTGACTTGGACAGTTTTCAGGTCATTCCCTTCCCAACAGCTTTGTGACACGCATTAGCCATGACCGCTGAAGCGTGAAGAAATTCAACAGCTACAAAAGACATTAGGGAACTATAAAAACTCAAAGGATGAGAGTGGCAAAGCAAAGTTCCAATTAGCCCATTTTAATTATTTTTAGGATGCCATTTAGCTAGAATTTGTAAACTTGCAAACAGTAGAACCAAGTGTAAACTTATCTCTTTAATTAAAAAAATGTGAACATGTTTCAGTAACAACAGTTTCAATTATATTAAAATCATTAACTCTTCTAATATATTAGATATGAAATGTCTATTAAACATAGATTTTTTTAGAAAATTTCAAATTTATTTCTTTATACATATTTATAAAAATTTTGGGAAAGATAATTAAACCTTAATTTTAAAAGGAGAGGAGAAAAATATGGCCATGGTTTTCATAGAGATAAAATGCGGTACTATCAGCCTGATATCTTCAATCATCCTACATTTTCCTCTTGTTAATCTTCAACCTACAGATAAAAATGGTCATGTTATCTAAAGAATAACTAGGATTCTTATGAAAGGTTAGACACCACCCCAGAAGAAAATGGAATTTTAGGAAACTATCCAAATCCACATAGTTACTTCTACTGTTAGAACCAACACAGAGACTGCTGAAGTCCTAAAAGCAAACATCTTGAACTTTGTGAGACCACTCTGTTTAACAAACAGGCTGTTCAGTTTAGTACTTTCACCTTCTGTGTAGACTTAGAATTAAATTAAAATGAAGATAACCTCATGTAATAATTAGTATTTAAGAAAGGACATCTCCACAATAGAATCCAATTTAAGGCAAGAACTTTTATTTCCTGAATTCCTGAATTCGTTCATTCAAAAATGATTGATTGTAAATCTACCATATGTGAGTGATCACATACTTTACTAGAGGGTTTGTTAAAAAAACAAACATGGAGAGGGAGTAGATGTCCATTCTTTATGATCCACAAGAAAATCTTACTCATTAAGAAATGAATAAAGAGTCGGTAGTCATATGGAGACTAGACCAACCTTCCTTTTGTTAGTTAGGTACTACAGCTGGAGGTTCTGGAGTGGAAAGGAAGTTGAATTTGATTTGTCATATTCACAAATAAACCCTCAGCAGCTGGAAAGAAATGAATGTGTATAATGTACTCATTAAAATTGTTTAAAGATGTTAACAATTGTGAAATCATTTTTGCCATTAAATATATTGTTATATTTTTAACAAAAAGTTTTCTTATTTGCTTAGGGTCCTGTGCACATTGGAGGGACTTGAAGTCACATATAAATAATCAAATTCTTACTTGAGTTTTTGCCAATATTTTATCCCACTGTGTATTGTTAATTAATTAGATTTTCTGATATGTTCTCAAATCCAAGAAGCAATTTTATTTTATTGATTTCTGTTAAATATAAGTTTTAATTGCTATTTTCATAATGAGCAATGTGGGACTTTCATTTACGACATAATCAGATGTTAAAGTGCCAGATTTTTTCCAGAAGAAGACAGGCACACATAGCCTGAATGTTCACACATGCATGGAAAAGTGGGTGCAGTCAGCAGTGTGTTGACGGAGGAATGAGGATGAGGTAGCATTTGTTTACCACAAATGGACAACGCTGTTACCGCACTGACTTCTTTTTAGATACGGTTACAATATTCATAATTAATAATAGATGGTAGTCAACCTAGAAAATAAGTGAAGAGATGAAATGTTAAAAATTAATTGTGAAAACATTAGTGTTAAAATTGCTGACACAGATTAGAATATTTTAGCATATTATAACTTTTAAAGGCCTGCCACTCTTCTCTGTCACAAACCTTCCACCTGCATCAAAAGACTTACTTAAGTATAGTCTCTTTTCAGAGCAGTTTTAATGGAGTATTATTGAGCAAACATCAGAAATGTTATAGAGAAATAAGGCCATAAAGTAGAATGCAGTATTTTCACATTTCTCAACTGTAGAAAATTGTAAATGTCATTTGTGTTCTACCTACTTCTCAGTAATCAATGATAAAGTCATAGATGGTTTGTCTGAAACTTAAATTTAACTTGACATAGTGATTTTCTGGGTTAGAGAAAACATGATACACTAGCATAGAAATCGTGTTTTCTTAAATTATTTCTCCCCAATGCACCGTACTGTTGTTTTATGTATTTTCCACTTGCAACTGTTGAAAAACTTGTTGAAATTTTTGACATAAATTACTACCCAGGACCTTTATGGTTTTAGCATAGTTTTTCCGTCTTACCCTTAAAAAAATACTCAATCTGAGTTAGAGACCAAATGCTTCTAACTAGAGCTAACAGCCAGGCAACAGAGAGGAAAGAGAGTCACCAATAGATATTTTCATCGCTGGGTAGACAGATCTGATGTGGAAAGCCCTTCTGTATATGGGTTGCTTTTATTGGTTAATGAATAAAGAAGTTGCTTTGGCCTGTGATAGGACAGAGTTGTGCTAGGCTGGATAACTAAACTGAATGTTGGAAGAAAAAAGGTAGAGTCCGTGAGAAACCATGTTGCCACTGCCGAAGGAAACAGACATTTGGGCACTTTACCAGTAAAACACAAGCCACATGATAAAATATAAAATAATGGAAATGTGTTAACTTAAGATATAAGAGCTAGCTGGCAATATGTTAAAGCTATTGGCCAAGCAGTGTTTTAAATAATATAGTTTCTGTGTAATTATTTTTGGTCTGAGCAGCCAGGAATGAATAAGTAGCCTCCGGCTACACAAATTATGGAAATAAAAACAATGTTTAGTTTTATTAATATATTATTATTTGATTGTATTTAACTCATTGATGATTTTTCAGTTCAGCAGATAATTGTTAACTTAGAGTTAATCAGTTGGCAGAAATTTTAAAGGTAGCTCAGAAAAGAGAGATAAGAGGAATTTGAGAGACTTGAGGATACTATTTTTTTAATTGGGTATAATTAAATGATCCTCATGGTACCACTGGAGATCAGAAAATGAATGAAAACATCCTCATGAGAATCAGTCTAAACTGGGTTTCAGGTTCACCTCTTTTTCTAACTGTGTGCCTTTGGATTACTTTATTCTTCTCATTTTGTTTTTCTTCTCCATACATAGAGATAAAGAAACTCAAACAAGTAAGTGGTGTGAAAGTCCTGTGAGGTGAGATTTTTAGAAACACCCCTTGCCTTTCTGCTCTTCTGTATACTAAATTATTCCCTACTCTGGAAATAAAGAGTGATGACTGAGGCTGGAAGGTAGCACAGCCTTGAACAAGCTTACTGCAAAACCACGACAAAAACTCTGATGTGCCTGTAATTTTAGCTTGGGAGTCAGCGATGGAAGAGTCCCTGGGGCTTGCAGACCTTGCAGTCTATCTGAGTCTGGTGAGCCCTAGGTTCAGTAAGAGACTATCTCAGAAAAATGAAATGGAGAACAATTAAGGAAAACATCTAGTGTCAACCTTGCATATGCCATATACCACACACAGGACAAAGAGTTGATAGAAGATAGATAGATAGATAGATAGATAGATAGATAGATAGATAGATAGATCGATCGATAGATAGATAGATTATATATAGATAAATAAATAGATTATATATATGATTGATGGATAGATGATAGATAGATAATATATAGATGATAGATTATATATATATTTGAAGGATAGATGCATGGCACATAGATAGATAGATAGATAGATAGATAGATAGATAGATAGATAGATAGATAGATAGATAGATAGATAGATAGAGGCAGATAGGCAGATAGACAGAGTTAGAAATATACAGTGACAGACCAAAAGAAAAGAAATCTTTGAGTTCCTCATTCACAAATACGGTTTCCCAGCCTGTATACTAGTCTGGGCAAGAAAAGCCTGGGCTGTCCCATACCCAACAACTTTAATGTTAATCTTGCCTGCAGGATTATCCTGCTTGCCTGCAGGATTATGTTAACAAGGGTTCTGTCTTGTTTCTCAAACCCAAATATTATCTTAAAAATGCTCAGTATGCACAGGGCCCACCCAGATCTGATCCAAATGGGATTTCTAGAGCAGAAAGGCAAAGTAAACATGTGCGTCCATCCCTAACCCAGAAGCTGCCTCCAGTGGATAACCACTTGCAAATGAAATTTCAGCTTTCTTTAATGTAGTCTAACTGTGGAAACTAATTACTCCTAAGGGTAGATCACATGTCCAGCAAGAGATGGACAAAGTTAAAGGTACTCAATTGCATCTTTGGAAGTTTCTTGTCTCATAATCATACCAGGACTTTTTAAAATTTTCTTACAGGTCCTTTGTGTATATATTATGGCTTCTAGCTTTGTGTTTTTATGAGCTTCCTGATTGTGAACAAATGGGTCTCTGGTTCCATGTTTGTTTCTTGTGCCTTTTCTTGGGATTGTTTTTCTTCTTTTTGCTTCTTTTGTTCTATTCCGATGTAGAATCTACATTTTGATTTTCATTCAGAATCTACATTTTGGATGTCTTTCTTTCTTTTTTTCTTTCTTCATTACTTCCTTCCTATTTTGTTTTGGTTTTTAGTTGTGTGACAACACATAGAGACACAAATAGTTGAAACCAAGCCACCATATGGTAAAAATTGTTTCTAAGATCCCAAGAGTTGTCCTGATTTTTTCATTTTCATGCTTAGAAATGTGCTGTTTGGTTTAATTCTGAGATTGACCTCAATAAATTTCTGTTTTATTTAGGATAGAAATGACAATGACTATTATTTGCAATCCAAATAATCTTTATGAATAAATAATAGGAACTTAAGCACAGGATACAATGTGTAGCAGATAAAAAGATTAGAATGTGAATACTAGAATCCAATTAAGATGTCTTGTCAAGAGATTATGGCTAGACAAAATTGGACATTCCAATTTATTAGAAACCCCTTTTAATTGTTTGAAGACTTAAGCCTGAAGTTTAAAGAAGTGTTTCTGTATCAATTTGTTCAGGTTTATATTAAATATAAAATATAGATACATAAAATGTGTATTAGAGTAACTCTTAATATGTAGAAATTATTATCAATATATAACAATAGTGGAGAAATTATTAAATATAGATTCATAAGTTAATGATAACAAAACATTTTTATTTACATTGTATAAGTTGGGAAATGTTACTACTTGACTAGGGTACCGATGCTAACGGGATTTTCATTTACTGAGAATAATATGAGGTCATAAGTTGAGAACCCTAATAGATACAGTGCCTCCGCAGAGTTGTCTTGAGATAAGGCAAAAGACATACTGAAGCTACACATTGCAGGGTCAAATACCAGGAGGGCAAGCTAGAAACTGATGCATATGGAAATTGGAATCTGTTGAGGTTCTCTAAGTCAGAACCATAAGACTCTTTATGGATGTCATAACAAAAATTTGGCAGTTGTGAGATGGAAAACAGCTAGTTTTCAAAAAGGATTGGATCCTATGGCATAACAAAGAGAGCCCAAACCACATACTAACATAGAGGAGAGAGCATACTGGTGATTTCTGAGACACGAAAGCCAGTATATTCATGAGTTGGAGGATGACAAAGAAATATAATAACTCAGAAATACCATTCTAAGAGTTATAACTTGAGAGAAAAATCACTTCATCCAGAATGGTAGAGATGATCTTTGAAACACAGATACCCACAAATTGAAAATGTGCCACAGAGAATTGCAGAAATTAAGACTTTGAATATTGACTATATCATTTTTACATATTTAATATCTTAAATATCTGATCCCTTATCGTTCTGCATGTTCTTAAATTTGTTATAAATAATGAATAATTTTCGTTCTGTGTGTTGAGCTGCCTGAATTAGAATCAGGCTAAAAAAAACAGCTTAGCTTTTTTAAAACATCATGTGCTGACCTGTGTAGAGCACACCCTTAATCTGGGTCAAGCTGCACCTCAGTGCCACTGACGAGTAATTTCTTTGTTCCTGAAGCAACACCACTTCTTTCTCATAGTTGTTTCATTTAATTTATTTTTTTCCTGCTTCCTGCCTTATGATTTGGTAAATGTAAAATCAGATACTTTCTAGTCTCCTGCTGACATGTTGGTACTATGGAGATGGTATTATGTGCACTCGGCACTCGAGTCCTTACAGAGACAAGAGGGGCAGTAGGTCCCAGTTGCAACCAGTATCCTTAACCTAACAGTGATTCTTAGCCCTGGGCATACTGACAAAGGAGATGGGAGATGGCATGGCAACCCATTACCTTTGGTTCTCAGCTTGTACCATACATACCAAGATGTTAACTAGTTTTCCTATACTGCATAACATCTTGGTATTTAATTTATTTAATCAATATATGTACTTTCTTCTCAACAGGCAACAAAATAGGCTTTCTTCATTTTTTGAAAATTCATCATATAATCTGTCCATCTATCAGTTTCTCCCTTTAACTCCCCTTATTATCCCTCACCCATTACCTTCTCAACACCATACCCTTTTTCTTACTTTTTGGTGTTATTGGTAAATCCCTGATTACAATTAGTTCTGAAAATATGTATATATTTGTGAGGAATAATCTATATATGGACTTCTACTGAGACATGAGGCACTAGGCTCCTATTGGCAGCCACATCCCCGAAGGAAAGCAACTCTTCTTCCCTCACAAGCATCCACTGCCAATAACCTAGGAAGCCACTTCCCCTGCTCATGTTAGATTTTTTTACTGCCTTAACATGGTGCAGGTTTTATTGCAGGCAACCCCAACAGCCAGGGATTTACATATGAAAGTCATCTCCATGTCGAGAAATCAGTGACTCACAGCTTTTTCTCATCCACCAGCTCTTCTATCTTTTCCACCCACTTTTCTGACAAGTTCTCTAAAGTTTGAGTGTTGAGGGGGTTTACACTGAAGACTGATCTGCGGCTGAGCGCTTGACACCTTGACCTGTTCTGAGTGCCTCAACTGTTACCCCCCACTGTGTAAAGAGGCTTCTCCAACAAAAGCTGCTAGTAACAAAAATTTCTTTGGGTATAAAATATTTAGAAAGCAACTTGACAGCACTACTATTTCATATAACAGCAACAGTAAGTCCTCCTGTGGCCTATGAGCTCCTCAAGCATGGACTGACAAAGAATATAGAAAGTTCCAGGCATGAAATTCTTCCGGTAGCACAAAGCCCATATCCAATCAGAAAGCGGCTGGTTTTCCCCTGTGATGGCTATTCTTGGTTAGCAACTTGACAACATCTAGAATTAAGTAAAGCCCAAGTGGCTGGGCACACCTGTCAGGGAACTCTTCTTAGTTCAATCATTTGAAGTGAGGAGATCCACTTCTAATCCAGATCTGAGGGACGAAGATCTACATTTAATCTATGCCACACCTTCTGCTGGCAGCCTCTATTAAGGAAATGGAATAAAGAAGCTTTATTTGCCTGCTTGCTCTTGTTCTCATTGTCCCTAGCAAGTCCACTCCTTCCCTGGCATCAGAGCCTTAATTTGGGTTTAATTAATGTGGTTTACAGCACAGGCTAAAGATAAGCTGAGGCGTAATGTATACGTTTTCTCATTTATTAGATAGAAGCAATGGTACTTTCATGGCAATGTAGGATGAACAAAAAGTTTTGGTGCATCTGGGAGGCTGCAACAGGAGGATTGCAGGAGTTTAAGACCAGCCCAGGCGACATAATTTCAGAGCAGCCTGGACTACAGTTTAGACCTTTTTTTTTTTTTAAAGAATAAAAACCCTATTTAACACTTATTTTTCTTTGTTTTGTTTTTCAAAAATATTCTGACCACAGTCTACCGTCCCTTTCCTTCTCCCAGGACCCCTTCCACAGACACACACATCCCCTCTCCCTCAGATCCACTCTGCCTCCTTTTTCCTGTAGAGAAGAGCAGGCCTCCCAAGGATATCAACTGAGCAGTGCATAATAAGATACAGCAAGGTTAGACACCATCCCTCATGTCAAGGCTGAGCTAGGCAAACATAGTAGGAAAGAAAGGATTCCAAGAGCAGACAAAAGAGGCAGAAACACCATGACTTCCAGTATTACGGGTCCCACAGAAACATCAAGCTAACAATTCTTCCATATATGCAGTGGACCTAATACAGACCCTTGCAAGCTCTGTGATTGCCACAATGGTCTCTGTGAGACCTGATGAGCCCTGCTTTGTTGATTCTGTGAACAGTTTTCCTGGTGTCCTTGACCCATCTGTCTCCTACAATTCTTTGACCCCATTTTCCATAGGTTCCCAGAGTTCCAAGCAGGGAAAAAGATCTAATGGAGATCTCCAGTTTGAGCTCTCTTTCCTCTAAATGTTTGTGTGTGGATCTCTGCATCGATTTCCATCATTTGCCAGAGGGAGCCTCTCTGATGCTGTTTGGGTTAGACATGACCGATGAGTATAGCAGAATATCATTATGAATCATTTTATTGATTTTTTTCTATATTAGCTTTCAGGGCTATCCAGTTTCTGGTTTTCTGGTCATCCAGTCAGTGTGAGGGTATGGCTTTCATCTCAGAGTTGACCTCAAATTAGACCGATCATTGATTGGCCACTCCCACAAGTTCTGCACCTTCATTCCCACTGCAATTTTGGAGGCAAGATCGATAGTAGGTTGAAGATTTGATAGCCAAGTTGGTGTCCTAGTCCCACCACTGGAAGCCTTGACTGGCTACAAAGGATGGTCTGTTCAGGCAGTGTATCTTCTTTATTAGCAGTCCCCATAGGGTCCCCCTCCTAGATTCCTGGGAGTTTCTTCTGAACTAGATTTTCACATCACTCCTCAGGCCCTCTAACTCTAGTCATCTCTCCCCATACTCTTTCCCTCCACGCACCCCCACCTGTGTCGTCCTTTTCTGATTCTCAACTGCCCCCAGTCCACCTAAAAAATTATTCAGTTTCTACTTCCCAGGGGGAATCATGCATCCCACTGAAAGCCCTCTTGTTACTTAGCCTCTCTGGGTCTGTGGACTGTAGCATAATTTTCTTTACTTTGTAGTTAATATCCACTTGTAAGTGAGTACATACCATGTTTGTCTTTCTGTGTTGGAGTTACCTAACTGAATTTGATTTTTTTTTAGAGTCATCTATTTGTCTGAAATTTTCAGGTCATTTTCTTTTAACACCTGAGTAATACTCCATTGTGTAAATGTAGCAATTTTCTTTACCCGTTCTTCCGTTGAGGCATCTAGATAGTTTCTATTTTCTGGCTATTATGAATAAAGCTAATATGAACATAGTTGAGCAAGTGTCTTTTTAGTAGGATCAAGTGCCGTTTGGGTATATCCCCAAGAATGGTATGGCTGGGTCTTGAGGTAGCTCACTTCTCAGTTTTCTGAGGAAACATACAGATTTCCATAGTTTTTGTACAAGTTTGTACTCCTAGCAACAATAGAGTAATGTTCCCCTTGTTCCAAATCTTAGGCAGCATGAGCTTCCACTTGTTATTGATCTTAGACATTCTGTTTACACCAAAATTAATCAAAAGAAATAAGGAAGAACACTTAATACTCATCAAAGAAAAAATCCACTAAGGTGATATTTCAGTCCTTAACATCTATGTTCCCAAAAGCAAGGACACCCAGGTTTGTAAAAGAAGCATTACTAAAGCTCAAATTAAACACCGACCCTCACACATTGATAGTGGGGACTTTAAAACCATATTCTCACCAATAGACAGGTCATCCAACCAAAAGCTAAACAGAGAAGTACTGGAGCTAACGGATATTATAAACCAACTGGACCTAACAGATACCTTAAGAACATTTCATTCAAACATAAAAGAATATACCTTCTCCTCAGTGTCTCATAGAACTTTCCCCAAATTGGCCACATACTCAGTTAGAATTGACTTCAATAGACATTAGAAAATTGAAATAATCCCCCTGCATTCTATTGGACCACCATGGATTAAAGTTGGATTTCAACAACCGGAAGTCTACAAATCCATGGAAACGAAACAACTCTCTACTAAATGATTACTGTGTTAAGACAGAAATAAATAAAGAAATTAAGGACTTCCTAGAAACCAATGAAAATGAATTCACAACCTGCCCAAACTGATTGTGTTGCAAGACTCTTGGTTTCCATTTAGGTTTTCTTAAACTACTATCATTTGGGTATGCCTTCTTCCTCTTCCTCATTTCCCCCTCTCCCTTCCATGTTCCATTTTTACTGCCACCAGTATTTTCTCCCTTGTTTTCATTTTTTTCTGTATTCTTCTATGTCACATTTTTTAATACATTTGCTCCCAATATCCCATTTCTACATGTCGGGATCCCACAAATATTCAAAACATAGCCAAGAGCTACATATGAAAAAGAACATGCTTTGTCTATCTTTCTGTGCTTGTGTGGATTCATCAGTGGGTTTTGTTTGTTTGATTTTTGTTGTTTTGTTTTTTCCAGTTTCATCCTTTTACCAACAAATTTCATGCTTTCATTTTTCTGTTCTGTGTTGTGTTCATGTATCCTATTTTCATTACCAGTTTTAATATTCTCCCTGTTGATACTTCTAAATACTGTGCAGATTTTTATCCATTGTTTCATATAAATAATTAAATAGATTTGCATGCCAAATTATCCTCCATTTACAACTTAATAAATTTCAAGAAATGGCTATAACCTAACTATGCAATATTCTGTGGTGCATGTAAGTGATCAGTTCATAGCTTTTGGAATCACATATGTATGTGTGGTAGGTGTAATTATATTCTATTCTCAGATATTACTTATCAAAAAGCAATACAAACATGAAAAATGTGGACTTTACAGATAAATATCTAAGTATATACTGAAACTTTTCTCTCTGGGCAAACCTCTGTGATTGTGTGTGTGTGTGTGTGTGTGTGTGTGTGTGTGTGTGTGTGCTGATTTCAACATTTGTCGAACATGCCTATGAGTGTGCATCTGAGGTGTGCATGAGATTTTTCATAAGCACTAAGTTCCTGCCGGCCCCTAGGCACTGATCTCAGCCTCTCTCTCTTTCTTTTCATTTAATCTTTGCATCTTTCACAACATGTATCCCAATATCATCTATCTCTTGTCCCCTCATATCTGTTTTCTGCCCCTACAAACTTACCTCCACCCCAAATAAAACAAAATAAAATTTAAGAGAAAAAAGGAAATAAAAATGGAAGAAAATATGTTAATGGAAGCTGGTGTGGGATAGCAAACCCCTTTATCCATACATCTTTACATGTAGGAGTTCATCTCAGTAAACCATTGGTCCGGTTTGAGGCCCACCATTTTTTTTTTTTGCTACACCATTGACACTGGGTCCTCACTGGGAATCGGAACATCCACTGCTGCCCTATGTCACAGAGATCCAGCAGGTCTCCAGGACCTCCCATCAAGGCTAGAACACCCCACCCCTGTCTATAGTGTCCCCTCAAGGCTAGAACACCTCATCCCTGTCTATAGTGTCCCCTCAAGGCTAGAACACCTCATCCCTGTCTATAGTGTCAACTCTGATGAGCTGCCCTCAGCCTCCCTTTCTAAAGGGCCTTTTCAGGCTAAGTTCCTTCCCAGTTACTGTGAGTATTGAAAGCACTTTTGCACTTTCCCCCTCATATCTTTACATATCAGTTATTCTCAGGGAATATTTTGATTGACAATTAATTCATTAAAAAGCAATTCAGAGATTTGTATAAATTACATTTAACAATTTGTCAAATCCATGCATACAGCACGATAAAGAGATGAAATAAGGTATCAGTGAGTAAAGTGGACCTTTTTGCATCCAAATTATTTGATGATGTAGACCAAGATCTATCATCACATGATTTTTTTAAAAAGGAGAGAAAGGTACATGTAGTTAACATAAAATATTTAAATACTGAGAACTTGAACTTTTGACAACACAGGAACAACATCAATTCCTTTCATCCAAAGTAAGATGAAAGGTGCAGTTTGTGTAAATATAAAAGCTTAGTGCCCCAAAGAATGGCATATAAAATGTCTTGAGGCATGAATAGAGAAGAGGTCTCTCAATTATATTTAAAACTGTATTATATTCTCCCCAACCAACTTCTGCCTAGAAGCTTTGATCTAGAAATGTTGTGCACTCCCCCCCCCCAAAAAAAACAAATCTTATTTTAGGTTCATAGAATTTGACTATTGGCACATGGTATATTAGCCATGGTTATATTGTTACGTAATGAGTGAGTTAACTGTGCTTAGTGGGTGAAGTGCTTGTCAGGCAATTCAGAGTACAGATCCTCAGAACTCAAACTGAGTCATACATGTTGTCCATGCCTGTAATCCCAGTTCTTCAACTGTGGATGAGTATGTCGTGGAGCACTTGTGTCTACACTGACACACATGTCCACATACACATGGGCTTAAAAGTTGAAT
Organism: Myodes glareolus; assembly: GCF_982192425.1. NCBI lineage: Eukaryota > Metazoa > Chordata > Mammalia > Rodentia > Cricetidae > Myodes > Myodes glareolus. Next base: position 36,152,129 of record NC_142033.1, read on the forward strand.
TACTAAGACAGAAGTAAAGGGAAGAAGTTACATTTTCTTGGCAATTATTTCATAGAAATCACTTCATTTCCCAGGAGTCTTGAGACCAGCATGTTGCAACGGGTATCCATGCACACCTGCTAATTAGTCATACTCTATAAATTTCTGCCTAACTCTTCGAAAGTTTTACCTGATATTTCTTGTTTGAATTTTAAAAAAATACCTCAGATTTTTATCAGACAAAATAAGTTGAAAATATCAGAAACTTTATCTTGTTAGTATATTTACTGATATCAAGTGGGAAATGCATAAAATATTATAGAATATATATTAATAATCAGTTGTTATTATCTTAAGAAATAAAATTCCTTATAGCCCTTTTATTTGTTGGGTAATGACCATAGCATGAGAGGTGTAAAACTGAACTTTTCTCCAGAAGAAGCCCTTAGGTTCCTTGGTGTTTGTTAAGCCATGCTGTGGTAGCCATTGTCAAGCTCTTAAAACTTTTATATATACAGATTCATGATACCTTCTTTGAAATTTTACAGAAAGAGATATTCTTGAATATATATTCCTTTGTTTATAGTTTCTTGAAATATAATATTTAGGTAATATATGTTGTTGAATGTCAAATGATACATTTATATGCATCTATAATATCTATATATACGACATGTATGTTTCAGTTGGCTAAATATTCCCTAGTATATGCATTTCATTGGAAATAGATATTTGAGTATTTCCCCTACTTTTTATACCAAGACTGCAACTTTTTATGCATTATTTAATTATTCGATGATGAAAAGAATAGAATCCAGAAGGTCATTGTTTAATGTCAAATAGCAATTTCACATGTTTTTTGCATGATTTCAGGCAAATTAATTATATTTGCTTCTGTTTTTTTATCTCTGAAATTAAAGTAGGTAATTATACCCACCAGGTTAGTGACTCTTTGCATTTGTTATTGGGAAACGTAAAGCCACCGAGACTGTGCCTGTGATGCTACATCTCAGGGCTGATGCTTACCTTAATTTTCTTCTTCCTTGGGTTATACATATCATTAATGCTTCCATGTTTGTCTGTGTGATTCTCTATTTCTGTAATACATTTGATTGCTCCCTCATTTCCTCTTTTTTCCTCAATATTCTGCCTTTATGTTTGTAAATTTATAGACTCTGTACATTTGAAACACATTCAAAATAAGCTTGTTGATAAGATACTGAGATGTTTAAATATATGAGCAAATGTCTAAAATTTATGCCATCATTTCTGAAGGTGCATATTGCTCAGGGCTCTGTCTTGTGATTAGTGAATATTCTGTCTCAGGTTTTCCTCTCTCAGTGTCTTTCAGTTCTTGGCTCTGGACTCTCAACTTCAGATCTTCACTCCAGTGTATTACAGGTGTTTGCAATTTAGTCTTCATTTTCCCTTTGAATCATCTGGGAAGTTCTCCGCATGAAAATTACTTCACAGAACTGCTATGGATTTAGTGTTTTTATCTTTTAATTTATAATTTCTGAGTAGTTTTGAGGCTGAAACAAACATTTTCAATAGGAAGCCCTTTACTTTTACATGTCTTTCTTCCAACTATTATAATTTAATAATAAAGGAAATATCAGTTTTCATTTAGATACCAGCGTTACAATCTAACTCTGCCTCCACAATAGCTATGTGACTACCACAAATATTTAGATCCCATTTTTGTAGCTTCAGTATCTTCATCTTTAGTATGAGAGTTGTTATCACAGTGAGATAACAAACGGGACAGAGATGAGCAGTGAATTAGTCACTGAAAACATTTATTGCCTTGTGAGTTTTAAGATAAATGGGTTGTAGGAGGATATAGGAGTAAGGGTTCAAAGCTTGGGCTTTAATTTTAGTAACATACTGCTTGTTTTGCAAACTTACATTTGTAAGTTTTTGAGTCGCATTTTCCCTCATTTTTAGCATGAGGTGTATGTGTCTACCTAGAACAATTAAGTTACTGACACTTTTAGCAGTAGATATCTCTAAGTCGAGTTGAAGCTATTTTTCTGCTTTAGCAAAATATGTATGTGGATATCTGAATGTATGTGTGTGTCATTCTATGTACATAGGAAAACATATCTTTGGTAAAATCTTGGTGCTGGAACTAAGCAGTTCTTTTGATGCATCTATTTATGCTTGCAGTGCTATTGGGAGGAGGGCTAAGGGCAGGGTGAGACAGCTGAACTGTCTGTGAACAAAGGCCACTTTGCATATTTTCTGTCACATCTTCTGGCCCCAGGGAGGCCTGCTGCCGCTGTCCATGTTAATTCAATTCCCACATCAGGCAATTTCAAAGACTGACCCTTCCCTGTTTCCTCGTTTGGTCTTCATTCACATGTTAAGAGGCTTTTAAATGTTAGTTTCAGAGAGAATCTATAAAATTGAAAGTTATTTATATTATCAATCATTTATGGTTCCCAAGGAAGTATTGTTTCTTATTGCATAGTCAGTTAGACGTTTCCCTGTACATTTCACTAGAGATAAAAAGGGGATTTGTAATTTAGTATTTTGTTATGAAGAAAAACACAGCCATAATCAAGCTCTTTGCAGTGAAGGGACATGGCTGCATTGCTATTACTAGGATATCCTTAGATGGTTGGTTTATTTTCTCTATGGAGGCAGAAATAACTTTCTTATGTTATTGTGAATCAACAAACCTTGTCACTAAAGCCTTCAAGTAATTGCCAAGTGTATTCCCCAGCACTCTCATGGATACTGTATACTTTTATAGCACTAATTTCTTCATTTTGTAATAACAAAGGAACCCATCTATTGACTTCTTAGCACTTAGCGTATCTGGAAAAAAACAGATGCATACCTATCTCAAGAGTATTACAGATTAATAATAAACATTTGGTGAAGAATTAGACAGTAATATGTGTATGAAACTACAGGTTCCAGTAAGAGAAAGAAGATATCTGGTTGCTCTGAAAGACAGCAACCTTGTTGAAGAGTTACTTTGTTGCATAATCAATGCCACAGGGATAGCATCCCTGAAGGTGGTCTTTAAAATAGGACTTGGACAATGAGAAGGAAACAGTCAAGTGGAGAGCTACAGCCGAGTCTCTCAGATGGGAAATTTTTTTTAAGCAGAGAGAGAGAGTCTCATAATTCATCTACACATCAATTAGTTTTAATATTAAGAAAATATACTGACAGGTCCAGATGGGCCATTTTGGTCCATGACAAGATCTACTGGCAGCACACTGAAATGGATACGTGTGGCGAAGAAACAGAGAATATTCTTTACGCCTGAAAACAGAGTGTAGCATTGCGGAAGTGAAGAGCACTCAGGCTAGAGGAATAAGGAAAAAGATTTTAAATTGGCCTGGGACTAGTGGGCCACCTACCAATGACGGAATGCTAGAGGCGCAGAAAATGACTTTAACTTCCTAATGGATGGAGCAGTAGTCCATCATCTCTAGATATCACTAGGATTAAGTTTGATTGTAAAATTGTCCATTGTCCTTAAATGCAATTATATTCACAGTTACAAATGTTGTTTTATAGATAGGGAACATACCAGTCTTAGTATGTATCGTGGGGGGAAATGAAGGAAAATAATCAATACTGACAGGTATGGCAGCTGGGTGATTATCGGAATCTGGTGACTGAGGCACGGGCTGCAGCAGGAAAGAATCTAGAAGAATTATAGTTCAGCATAATCAACTAATATTGACAGTTGGTTGGGAGTGGGTGTGCCTGTAGGGACATTGTTAACACTTAGTCGTCTTTTGTTGTCACCACCTCTCTTTTATTTCTTCCCCTGTTCCACTACCACTAGGCTCTCCCTGGACCGCCCATGATAGAAGAAGACCGAATGGCAACGTTTAGCTCTAACCTCTGGGGCTACTTTTGTTAGTGAAGTAGTACCCATTGAAAGAAAAAAAAAAAACAGAAAAGGCAGGAAAGAAACAGGCTGAGCCTCTGCATTTCTTTTTACTAATCTAATATCTTTTTAATAAACAGGAGCCTGAATTTAGTGAAAGATACTAGTGAGTATGCATTCAAGCTTCAAGAAGTAAGTGAAGAATGTGTCTCCGGAGTTAATATGTTACACCCACTCTTCTGAATGCGTCTGTAGCCCTAAAGCATACTTAGAATGGGCGTCTTTTTTACATATACTTGCCGAGAGGCTACAAGAATGCCAGCTGCTTTTGTGGTTGAGGGAATTCTCACTCTAAAGCTAGTAAAGTAATCTTCCTATTTACATACATATAAATTTTATTTCATATATACATACATACAAATTTTGCTTACTTTTGTAAAAGAAAACCTAGGATATTATCATAGTATCAGTACAGTTCTGACTGAAATTAATTTTCACTTGTTTCACCCTTTCTTGTCTCTGAGACTTGAGTGGGAAGTGTACTGTTTTCACTAGCTGAAAAGTTATTTTTCAAAGTTCTAAATTTAATTCACAGTAGGAGCTGGCAGGAAGTAGATATTTCAGATTCTTTCTGTTGAATAAAAATTGTTGAGTTCATAGTAGGGACTTTGTGGTCAGGTTAATTAAGGACAGTGATTTTGTCCTCATGAATCAGGAATAAAGATCATTGGCTGGAGCATAAAACAATGCACGTGAACTCACTCTTAGTTGCTATAGTGAATATTAAAGTGAGCAGTGGCTGTAACAGTGAAACATCATGGTGTGCTGAAAGTCACTGAGTCATATCTTGGAGATGTCAACTCTGTTGATCCTGTTGTGTTGTGACTTACTGCTTGCCCCCACATGGTTAGCATTTTGTAACCAAATAGTCACCATAGTAGGACAGAGAGAGGGAGAGATGGTGATAGAGATGAGAGGGGGAGAGCCACACTTTGTGCAGAAAACTAAAATGAACAAAAAAGGCAAGTAATGAGTTGAAGGGAACTGCTAAGTAGACTGAGTACTAAGGTTGCTGATCCATTTCTGATTCCAATTAACCTTAATTTGTTTGGAGCCTCAGAAACACCAGATGAATATAACTGGCCAATTAGCAGACAAGCAACAGGCGTCCAGCTCACCAAAGGCTGTTTATCAGCCAGACAAGATAAGGGGGAAATTCTACTAATTTTGTGAGAAGTGCCAACACGACTCTGTCTTGCATAGCTGCTTGACTTTAGAGGTATAAAACATAGGCACTCTGAGGTATTTAGTGTAGAAACTCCAGGAAAACTGATGTGTGCTTCATTTGAGAAATTTATTTGTAAGTACAACTTAGCACTTAAAGGTGAATATTCATGAGAGCATTACTCGAACCCAGGGGATTTAGAATATGATTAATTCTCTGTCACATACAGTTCTTAGCAAGAACTAAATGTTTAACACATGCTAATAGAGATGCTTGTTTTCGTCTTTGAACTTTATCAACTATTTGCTCTTTACGAAAATTTACATTTTCCATTCATTAAATCCATCATCTGATCTTTAGTTACAGGAGAAATCTGGAGATTTCTGTCAACAGAGTGCTTCCTACAGAAGCATGAGGACCTGACTTCACATACCTACACCCACACAAAAGCTGTGTGTGGAAGCACATGCTTGTAGTAAGGAGGCAAAGCCAGGACACACACACACACACACACACACACACACACTTACAGAATGACATTTATTTCTCACTATCAGAACAAGCTACAAGAAAATTTGTGTAAAGGTCATACTGGCTACTAAAATGGAGTTTTCCACATCCAAATTCCTTACCACAGATGCACAAATTATATTGAGAATACATCGATGCTTCAACAAAAAAAATATGCAGAAAGAAAACATGAATTCATTTTAGGATTGTGCCAGATGAAATGAGGTCTCAAGAAAGAGAGAGAACACTTAGGTCCACCCCTGATAATAACTTGTGTAGCCCTAGGCTGATTATTTCATTTCAGAAAACCTCTACTTTTGTAACGGTGATAATGACATACACTACTTCTCCAATGTGTCACTCACATTAAATTATTTAATGTTTGCAAAGTCTTTGAAGATGAACAGGAAAGGCTCAATGTTATGTTTTGTACTTGGAGAAGGATATATCAGACAATTTTGATGTATTTCTCCAGTAAGTGTTGGTGGGAAAGTTGGGGGTAAACATAGCTGAAAGTGTGAAAAAAATGAAGATAAAACAGCCACTTCTCAATGAACCTGAATTTTTCCCTGTCCACTACTTTTTGATGAAATGTTTCTGACAGATAAGCATAGCAGGAATGTATTTAAAATTATTTCCAGAAAATATCTTCAGGGCCAAAGCAATGCCAAGTTGATTTTTCTCATACCTATTTTCACTGCACAATGAATTCATGCTCTAAGTAATATACCTGTAGGACAATAAGAACTTCCTACCAAAGGAAAAGCACATGTAGCATCTTTTTGCAAATAAAAATGTTGGTTAAATGTAAATTATTTTTAGCAGAGTTTTAATGTAAGAAAAAAAACTAATAAATGAACTTTCAAAGGGGTAGCAGCCAAATGGCTATTCTAGTTAAATTACCAAAGGAAGATCACAGTCTTCAGTTTACTTTCTCATGTTCATCATTGACATAAACATTGAATATTCAAGGAAGTCACGCTGAACAGTGCCTCTTGAACTGAGCCATAATAATCAATCTGGATAATGTCAATATCTCATGTTCCTTTCCTATGAACCCCTAAATACATAGTTATATAATTATATACCTTAATATCTACAGTATTTTGTTATCATTTTCATCTAATACTCATGAATTAAGTTAAGGAATCATTTAAAGTATCCTTATATATAAATATAACAGATTATAATTAATTTATATATCGGGCTTTATATCACTAAAAATCTTTCCCCAAATCAAAATACATAATGAAATATTTTATTTTGGCTCACAATCCAGAATGTTTTATCCAGGATTGCTTGGAATCGGCGTGGATCGTTGAACAGAATACAGTGGAGAAGAATTTCTAAACATAGTGACAACTATGCAGAGTGGTGCTAAGGATCTGATCTCAGCAATATAATTAACTGAGGCTCTACTTTTGCAAGTCTCAAATACTCCCTAATATTGTCATCAAGCTATGACTATATCAATGGTCTAGTCCACTAACCAGGTCAGAGCTCACATCTCAGTGGCTAGATCCTCAGCTGGAAATCCACCTTTAAAGATGTTCTTTTGAGGACAGTCCATACCTGAATGAAACCATTCCACCTGTGATGTCCTTCCTCTTCACATAGGTTCATGTTCACAACACAAAATCCATTCATCCCCTCTGCATGAGTTCCTAGTCTTAATCTCATCATTCTTCCAAGAGTCCCAATCCTCTCCAGAGACAAAAGGCAAGTTCTTATTCTTTCTCCTCTATACAGCTTAAGAGAAATAGTTTTTATGTGCTGTGTATAGTTTTATGTCAACTTGATACAAGGTAAAATCATTTGAGAGGAGGGCACCTCAGTGAAGTAAATGTGTTCATAAGATACAGCTGTGGCAAAATTGAAGCGCATTTTATCAATTGGTGATTAGCAAACAAAGGAGAGCAAGCCAGGGGAGCAAGCGCGGAAGAAGCCCTCTCCATGTTCTCTATATCAGCTCCTCCTCCCATGTTCCTGCCCTGTTTGAGTTCCTGTCTTGACTTCCTTTGGATGATGAGGAAGTGTAAGCCAAATAAATTTTTTAATCCCCAAGCTGCTTTGGTAATGGTTTCATCAGAGTACCAACCCTAACAAGGACATCATATTTCCGATATACGCTTGTGTGATAGTCACAGAGCAAACATTCCAATTCAGAAAGGGAGAAAGGAGAGATGGAAACAAAGAAGGACTAAGACTCAGTGGAACAACCATTAACTCCAGGTCTAGATCATGTGATAGGGCATGACCTCCAGTGGGCTAGTGGAGTCCAATCCCTAGGACCTTGCTCATGGTTGGTTCTGCTCACTGTGTTCAACTTTGCTCATCAAAAGGTTTATGTCCTTGGCATCTCTTATTTCTTAAAGTCTCTATTACATCGGTGATTTTGTCCTCATTTCTTACATTATCTGATATTCGTGTCCACAACATTTTTACAGGTCCTTCATATTTTTTGAACTTTGACAATTCCAGATCCTGAAGTAATTTGACTTCCAGAAGTAATGTAATTCCTTCTTTTGTTTCTTATTCTCTCCTCATTATTGATCTCCAGTAATTCTTGGCAGGAGATGACATTCTTTAACTCATCACTGCCTGGTCACCACTAATAGTGGCCAATCACAGGTAAAAAAAAAAAAGAAAAACAAAAAACAACTTTTTAATCTCCCCCTCACCATTTTTCCTCAGAAACCTGTAAGAAGGTCCATCAATCTGCCATGTGGGATTAAGTTCATAGAAGCCCTCCTATGTTGCTACCTGTGAATCAGTCTATAACATTTAGCATTAATAATTATTTTAATAAATCTCTTACTCCAAAAGAATAATTCATGTCAGTGCTCCCTTAGAACTCCACACCTAAAACCTTACGTCACCCCATCAGGGACTTTTTATAAGAAACTGGACCTGTTATATATTGGGCCACCAACCAGCTCCCAAATAAAGACACAGAGATTTCTGCTTGGCCTTAGCTTAGGCTTGTCCCACATTTTACCTCAAGGCTTTTTACCGTTCTTTCATTCTGTATGTCCTACTTTCCTCTATGTCTGTCTGTTTGGCCCCTGTCTTTCTCAAGCCTAAATTCCTCCACTTACTTATTCTTCCTGCCCAGAAGTCCCATTATTGGCTTATACTGCCTCCCTCCTTATTGGCTATTCAGCTTTTTATTAGACCAATCAGGTGCCTTAGGCAGGCAAGCTAAAAGAGCAGCACATGTTTACATAGTTAAGGAAATGCAGCACATCTTAGCATATTTAAACTAATGCAACACATCTTTGCATATTTAAACTAACATGAAACACATCTTTGCATATTTAAACTAATGAAACACATCTTTGCATAGTTAAATATTCCACAACAGACTTACTAAGTAGTCCAGTTTGGCCTTCAACTTACTACCCTCCTTTCTTAGTGCCCTGAGTCCTGAGCTGCAATATCATGCATGCATCACCATGACAAGCTTGTATTTCTTTTGAACTAAATAATATTATTTATAGCCCAATTCTGGCATGAATGTTTTCATTTTTATTTCCTGACATGTAAGTCCTCAATGATGGTAAGACTACTAGAGACCTTGCAGCTTTTGATGACTTGGGGTATTCTTGTATGCTGGCCAGTTGAAAATGTCTCAGTCACTTTGTGTTCCGTTCCTCTGCTTTTTAAAACCAATATTCCACTTGGTATTTTTATTTCATATTTGAAAATTTTATTCAAATTAATTAGGTATTATCCTGAAAAAATAAGGAGGATATCTAGAAAAACATTGATTATGTTTTAGACAGTGGCTCTTTGAATTATTTTTGAGCCCATCTCTTTAATTATCAATATAAATGGGATCACAGACACAGTGGTGTAATACAAAGTACATTTCTATGTTTATAATAATCAGACAAATTATCCTACTTCAACTGTTTTATTTAACTAAGTTTCTTGCTTTATACTTTCATTTACTCTTAATGACAACCATTTAGATTTAATATTCTCCACATAGTCATAATAGCAGAACAAACAATTGCCCGTATAATAAAAAAAATGCTTGCGATGACAACAATTTTAATGCAATTTATTGATTGCTTACTTGACTCTAGTTCTATGATGCACATATGAAATGCTTTTCTACTGATCATATTTTGTGGTAGAATAAGTAACATTCTTAAGGCTTGAGATCTTATAGAACTGGACTCAACTACATGTTACTAAAACCACATGGAATTTATTCAAATAGGTTTTCAGACTTAAAATGCTTACACTTCACACACCCCCCCCTTTTCCCCTCTACTTCCCATTTGAACTGCAGACAGTTCATAGTCTATGGCCTGAGCTGTGGCTTATCTTTCGTGTGTCTGATCTCTCAATTTTGAGTCAACATAGTTTCTAAGCTTGCATTAATAATAGTAACAAGTAGGACTGCAGGCATTTGGAGTAAATTTAGTAGACGAAATGAAGTAGATAGCTTAAATCTCCACAGGTAAATACGAGCTGACATTAGGTGAAGTGGTAGCCACCGCAATACCTATCATACAACAGTTTCAGTGAAGGGTAGTAGTTTTATTGGTCATCTTGAATTGATCATGGGGTGCCGAGATTTGTCAATCATTATTCTGGGTGTGTCTGCTTAAAGTTTTTTGTTTGTTTGTTTGTTTGTTTTGATGAGATTAACAGTGGAATCAGTAGCCTGAATATAGTAGATTGCACTCCCTATCAGGAGTGACTTCAATCCAATCAGCTTGAATGCAACAGTGTGTTTTTTCTACTGGCAGGAAGTGACTCCTCCTGCCTGATTCTATCAGCTGGGACAAAGGATCAGCTCTTCTCACACCTGGAGCCTGTCAGCTTTCATGTGATGAAACTGCTGTGGAACTCTCCTGAGTGACTGGGTTGCTGCCTGAAGACCAAGGCTTCCTCAGCCTTGGCAGTTGTCTTAGCCAGTCTGTTTCAGTTTCTCTAAGGGATTATAATGCAGCGTGCTTTTGAGAAACATTGACTAAGGAGTGACTGTTCACACTGCTTTGACATGTGCTATGAGTCTCCACTGTGGGTATAACTTACGTTGGCATCTGGGGAAATAAAAGGTAAAAGGCATCTTACCTGCTCATGAGGATATTATGAGCCAAATTGAGACCAGAGACATAAGTGTAAAATATAAATAGTAGCGTATGCGGAATGTCAAACAAGGAAAACCTGTAAGAAATACTATCAGAACGTTGAAGGAATGCTGCTTGCTTCGTGATAGTGTCGGGGCAGCTGGATATGTCTGCTGTCTTGACTCTATTATTTATAGCACTGTTTCCCTCTCAACGGTGTTCCACTTAGAAAATAAAGTATAAGGTCACCTTACTCACAGATGGAAGAGAAAGAAAGATTTCTTTCTGAGGTGAATTTTAGGCCAAGCCTTAAAGGAAGTGACAAATACAAATTACAGTGAGGGCGTTTTGAAATGTTTCTTTTGTTTGTTTGTTTACCATTTCTTTGCATTTGAAGCCATGAGTTTCTTCAGTCCTAATGTCTGGCTTCATTCTATACAATTCTGGGAGGAAAAAAAACACACTTTACACCAAAGAAACAGCATGTGCTGTTGATATGTTGCCTCAGCTTACCTTCTCCAGAGGATGGTATTTCAAGTTCAGCATGACTGTGCCGGCACATGTGGTAGGAAGCCACATGGTGTCATATGTCCCTTTGTTGTTACAATTGCTAAAGCAATCGCTAGCTAGGAATTAATATTAACCCATGCAAATTAACATTGGCTCATATTTGAAAAGGTAATGTAAAAATGTCTTTATTGGACCTGTTTTAATGCTTATCAACGCAGATGGGAAGTGGAAGCATTGGGGAAATGCTAATATAACATTTAAGTGTATTTTGCATGAAAGCCATGTTCAACTTTGCAAGTCAAAGAAAAGAGGGAACCCCGGGCAACTAATGCCACACCCTCTGGTAGAATTAGCTTCTCCACTAGGTTCAACAAGATCAGAATTGTTAAATTAAAAGAAAATCAGGGATAATAGATTTTTTTCCATAAAGGACAAGAAGTACATTGTACTATTTCTGAGTAAATTTTTATAAACAAAACATTTTTGTAAAAACTTGGTAATGTCTGTATACCTTAGTTTGTAGAGTGCTTGTTGAGCATGCCCAAGGCCTTAGGTTTTATCCCTAAATCATGGCAAACAGATGAATCTGTAATCTCAGTATTTTTGGGGTAGAAAAGGGAGGACCAAGTTCAAGGTCATCCTTAAACACACAGGAAGTTTTAGGCCATGCTAGGACATGTGAAACTCAGTCTCAAAAAAAAAAAAAAGACAAAAATTCACTCAGCTCAGTGGTAACTTGTTATAAAAGACTTTGAGAATAGCAACCTTTCTATATTCATCTTGATACCATGGTGGTACACACCTTTAATCCCAGCAGTTGGGAGGCAGGGGCAGGCAGATCTCTAAGTTTGAGGCCAACTTGGTCTACAGAGTGAGGACCAGGATGTCAGGGTTACCAAAAGAAATTCTGTGTTGAAAAATCATAAATAAATAACTACATGATTTTCACCATTTTGTTCCTCCATCTAATTCCTTCTCTTCCTTGCACTCCTTCCTTTCCCTTTCTCATACGTGCATGGTTCCTTCTTCTTTAATTATTGTTGTATATGTTTTTTCCTAAACATGTTTATAGATTTTTAAGATTTATTTTTTTTTAAATTATCTGTATTTGTGCCTATACATGTGTGAGTGCAGATGCCTGCACAGTCCACAAGAGAGAGGTCTGTGGGCCGGGCATCACTGGAAACTGTGATTTGCCCAGCCTCAAAAGAGGAACTAAACTATGGCCCTCTGGAAGAATAGCATGCACATGTAATAATGGAGCCATATAATAATGTTGCGGGAAGATTGCTAGTTCGTTTCCCGACCATCCTAACTTGAAGTAACCACACAGAACTTATTTTATTTGCAATACTGTTTTGCCAATAGCTTAATCATATTTTTGGCTACCTATATCCTAAACTAACCCTTCTTCACTAATTTGTGTATCGCCATAGGACTGTGGTTTACTGAATAAAGTGCTGCCCGGCGTCTGGTGTCTGTCCCTGTCAGGGCTACAAGGCTTCACCCTGACTCTGCCTACTCTCTCTCTATATATATATCTTTTCCAGCCTAGCTATATTCTGTTCAGTCATTGGTCGAAAGCAGTTTCTTTATTAACCAATAAAAGCAAGACATATACAAAAGGATTTTTTTTTCACACCATTTCTCCTTTTCGGCTTAAGTAAAAATAAAAGTTCTAACTTTAACATAATAAAATAACATATAATAAACTTTCCCTTTTATTTAAACAGAAAAGGGGAGGTGATGCATGCTTTTTTGCCATTGGTTAATAAAGAAGCTGCTTTTGGCCAATGGCTTAACAGAGTAATGAATTCTAAAAGATATATATATATATATATATATATATATATATATATATATATATATATATATATACAGAGAGTAGGCAGAGTCAGGGAGAAGTCATGTAGCCACCGCTGGGGATAGACACCTGTGCTGGAGCCTGCCAAAACTTTGCTGGTAGGCCACAACCTCGTGGTGATACACAGACTAATGGACATGGGTTAGTTTAGGATATAAGAGCTTAAGCTATTGGCCAAACAGTATTACAACTAATATAGTTTCTGTGTGCTTATTGAGGGACCGAACAGGACAGAAAACTCGGCCAAAAACCCATCTCTTTATCTCCTGTATAGTAGACATTTAAAACTGTTTTTTTTTTTAAAAAAATCAACTTTATTAAGCTACATATGGAGTGATGTTGCAGGTGGCAACTGACTTTCTTGTGTATACCTTTTTGACTTTTGGACATGTGAGGTGATACTCTTGTGACCACCAGGTGCTAGTTATAACACACTTAGCAGAGTTGTTTAAGTAAATTGTGAAGAAACTTTAGTATTTTAAATGATTTTTTCCCATTCAGGGCCTTGCCCCTATTTGGGCAATCCAAATCTTATGTTTCTGTGATGTATATTCAAGTGATATAGTACCTAGTTCCTAGAATTCTCCCTTCCTTCCTATACTCAAACAAATCAAACTGCATGAGCTATTCATCTGTATTTGGGAAAAGAAGAGCCTATTTCAGAAACAATGAGGAAGAAATCTTAGGTTATAGTTGTAGCTGCCTACAACTATAGTTGTAGCTGCCCTCTGAGAGTGTGTTCATAAGCAAATCATATGTGAACCTTAGTTCAAATGTATTGTTTTAGAGGGATGGTGATTTCTCTAAGATTCTTTAGATTGTACAGAGGTCACATGATCCAGGAATTTCAGAAAACTGGCTGCTGAGAGGGAAATGGGTAAGCTTACATTAGGTGTGGAATATTTTAGCGATGCAAAGTTGTGGAAAACGAAGCAGGGCTGGCAGCTCACTTAAAATCCTTTGGCAAAAGGAAGAATATAATCTTTATATAAACAGACTAACAGGTTCCTAGTTCAAAGTATTAATTTACTAAAAATCTAGAAATGCATAAAAATATATTCATAAATATAAAAAACATGTTCAACTAAGAACATTGTGAATTAGATGAAGGGTACTGAGCCTAAACTGCTAGGATGGTATACTTTTCATTAATACTATCAGCAATAAAATGACAATAAAAGTTTCCATGTGAAAACTTTTTACAAGGAAGAATCTCAGCTCGAATTATATCATTTGTCAATGTATCTTGAGTAAATGAAGCTCATGAATTGTCAACCATCCATATAATTTCATACTGTCATGCAACATTCTGAAATACTCATTCTTCATCTTTTTTTCTTTTATAATATCAAATCTCTTGAAACTCTTAAGTAATCTCTAGCTTTTGTAAAATAATACTGTATTCCAAACAAAACTACTCCAAAACAGAAAGTTTTTCCATTTCCTGAAGACCCTCAACCAACTGTGACAGCGCTACAGGTTAGAAGTGGTCTATGAATCTGCCCCAATGTCTCTTTCATTTTCAGATCCCAGCCTCAAGTCTACCCTTATTTGGATGCTATATTAGTTTGTATCACTAATAATTTACATTTTGAAACTAGAATCCAATATGATGAGAGACCTTTGCTGAGTAGATTGTAGAGGTGAACCCATCAGGAATGGGATTCATGTCACATCTCCAGAAAGCTTCTGTACCACTTCAGCCATGTGAATCCTGAGAAGACCAACATATGCCCAGCAGAAAGTGAACCTCACAATGGTCATTGTTTATTAGTGCTTTGGCTATGGGCTTCAAAATCAAATTCTGGCTCTTTATAAGACACTTACATCTAGTATTCTGTCAGGCTAGCTTGAGTACAATAAGGTAGTGGGGCATGCTCTGTTTGTAGCAGAATTTGGGAACTTGAGAAAGTCTGAGCTAAATCATAAAATAAATTGCAAAACCCCATTGTGAACATGAGCAATACAATAGCCATTCTCATACTTCATTTTCTAAAGCATTTCACATAGTCAGACCCAAACCCAGTAAGAATAAGATTATCAGTCAATCATCTATCTGTCTGTCTATCTATCCATCTATCTATTATCTATCATCTATCTATCTATCTATCTATTTATCTATCTATCTATCTATCTTTCATTTATCTATTGATTCCTGTATATCATCATTCATTGGAAAGTCTCATGACTTTGAGCTGATATTATGATAACTATTAAAAGTAATGGTAATATTTCAAATATGGTGAATGACCTTCCAACATATCACTATTTTTCACAGGAAAATAATGCAAGAAGCATCCATTTAAACTTTTCACAGGTTCCAAGCAACATTTTATGTCTTCTAGGAAAAGTGCCAAAATCCAAGACACTGCTTCTTTTCTGGAATAGATCAACGTATTTGATAAATGATCTTGAAAAAAAAATCACATCAGGTGGTCATTTCCAAGACAAAGTCTTCCTTACTTGAAGTTTCTGACTTACTGAATTGCCAAAAAGTTTGTGAGTATTTCACTGAGATTGATTTTCCCACCAAGACTTTTAGATGGTAGAAAGACTGATAAATGGGTGACTTGAAAATATTCTCCAGCAAGGATAATATCTAAATTTAACTTTAGAAAATGAATTGTGAGCATTTTGTTCCCACTGTTTTTGGAGTAAATTTACTAGCACTATTTGTTAGAAATTAACTCCTTGTCTCACTAGATTCAAAACCTCCCAAGATTTTATTTCTATCCTCCTGTACTTTCTATAGAAAGGAATTGTGTGATTCTTTGCAGGGTCTGAGAGACATAGACACAAATACAATAACACAACCAGTAAATAAATAAGTTGAGAACTGTAATATTCTTATTTTTTATCTCTGATTTTGTAACCAAAGTTATATTGTCTTCATATACAGAATTTAGAAGGTTTCTTTCTCTTTCTATAAAAAATATCAATTAATACTGACATTAGTTCTCTCTTAAGAGTGTAGTAGAATTCTGCAGTGAACTATGTGAACTAGTGAATATTGCTATTGAGGAAGTATTTATTATTGTCCCTGTCACATAACCAGTTGTGACTTTGTTCAGATTGTTTACTTTATATGGCCTCACATTTGGTAGGTTATATGTTTGTAAATGTTCATCTATTTTATTTAAAATTTCCAATTATGATTTCTGAATCTCACTGTTATCTGTTCTAGTGTCTCATTTTCATCTTGAATTTATTAATTATAGTCTGTTTTTTCCCTTTTGGTTAACTTGTCTAAGGGTTGCTCAGTATTGCTTACTTACCAAAGAACCAATTATTTGTTTCCTTGATCCTTTTGGCTTTTTTTTTTTACTTTGTTTATTTGTTCCTTTTTTTTTTATTAATTTTTGCTTTGATCTTGATTATTTTTTGTGACTACTATTTGTGGTTGGTTTTTATTTTTCTAAGGTCTTAAAGTGCAACAACAAGTTATTTATTTGGATCCGTTCTGATTTTTAGCAACTACATTTGTTTATTTGCTCTTTTATTAATTTTTCTTCGATCTTGATTGTTTTTATGACTACTGTTTGTGCTGTGGTTGGTTTTTATTTTTGTAAGGTCTTGAGTACAACAATAAGTTATTTATTTGGGTTCTTTCTGATTTTTAGTAACTATAATAGAAGGACTTTACGACACCACAATATCTCCTTACACATACACTGACACAAAAATGTTAAACATGGACTACTGTAGCTGTGGCGGGCTAGTTGCTATTGTCTGTTGTGTGATACCCATTTCCAGGGGTCGTGGGTGTGACGACGTGGAGGCAGCAACACAAACTCTGAGAGATTCCAATACAGAAGCTCTTTATTATATGAAGGTACTTGGGGGGGGGGCGTTTATGCGGTTAGGACAAGTCAGCTGCCACAGGAACGTTTTTGGTTGGTCCATTTGAAACTGGCAGTCACTGCTGGTGTGTTGTGATTGGCTAGGAGTAGTATCATTATTTACTGTGCTTTTGGTCTGCTGACAGGCTGTTTTGGGCAATTTTGCTTATTCAGTGTGAGTTTGCATGCACTTGCTTGTGCTTGTACTATTGCCTTGTCTCATATCTCGCCCCTTTTACTTTATTTTCTTGGGTGACCTAGTGTGAGTTATGGATTTTTAAAAAACCCATCTGGGGACCCCCTGCATTTTGGGCTGTGTCTCTTAGATTGGGCTGCTGCTGGATTGGCTCCTACCCATCTTTGACTCCCAATCCTCGAAGGGTCCGTTTCCTGGAAGGTCCCAAGAAGTCAGAAGCAAAGGGAGACTTTTAGGAGAACTAGGGTTTTAAGTGGCCTTCTGTATTTGGGTTAGTCAAGCATGGAGGTTTTGGTCCAGTGTGCTCCATAGTTATTAACACCTGGAGTGTTGCCTTGTTTACCTGCTGTTGTCAGGATCTTAGTTGTTGGAGACAATTAAGCAGAAATATTAGAGCCACCACCACCCCTCCCATTGGCATCAAAGAAACAACTTTAGAGGGGTCTAGCGGGGATTTTATGTGATCCCATAATTGGACAAAGAATGTGGTAGACAAATCCAGTGGCTCAACTCTTGTCAAGTTAAGTTGCATAGGTTCTGATTACATCTGGGCAAGAGCAAACCAGGTAGTTTGCATGGTTTTGGAGATGGAATCCTTTTGGGACTTTAATTTTGCAAAATTTAGTATTTGTATGCTTGTGTGGCATAGTGACTATCTGAGAAAATATTTACCAGTTCTGATTGGGTCATTTACAATACCTTAAGAATCACTAATGACTCCCCTAGTTGTCCTGATCCAGGATTTAGTTGGGTCTAGGCCCTTTTCTTATGGTTAACTCCCATTATTATTAACCTCCAAATTAGCTTTATTGGCATCTCTGAAGGCTATAGCAGCCTAAGAGAAAAACATTTTTGATGGTGTGGCATAAATTTTTATCTTTAATTTTAAAAGGGATAAGACAGAAAGTCATCTGTCCTGAGAGAAATGATTATCCAGCATATCAGGAAAGCCTGTCATCATTTGTTGAAAATTAGAGAGTCTGTCCATAAGGTGCATGTATGGAGCAGGTGGGTGTAATTTTGTCGGGATCCCATCTCAGTATTTTCCTCACAGTTATTTGTGCCTTGTCGGCAATAATGAAGGCTATATCAAATTTGGTGATAAATGTGTCCATTTTAGTGGGCCAGATTGCTAGAATGCACCCAGGACTCTGATTTCTGTCCACAGGACAAGTGCCCTTAAAGGAGCATTTGGTCATACCATTATAGAGAGGTAGAATTAACAAGCTAGCTAACCTTTGTCAACACCCACTTAGCTTCCTCTGTCAAGGTTACAACATCAAAAGGGGAGAAATGGCCTTCCAGTAGGGAAAACAAACATCTCATTTCTTCATCAGGAATAGGGAAAAATTGTTTGAGCCATTTCACAGTTCCACATAATTCTTGTAGTTTAACATAAGAATACTTTGGGTGTATCTTGCTGGAGAGTGAGTGGACATATTGTCTGACTAATCTGGTACCCCAAAAAAGAAAAAGAGTACATTCATTGTATTTTTTCTGAGGCTATGTGAAGATGGAGAATCTTTAAATTATCTAATATTTGGACTAGAATTTTTTAACCTGTATTTGGTGTGGGGGTGGGATAATAAGACATCATCCATATAATGGATTACTAATATGTCATGAGGAGTATATATTAGGGCTTGTTGCTCATACATTTGACCAATTAGGAGACTGTTTTTCATGCCCTGTGTTAAGACTTTCCATTGGTAATGTGCAGGTTTGTGTATATTAGGCTCTTAAACTGTAAAGGCAAGCTTCTCTTTATCTTGTGGCACCAGCAATATTGAGAAAAAAAAACATCTTCAAGGGGTATTGCTACAATATGCCATCATCTTGGGGCAACAGCAACCGGGTGCAGCAAGCCTGCCTTGGGGGACCCCATTTTTTTCCATTTGTGTATTAATTTGTTTCAAATCTTGTAACAGACAGTATTTGCCTGTTTTTTTCTTAATAACAAATATTGGAGTATTGAACCTGCTATGAGATGCTTTAACAAGACTGAGGGAAAGTTGCTCCCTAATCAAATCTTTTAAAGCTGAGGCCACTGATCCATCCATACTGTTTTGTTTGTGAGCCAATTTAAAGCTATAGGTTGTGGATTGACTTCACTAGAATGATGGTCAGTGGCCCTTAGAAATGGGGATTAGGCCTCTATAGTGAGGGTAGCAGGACTGTTGCTCTGATTGGTCTGTAATGTTATGCAACATTATATCCTCATAAAAGGCCTTATCATCAGCAGTAAGGACAGCACCCGTTTCCTCCCAAAGGTCCCATGCTCCCAAAGGTACCATGCCCAAAGGGTGCTGGGGGCATCTGACACAATAGGGCAGACAGAATCTGCCTTGGTTACCATCTAAGTCATTCCAATGAACTGGGTTAACAGTAGTCTTAGAGGTGGAGTTGCCATCTACCCCAGTAATGGTGGGCCATCCTTGAACTTCCAATGTGGGAAGGTTTTGGCATCACTGAGTGAGAAGATGGTGGCATTGGCCCCACTGTCTACCAATCCTTTAATGAGTTAACTAGCTAGAAAAAATAGTCATCATGGGAGAGTGAGGGAAAATGGGGAGGGATCAAAAACGTTTAGTTTGCCGGGTCAGTGTTCCTTCCTACTTGCCAGGCTGAGGGTTGCCCTGTTTGGAGTTTAAAGGCTGTTATTGGGAACTTCAATAGTCTCATGCCAAATGATAGCCCTTTTGGCATTTAGGGCATTTGGTCTTTGGACAAACACTGGGACAATTCCTACATAAGTACACATTCCAACAAATATTGTTTGATGGAGCAGAGTTATCATCCTTGTCAAGTTTGGCCTTAACCAAGGCATTGATGGAAGTTGCAAAGGTAGAAGTGGGCCCATTCTATGTATCAATATCATGGGTGGCTAAGATCCACTTATGCTTATCCTCATTTCTAACACATGCAGTTGCATTATGGGTAACAGTGTTAAATCCCTCCCAGGTTAGCTGTTTAATAAGGATATCCTTGGTAGGGCCAGAAGGGATACACTTTCCAACAGCGCTGGTGACGTGGGTCAAAAATTCAGGAAATAGTCTCACAGCCTGCCAGGCAAGATTGTGCAAATAGCCTACACTGTCCCAAGGTGTACAAAATTTGAGGGTTTTGAGGGTTAGGTCAGCTACTTGTTGGTAATAGGTATGCAGGCCAATCATGGATTGTGATACAGGATCAATGTATTATACACCACCAGTAAGCCTCTCAAAGGTAACATTAGTCTAAATTGTAACTTTATATGGGGCTTGGGTCTCTACTGCATCATCATAGGCTGAGCGCCACTGGTGGAAAACAGAGGAGGGGTCAAGAATGGCCTTTAACATAGTGAATCAATTGTAATGGTTTTGAAGCTGCATGGCCCATAGTACTTGCCAAAATAAGGGGACTCAGAGTTGTATTCATTAGTCGTCTTTCTAATTAGGGCCAAATCTCTAAGTGGAGTACGAATCAAAGGTTGCGGTTGCTTTGGGGCCCATGTTGACATGGAATGCAAAAGGACTGGTAAGGGGTAGCTGTTGGTACGAGGCAATTGCAAGTCACACTGAGGGGGAGATTTGGGGACAGGTGACATTGTTGTGGGCCTACTTCCATCCTCCATAGGGGCAGAAGACTGAATATCTTCCCAATGTTAGACAGACTCAGTAGGGTGAAGTACCTTGGGGGACAAGAAGCAGGAAGGCTAATGTGGCAGCTCCATTGCATCTCCTGTTGAGAATTCAGGATATGGTGAAGGGGCCTCCAATGAGAGGGAGGACATCTTTTGCACAAGGTTGTCCATGACAGGGTATAGAGGAAAGGGTCAAGCTAGTGAAAGTTGCTGTCATCTGAGGAGAACATTCCAATCCCGGAAGGGAAAGGGGCTTCAACCACAGTCAAAAGACCAAAGTCTTTCTGTAAATTAAGAGACCGGCCACTGCTCTAATGATCGTTAATAGGTGGTCATGTAACTGGATTAGCTGATAAGAGAGACTAGGAGAGGAAGTCCAACAGTCCACACTCCAAAGAGCCGTGGGACTCCCTGTGAAGCAAGAGAACCTTCAGACAATCCTGGAGAGTGGCCCCAGGAAGAAGTCATCAGTTGCTCTCAGGCTGCGAGGGATTCCACGGGAGGACAAAGATGGAAAGGAAAGGAAATGTAGGATTCCCAGACCGAATATGCTGCTTACAGTGAGGGACTTCTGTGGTTTGTTAGGCCATGGCATATGCTCACACAGTATCTCCAGGTAAAAAGGATCTGTTAGGGGATCTTTTATTGGCTCTTTATTGGTTACTGGGTGGTCAGCCCTTATGTGGAGGCACGGGGATGACCCGAATCATGATGGAGAGTTCCTAACTGGGAAAACAAATGGGGAAAAAAAAGGAAAATGTAGGGAGAGGAAAAAAGCATCCAACTCACTAAGGGCTTAGAAATTGAAAATATGGGTCAGCTCACTGAAAACATCCAAAGTGGGCAAGCTCAAGATGCTGGGGAAGAGACTGGATGGGGACAGCAGTGGGGGCAGCAAGCAGGAAAGAAAAATGCCCAAAAGAGGGTAAGGAAGGCCCAAAAGATGAACAAAAGGAAAAGGTTCATTCACGTTGGGTGTCACTTGTAGTTGTTGCAGGCTTGTTGCCTCTATCAGTCCTGTGATCCTCATTTCCTGGGGGAAAGGGGGTGGGAAGACAATGACAATGAGACAGTGACACAGACTCTGAGATTCCAGTTTGGAAGTTCCTTGTTGTAAAGTGTTTTTTTTTTTTTCCCCTTAATGAGGTTAGGGAAATTGATCTGCCACAGGAACATTGGTTGGTCCTTTTGATACTGGCAGTCACTGCAGGAGTGGTGTGATTGGCTGGGAGTGCATGCCATTAGTTAACGTGCTTTTGGTCCACTTACAGCCTGTTTTTGCCAATTTTGCTTATTCATTGTGAGATTGTATGCTTGGTTGTGCTTGAGTTATTGCCCTGCCCCAGCCTACCATTGGGCAGGTTTGTGTGAGTACAGGCACTAATGTGCATGGGATGTTTGTGAAAGTCTTAAGACAACTCATGAGTTGGTTCTCTCAGAACCATGTGACATCTGGCAATCCAGCTTTTCATGCTGAGCCGTATCACCAGCCTATGGCATTTTGGTGATGATGTTTAATTCATGAGATGAACCAAACAATCTTGAATATAGAACTTGAGTTAATTCTTGCACATATCACCTTTTAAAAAGATGAAGGAAAGTAGGTTTTTTAGTCATTGAGTATAATAACACGTTGCAATCTAGACAATAATAATTTGGAAGTTTGGGAACTAAGTAAGTGATGTCAAAGTCTAAGCTATTTAACTTCTCTAAATTTTAGCACAGATCAGTTAATCACTTTAACTGACTATACTTATTATTTTCTCATTAAAATATAGGTGGTATTGTGACCACAGGAAGATTCAACTATCTTAATAACAATGTTGAAGATTAATATTAAAATCATTTGTTGAGAGATTGAAAATTTTCCCTTTTTGATTCACAGTGCCTAATAGGCCAAAAGTGACTTGAGGCTTTTATAACATGTGTGTTTGTTAATCATAATTGTCAGTCTGAAGGGATTTAGACTCCCAATGAAACAAATCCTATTGTCTTAGGATTAATATTTCTGTGAAGAGACACCATGAGCACAGCAACCCTTGTGAGGAAAACAGTTAATTAGGGTGGCTTACCCTTCAAAGGTTATGTCCATTATCCTCATGATGGGAAGCACGGCACTGTGCAGGCAGATGTGGTGCTGGAGAAGGAGCTGAGACTTCTATATCTTGATCTGAAGGCAACAGGAAGTGAACTAAGCTAGGCATACCTTGAGCATAGGAGACCTCTAAGCCCATCCTCACAGGGACACACTTCCTCCAAGAAGGCAACATCTATTTAACAAGGCCATATATCCTAATAGTGCCACTCCCTGTGAGTTCATGTGGTCAATTACATTCAAACTACCACACCTATGATCACGTCCTTGAGTTAGTTTCTATACTCAATAATTGGGGTGGATAAACTCACACTAATCAAGGGTGCTACCATTTCATGCACTAAGGTATTAGAATGCATAAAAAGGAGAAAGTAAATACTGAATACTGTCATTCAATACTCTTTGTTTCATGGATGCATATAATATGAAGAGATGTGTCCCACTTCTATCATCCTGTCTTTTCTGCCACAGTAGAGTGTATGCCAAAATAAACCCTTCCTTCCTATTACTATTGTGAGGTGTTTTTACTACCATAATTAAAAAATAACTAATACAGAAAACACAGAAAATGAAATTCACTGATATTACAGTTTTCATTTGTACCCTGGCCTTGTAGAATGATGAAATGACCTCTCAAAGACACAGTTATCATGCCAACTAAGTGTCAGTGGCCTGGTGGCAGGCATTTATCAAGGGTCTCCAAAAAGTTTTAAATGCTTTCAATCAACATCTGATGTACAATATGTACAATACTGTTTCTATCATAGATATAATTAATGGGTCTTCACATTAAGAAGTGAAAATGAGAAAGGTACCACTTACCACTAGCCATAGTAACCTAATATAAATATTTCTGCTTCCTGAACCCATAATGTTGTGTTCTGCTAGTCTAGTGCTTTTTGTTACAAATAGAAAGTTATTCTCCCAGGAGGCACAGCAAACTTTCCATTGAACTGGAAAGTAAGATCTTCCGTTCTGCCAGGAGCTACAACAAACTTTCCAAGGAACGGGAAAGTAAGATCTTTATGGAAACACTGTGTTCCTGAAGCCATTGAGTCAAGTTGCAGTCTTAGAAGCCATGGTTATTCAAAGAAACCCGGGGAAAACTGGAGTGCCTCTCAACAATGAACTGAGAAAAGAGTATGTCTGGAGTGCAAAAGATACTTTTGGGCATCTCTTGATGTTCCCATGTTCTATTATTAACTTCAATAGGAGAACAATCAGGCAAGGTGATAAATTCCCCAGACTCTTCAGTAATGAAGGTGTGGGCAATCCCCTCTAAGTTAAAGAATTGAGACCTAACGAGGTACTTGTTTGGGGTGGAGGATGGGTGGTAGAACATGGTACTAATACTGGCTAAAAGATACATGAGAAATTTCAGAAATGAGAATTTTAATTGGCATGTATATTACTCTTATTTATTTAGAATATGTATGTGCATAGCATAAAATTAATCAGGCATTTGTACTATATTTCCCATGTGTTTACCATGTATTGTAACACCAATCAAGATTAGACTTATATTTAAATGATGGTAAATACCTATTGCATATTTAATTTATTGATGGCTTAAAAATTAATTGTCCCCCCAAAGACTTTTTCACATATTCTAGGAGAAGAATAGTATACTTTAATAGTATGTTGGATAGTAATATCATTATATGTGGATTATAGCATTGCTATCATCTTCATCTGGAAATTAAACAGGTTATAAAAAGATGTATTTGTGTATCAAATTGACAAGAGTTGAATAATCATCATTAATGTTGAATGTTAACTTTATTGAAATGTAATCAACTAATAAATATTCCTATGGGCAGGTCTTAAGGATATTTGCAAAGAATACTAAATGTGAAAAGAAGATCCTTTCTCAGAGAGGACAGTGCCTTCCTGCAGCAGCCCAGCTAGAGAGAGGTTTGGGGAGCAAGCTACGCTGCTTTCTTACTTGCTTCCACTTTCTACTATTGAACATGGCAGTTTCTCCTTGTTGCGGCTGCTAGAATTTTTTTTGATATCAGGCCCATTTTCCTGAGGTTTTAAACATGAACTGATGACCAACTCTCCAGGCATCTTCTAAGCCTTCAGTTCTGTGTCAGTACTGCTGAATCCATCCAGCTTAATGGCTGAGAAGCTACAAAGTTCTAACATGTAGACATCTATTGTTGGATTACTCAGTCAATATCATGTAAGTCAATATAATGTAATCATAAACATGCATGTGCACAGACACACACACAAATAAAACACTTTCATAACATTCATTCTATCAGTTCTGTGGCTTTAGAAAATCCAGGCCAACACAACAATCTTTTAGTCTTTGTAAGAAATCTCAAGGAGCCCCACCCAGAGACAAAGATCTATAGACAGTTAAGATCTTTGAAAAAGAGGAAATTATCGTTCCTCAGGGATAAATTCCTAATTGGTTATTCAATATCAAGTGACTAGTCCTAAAATGTATACACAAATACTAAACCAAGGTTATATTTAAATAGTGATTCATATATATGTATATATGTATGTATATATACACATACATATGTATATATATACATATATATGTAGCATATGCAGTTGTGAATTGTCTTTAAAAATTAAAGGATGGCTTTTAAAACAAATGATGGTCTTTTATTTGTTAGTCTGTGCTGTCTTGTAGGTTCACTTTTCTTCCTGTTACAGGATAACTTCATTTAAACTCATTTTACATAAACATATATTTGTGTTGGGAACTTTTACAGTAGTAACTTTTCATGTGACCTTTTTATAATATTTTAATGTTTCTGCAAATTCCCTACTATGCCCTGACCTCACATGCTTCAGTTCATTTAACCCTCTCGGTTACGTTATTCCTCTTTTCCACTTTATATCACAATGTTCTATTTCTTCTTCCTTGTTAGATCCTGAGAGTCTCTTTCTAATATACTGAATGCTATCAGCATTCCAAAATGAAATATGCATATCTCAATATTCAAAGCTCACATCCAAAATGAGAGGGAATATACAGTACTTATCTTTCTGGGTCTATACTACTTCACTTGAAATTTGTTGTTTATCTTTTGCTGAAATTACCCCCCCCCCGAATTGACAGGAACATCCAGTTGCTGAAGATACCACATACTTGAGTCATAAAACAAGGAGAGATCAAACTGGTACAAACCTCTGACATCATTGCTACTGGCTAGATTTTGGAGTACAAAAAGTGCTAAATGAACAACCTCACGTAAGAAAAATAGTAGTCCTCAGTTTTATTCAGTCGTGCACTCTGGAAACTGCAATAAAGATTTGGCTTACAAGATATGTTCACTGGTACAATAGGGGTGTGAATATCATGGGAGTAACCAACCACTTTCTAATTGGATTTAAATCCTGCTTCACAAGATGTAAATCATAGAGCCATTATTAAGCCAAGAACTTTTGTCTAGACAGTCATAGGCTCAAGATAGAACCTACTACTGTTACTTTGCTAAAGAGGCAAGATATGAAGCTGACCTCTGATGATTTATCACCGTATACATTGATTACCAAATCTCTCAAACCTCATCAGGAAGCTTCTTTTCAACATACATGATGATGACAAAAGAAAACAAACTGGGGAAGGTGCAAAGATTAAGGGAGTAAAGAATTCTCTGTACTAAATGGGACACATCTGCCATAACTGAATTTGATCCTCTGAAGTTACATTAAAAATCCAGGTGTGAGTTGGGTGGTGATAGCACACGTCATTAATCTCAGCACTTGGGAGGCAGAGGTAGGTGGATCTCTGTGAGTTCATTGCCAGTCTGGTCTACAAAGAGAGATTCAAAACATCCAGTGCTACACAGAGAAACTCTGTCACAAAAAAGCAAAGCCAACTGTTGTATGAGCCCACTTGTTTGTTTCCCCACTGCCTGGCCGCCCAAACTCCCGAAATAACCACATGGAAACTATATCAGTTAAATCACTGTTTGGTCTATTAGTCCTTGCTTCTTATTAACTAAATCTTACATCTTTATTTCTATTAATCTGTGCATCACCACAAGGTCGTAGCCTACCAGCAAAGTTTCAGCGTGTTTGGCAGCAGCTCCATGGCTTCTCTCTGACTCTGCCTCTTTTCTCTCAGCATGCAGTATAGGTTTCTCCACCTAGATCTGTTCTGGCCAGGACAGCATCTTTATTCACCAATGATATTCACAGCCTACAGAGGGAACTCCACATCAACCAACCAAACAACAAAACACAGCAAAAGCCAGGGACGGTGCTTGTGCGGGTGGAACCTGAAGGATCTCTGGGCTCCCTGCTAGGTCACCCCAGCTGAATGGAGCTTCAAGGCAATAAAAGACTCCTTTTCCAATAACAAGTATACGTTACCAGAAGCTTGACATCTGAGCGTCACCTCGTGCCTCCATGTGAATCCACACACACCAATACATAAGAATATACTCACACCTGAACACACACAAGCAGCTTTTCAGGATACACTGAGATTCTTGTCTGTTAGCCAGGGGCTCCTGCCCCATCTCCCTGTCATGCGTGTCACATTTTTCATGTGTGCCATACTTATCACAAGTGCCATATCTGCTGCGTCTGTCACGCATGTCACATCTGTCATGCATGTCATGTTTGTCACACACGCCATACCCACAAACGCATGTCGTTTTTTCACCATGCATGCCAAATTTGCTAAATGTGTCACATCTGTCATTCGTGCTATATCTGTCACGCGTGTCGTGTTTGTGACATGTGTCACATCTGTCATGTGCGTCACACCCATCACCCATGTCAGGTCAGTAACGCATGCCACATCTGCCATGTGCGCTGTATCCGTAATGCGTGTCATATCTACCACGCATGCCATACCCACCACATGTGTCGCATTCGCCATGCATGCCACACTTGCCACACATGTCAAGTCTTCCATGTGTGCCGCAACCGCCATGCATGCCTCATTCTCCATGCGTGCCATACCTGTCACACATGTCGCACCTGTCATGTGGGCCGTATTTGCCATGCATGCCATGTTTGCCATGTATGTTGTATGTGTCATGCATGTCATATTTGTCATGTATGACAGCTGTGGCATGCATGGTGGCCACAACACACATGACAAGCACAACACGGATGACAAACATTACGGGTGACAAACATGGCACACGTGGCAAGTTTGGCATTCATGACAAATATAACATGTGTGACAAACGCAACACACATGGCAGACATGACACTCACAATGAATGCTACATGCATGGAAAATCTGACATAGGTGGTAAAAGCGACGCACATGGCAGGAACAACTTGCATGACAAATGTGAAGTGCATGACAATTGTGACATGCATGGCCGGTGCAACACACATGGCTGGTATGACACGCATGGCAAATGTGACATGTATGGTGGTTGCGGCACGCATGGCAGGCTTGACACACGTGACAAGTATGGACCAGACCAGACCGGTCTTGACCTTAGACTGGTCTTGACCTTGACCCTGTACTTCTAGATTCCTAAAGAGGAAAAGATAATTATCCAGATAGGATCACCAAGCAAAGAAAATTAAATTACAACTAATGAGAATAGGTCATCTGAGTATAAGAATCACTAAATATATATATATATATATATATATATATATGCTACCTACTATAAAAATAGTCATGACTCACTTAAAAATCAAAGCTGGCTTTGGAGTTGGACAACAGCTCTATCCTTCTGTAAATCCAAGCATGCTGTTAAAGGAAAAATTCAGAGTTTCTTCTCATGTCAGGAGCCATCTGGTATGGGACAGAAAGAAGGAATTTTTAAAAAAAATTATTTTTTATACCTATTTTTGCCTCTATCATACCTTTCGTTGAATATACGTCTATATAAATAATGTCTAAGTTTTCTAAAATGAACAACTAATTATCCTGCAGTAATCTTTGAAGTTTCCAGGAAGAAGAAGGAGCCCCACAACAAGTACTCCACCTGGTAGACATGATGTCATGATGCTGATAGCACTACTATAAGACCTGTTTTGGGTACCAGCTGCTCAAGATGGTTCCAACTTGGTTAGTTGAAATGGTGCACTTTTTACAATGTTCTGCCTAAAACTCCAATAGGATCCTCAGAAAAACCCTACCGAATAAACAACTATTTGCAATTATACCAGACAGTAATCTTGAAACTTAACCATCATTTTACTTTCACAGGATCCCATAGAAAGAAGAAAGAACATCCTCCCCCCCACACACGACAGTTGGAAGTAATTCTCGAACACGACATCCCCTCTCCCCACAAAGTTTGTCCTCAGGGTTAGGGACATCAATAAGGGATCAATTATAATTGGTATAGGATTGGGGGTTGGAATGGAAATTATATAAGTTCAGGATCTCTTTTTAAAATAAAAAGGGAATTGGATGGAAAAATAGATAGACTAGTGTAAGCTTACTCGCACTATTAATAGTGAGTAATAGAGTGAATACGTGTGAGCTATTATTTATAGGCAATTTACATTGGCATAGATTCTTGTATATTGATACAAATTCAAATTATATTGAAAATGTTCCTATTTCTGTCTACAACATTTGTGTGCCTAGGCAAAGTTATTTTGTCATATTGTATGCATGTATGCTTCTACCTCTGCTTAAGACATTTTGTATATTGATACAATTTTAGGATATATTATCATATTGCAATAAACATTTTCTACCTCTGATCAAGATACTTATGCATTGTTTACACTTTAGGTCCCTCTCCTCCTTTACTGCACAATTGTTTAAAGACTGTTTAATATTTAATATGAAGTCTTCATCTTTAAGCTATATAGGTATTAAGAATTATAGGTCAATAGTCATCCATGTTTGTCATACTTAAAGTAGACTAATCAGGTTCTTTAGATACATAGAGAGTGTATTCTGCATAGATCGGTAATCTTCAACCACTTCAAAGAGCTGTAGAATATGTAGGACACTCCTCTTAGAGCTTTTTTTCTTCTTGACAAAACTGGTCTTTGGACAAGGAACTGCCCATGCATCGTCCTCTGACATAATGCACTATATCCAGACAGGTCAAGCAGGATACAAGAAAAAGGACTGTCAGATCTTGTCAAGACAGGGTAAGACAGTTTTGTAAGATGTCCTTCCTCTGCAAATGGTCTGTCAGTTACTCTAGGCCTTAGCCAAAGTTGGTTGCTCCAACATTGCAAGTGCAACTTTGGGTGATTGCCCAGGTAGCCAGGTGTCTCTGTCATTTGTTGAAGTTACTTGATTGCACTTCCTGCTTACTCAAGTAATATTATTTACCTTCTCGAGTCTTTGATGGGGTTGAAGACTGTATAGTCGTAGTTACTTTCATCTCATAAGTTGTCCAAGTTATTTATAACACAAAACTTATATTCTTTAGCATAGGATAATTATTGAAACATTTATCACATGTTTCTTGCTTGATATTGTTTATGCTGGTTGTAATTTTAATTTTTATATTTGATATTTGTTCTTATTATATATATATATATATATATATTTGTATTAGGCTTAGAACTCTTATTTAAACAAAAGGGAGAGGTGCTATAGGATATTCTTCAGCCAGTAGCCTTTCAGTTACCTGCCTACTTGGGCATAGGCTCTTATACTATAAATGTTGATGTAAAGTGCAGGCTCTTTCTCCCTTCTGGCTGCTGGATTCAGTTACTATTCCTCATTCAAACAGAGGACTGTGCTCTGTGTCTACCCTTAAATAAATAACCCTTTATTATACTCCATTCTGAGTTAGTGTGGGATTTCTTTTTAGCATCCATCATCAAATGGATATAAATATGTAGTCATCAGTAATTAAACTGGATTTTATTTGAATAAATGAACTAGGACACCAAATTTTGTGGGTGTAGAATGGGTAATGAACCTGGAAAGATATTAAAGATGGTGAATATAATCAAAATAAATTATACTAATTTCTCAAAGTATATTAAAATATATAAAAAACAATGGATTATTACTTGGGTGCAACAATCATCTTTTTAGAGAATAGATAGTCACATTAGAAAAACATTTCTCAGTTAAAACTGAAAGTTTGACTTACAAATACTGAGTTTATTAGACAGTGAGGAAAGACAAAAAGCCTGAAAACATTAAAAGTTACAGAAAATTTAGTCACTAGGTTGTCATTAAAGGTTCACTTTCTGTAAACAATAAAGTATCTCATGGTGTACAACTAGAAAAGGAACTAAAGAATTGTTCTCAGAAATTTTAACATATAATAGAATAAGAACTTTAAGACAATAAATACAGAAATGAGTAATCTAAAAGGAACAGGGAAACTTTAATGTTTTGGGGAAATATTGAGCATAAGTTGACTGAGTAAATACACTTAAGCATAGGAGGTTTGGAGATAAAATTGTGTCTCCTATAATCACATGTTGACCCATAACTCCTAGTGTGTAAGAATGGTACTGTATGCAGACATCTTTTAAGTGTGCTATGATAGAAACTTAGATGTGTATGGTTTCTACACAACTGTTACTTACTGTCTTTTTATAAGAAGGGAAGATGTAATGCAATGATCATGAATAGTTATCTGAATATATGTCGCGGGTGGACATTGAACAAGAGAGGTCAATAAGCGGTGATTTAAATGATTTTGAGTATGAAAACATCAAATGGAACCCACTACTTCATATGTTAACACAAATAGTACTTAATTCTACCGAGGAAAATTGAAAAACAGAATTTAACTCAGTGAATGGAAGACTTGTTCATTAATTTCTGTATTTCTAAGTGGCATAAGCAAACTAAGACTTTGATTATAATCCTCACCCCTCATCAAGGAAGCTTCTTTTTGCAGCATACTGAGACCATTACAGAAAACCACAACCAATTAAAAGATAAAGTTGTGGAGCACAAAACTTTATTGTAGATTGATGCATCTACAATACAACCCCCATATGAAAGGTTCACAAAACTTTGTAGAAGAGGGGACAGAAAGATAGAAAGAACCAGAAGATTTGGAATTTGCTGTATGATTTTGTCTCCCAAGAATGTCAGAAGCTACATTTATAAAATCTCACCAACATGACTGCCTTAACATGTGCTGAATGAGGACAAAAACAATAAAGATGGTAAAGCAGACATCAAGAAGCTTACAAGGGAGACTTCAACCCTACATAAAGAACTAGAGGCAACTAAGCAATGATGAGAGTTGGAGGGAAGTCTTTCTCGGGGAAGAACACATCAATTGGTTATCCAAACGCTCATCCCAGAAAAAAAACATAAAGTAACATTATACTGACTGAGAAGATTGCAATTATATATTTAGGTGTGTATATATACATGTATACACACATATGTATATATAGTCCTAAATAATGTACATATATATATGTGTGTATGTACATGTAAATATGTATGTAATAATAACTATTACATATGTATTATGTATGTAATAATAACTAATGGAAAAAGAGGCTAATTTGAAAGATCAGGGTGGGGGAATTATGGTAGGGTTTGGTGGGAGAAAAGGGAAGGGATAGATTATTTAATTATAGTCTCAAAAATGAAAGAAATAGAAATATATCTTTTGCCAAACACTGTATATTTGTACACGTGAATGAATAGTTGACTTTGTTTCTTTTGGAATGCAGAATACTCTCTGCATTAAAGAACGTCAGAAGATAGAAGATGTGACTGAATGAGAGCTACTGAAGGTGCTGCAGAGTTGTTTCTGGTTTAGCGTACAGGAATCTTTTTACCTAATAGACAAGCAATTTTCCACTCTCCCATAGAAACCACCAAAAATGGATTTTTTTCCACTGTGTCACAGTTTACTCTGTTACTAAGTATCAATATAGTACCATTTTGTAAAAGGCTCATATTTGGTGATTTGTATATCATTGTATTATCAATTCTTGGGATGTAGTCGGAACACAACAAAAATATGCACAATTAAGTTGAATTGACTGTGATTAAAATGACCTGAAATTGGTTGTTCACACCTTAGTCAAGATTTTATTTGCTGGAGCGAAGTTTAACACTCCATTTTCTGTAGGAGCCAAGAGCTGGGTGAAAGGACCAGAGTTTCAGGTTTCTTCTTCAATGGCCTCAGGGTTCTAACTTACTATTAACTCAGGCCAGGTTAGGACATTTGATTGAGCCAGTGTTAGTTCCAATCTTAAAGGTGCTCAGTCTAGTTTTGACAGATTGCTTTGTTTTGTTCATTTCAAACACAATATTTGGGCGCCTTCCAGGTCAGGTCTCCAGCCTCATGGGATGTGTGACTTTTACAAAACAGAGTGGATGCCGATTCACTTGACTCACATCTTTGTAAACGTTTGGTAGAAAGATATTAACTGACTGATGTGAATATTCCAAATGAAGACTTTGATTAAAATCCCTAGTAGATTACATTTTCAAATCGAGGCCAGGTAAATGAGGTGCTAATGTACTGAAAAGCAGTTATAATGGAGATAAACCCATAGCTAGGAGAATAATCAGGCCAGTCAGTGAAAAGTACAGTCCATCTTCAAATTTCAGTAAAAACAGTAACTGCAATTAAGCACAGATATTTTTTGTTTTTCTGGGTTTTTTTTCTCTAAAGCTAAAGATATTATTCCCAGTTTTGGAAATTATGCTATACAGAAAAGTGTGTACTAGATGGCAGTCTAAGTACCCTTTTCATTTTTGTCTCACTATGCTGTTTGATTTCCATTCCAAGAATACGGGAGGAAAAATACCATTCAGAATTTTGCCAAATAAACGCCTTTCTTTTTTATTATTGCACAGTGACACATTGCATAAATGATGAATTTATTCAAATGTAGAATATAATGAATCCTTTACTGATACGTCATTTTGCATCTAGATGTGCCTTGTTATAATTAAAACTATGATTGTTGCATCCTTAGCAATGTGTCGTTTAAATACTTTGTCACTGTTTCCCCATGGTAACATAGCATTTGAAGTCAAACAGTAATCAGTTAAACGTAGAAGAAAACCACATGGTTATTTGGTATGTTTCCACAAACTTCAGATCAGAGCAATCAAGTTACAGCCACACATTATTTGTGGCTGTAGTGAGTATCGTAGTTATCTGTATAGACTCCTTCTGTCCTGACAACTAGCAAACCTTGTGTTTATTCTAATTCTTTTCCAACTTGTACAGTTTTTTCATTGTCATTCGATATTTTCTTTTCTTCTTAAGGTTTATCTCTTGATCAAAATTCTGTGAAATTTAAATTAAAAGCCAAAGTTATGATTCTGAGATTACTTTATTTTCTCTGAATTTGGTAAAAGCTTTGTCTATTTTGTTGTTGTTGCAAAAGATGCAGGGTTATTTTCTTATGTGTAATCTAAGTTACCAAAGGTAAGTTTTTTAACCCCTCCTGAATGTTTATCTTAGTTGTTAAGCCTGTCCAAAGATTCTCATCCTGAAACCTACTAGCATTATACAAACTACAGGATGCAAAGCACCACAAGTTTCAAGGTGGAGTTCATACTTAAATTAGTTTAAGTACCAGACTGTAGTATATTTTTAGGAAAGAGCTGAAAGATGCCTGTGGATCAAAGATTCATAGCCTAAATCCTAGAGACTACATATAATGCAAATTAGGAGAAGTAACTGATCATAAAGATCAGAACCTTTTGTTGGAAATGTATGTGCATACCTTTAAGGGACTAATAAAGTGGTTGTTGTATATAAGTGGCACCTAGTGTACTAATTCAGAAATTAGTGCCAGTTAGAAGCCCTATATTATTAGCCGAGGTACAAGTTTTTATGCAGTTTGCGCTACCAAAGAGAAAGTAATTCCATTTTTCTGTCTGAAGTACCAGAGACACCCATCACATCCAATGACCCCATACCCTGCTTCTTGTTTACAGAGCAAATACCAATAATTCTTCACTTTTTAAATTTTTGTTGTTTGTTTCCCAGTCATTGTCCTCAAATCATAATTTTGATAGTATCAATATTTAATGTTTACATTATTTTAACTATGATTATTCTATGACTGCCACCCTAAATGAACCATTTATTATGCCACATTGTTATTTTAATCCTGGATAATGTTTTCTTGCAGGTTATACTGGTTTGTTTTATATGTAAGCATGATATTAGATAGAGCCATCAAAGAGGACGGATTCTCAGTTGAGGAAATGCCTCCATGAGATCCATCTGCAAAGCATTTTCTTAATTAGTGACTGATGAGGGAGGGCCCAGCTTTTGTGGGTGGTGACACCTCTGGACTTTTAGTCCTGGGTTATATAAGAATGCAGGCTGAGCAAGCCATGTGAACAAAACCAGTAAGCAGCACCCGTCTATGTCCTCTACATCCGCTCCTGCCTCCACAATCCTGCTCTACTTGAGTTCCTGTCCTGATTTAATTTGGTACTAAACAGCAATGTGAAAATTTAAGGCAAATAGACCGTTTTCTTCCCACCTTGCTTTTGGTCATGCTGTTTCATCACAGCAACAGAAACCCTAAGACACAGTTAATGCCTTATTTTTCTAAACATACATGATTTGTGTGTCCTATTTTGCACCCCCCACCCCCATTCACCCCCATTTCATAATCCCCCACATGTCATAGCATGTAAGAAGGCTACATTTGGGGATTCAGCACTCTTCCTCTATCATGTGGATTTCACAGATGGAACTCAGGTTTTCAGGCTTGGTAACAAGTGTTTTACCCAATGATTCATCTCTCCAGTCCTCCATTTTACTCTTATTTCTTATATTTCTTTGAAAATAATTTGTGGATATTTTTATAATCTCCTTTTCCTCTAATATTCCAATTTGTTTTACCTTTGATATTGAAAATATGCCTCAAATATGTACTCAATTGAACTGCATACTTATACTTTAAGAGAAGGTCAATAACTGGTTTAATTTCTGGGAATAAGAAAAGGACTGCGAGCTTCTCTAGTAGGTACTAGAGAAGCAGGTACCTCACTAAAGAACAAATTTTCACTGTCATTGTTCTCAAGTATTTCCTGCAGCTCTGACCAGACTCTCTCAAGCACTCTTCCCAACAGACTAAGAGAGTTCTAAAATCATAACACAAGGTACTCAGCAATTAAATTTTCTCCTCAATATTTTCATTTTCTGATCAGAAAAATCATTTTAAATTTTGTTTGTTTGTTAATTTGTTGACCATTTCATTTATGTGTATAATGTATTCTGGTTATTCTGATCCCCAGCCTTCAACATCCTCCCTCACTTTCCTTTCAGCCATGCCTCCTCCCAGCCTGTCCTTTTTCTGGATTCATTTGGTTTTGTTGTGTAACCCATTCGTACGGACTATAAAGCTATCTGTGAGACTATCCACTGGAGCATGTTAGTGTTACTATGGGATATATAACTGAAAGCAATGCTTTCTCCCTTCTCTGAATCTATTGATAGTAAATAGTTCATCAATAAAGAGTTGCTCCTCCATCTCAGGCTATGCCCCACTGCCTCCTTATGTAAACCTTTCCACCTCCTTGTTCTCACATTCTTCTTTCATATTATCAGCCATCTACTATCCACATTACCCGGAGGTATTACACTCCCTTTGGCCTCTTTCTAGATATCTGGCATCTACAGGAACTCTTCATTGAACGTCCAAAATTGGATATTTAAATCTAATGGATTCACCATTGAGAAAAACCATGTGGTGTTGTTCTTTCCTGTGTGTCGCTCTGGGTTACCTCAATGTGCACAGTTTTCCCTGTTCTCTTAATTTGCTTTCAAAAAAACTCCACTGTGTACATATAATGCCACAATGTCATTATCTATTTATCAGCTGACGGACATCTAGGCTGATTCCATTCCCTACTATTGTGACTGAAGTAGCAATAAAGATGGATGAGCAAGAATCTCAGTAGTATGATTTAATATCCTTTGGGTATATTCTAAGTGTGAAATAAATTGTTAAAGTATATGAACGTTCTATTCCCATTTTTGAGGAGTCTTCACATAGATTTTCATTGTGACTGTGTCGATTGTCATTTCCATCAATGGTGAATAATGGTCCCTCTTTCTCCACATCCTCCTTGGTGTTTCCCTTTCTTTGATTGTGTAACGATTGCCATTTTGACGGGGGTATGATATCATTTTTGATCAACAATAATATTGAACAGTATTTTATATCCTTCATTTTAGAATTCTTTGCAAGAATCTGCAGTCCAATTTTAATTATTTCCCTTCCCAATGCTTTGGATTTTGTATTCTTCTGTATTCAAAATAGTAATCTTTTCTTGATTTATAGTCAAGATTTTCTCCCATTCTGTAAGTTATCTCTTTTCTTGATTTTTTCATTTACTATTCATAATAGTTTTACTATTAATAATTCATAAATGGTCTACTATTTATGAAGCACAGTCATCTGCACGTGTATGTGCATGTGCGTGTGTGTGTGGCAAGTGAGGTATCAAATTCTTAGCTGTGGAGGAGAAGAAACTTCTGGGATTTAAATAGGCTTTCACATTATCTTCTATATTTTCAGATAAGCTTTATTTTGATTTTGATCTTGTCTGAAATTGCCAGTTCCTGAGTCATTTGTTCTGTTAAGCGTTGGGTCATTTGGGAGAGTCTGTGTTCTTTCCATTGTACATTAGGACTCAGTATTCTTGGATGTGTTAAATCAACTGCCACTTTCTTTCGTTTTCAGCTTCTAGCATGCTTCTCTCTTTGTTCTTTGTATTTATTTATCTTTTAAAATTCCACTTGCAATGGGATTTCATGAAGAAGTGAAGGCTTCTGCTTTATTCTTGCTATCTTAACCACTTCCATAGTTCAAATTTATAAAATGCACTTTATTTAAGAGACAGCTAAATATAAACCATGCAATACTCTTTATTTTCTCTTTGATTAATTGGCTGAAGTAATGCTATTTACTGCTTGTTAAAATTAAACTAAAGTAATATTATAAGCCTTAACTTTATGTATGCATAATATATACTATTAAATGTGTGTGTGTGTGTGTGTGTGTGTGTGTGTGTGTGTGTGTGAGAGAGAGAGAGAGAGAGAGAGAGAGAGAGAGAGAGAGAGAGAGAGAGAGAGATTACATGTAGCATTTTCTTTAAAAAAATCAGAGTCCATATCTTTGGAAGTGTTCCTCTTCTTTATGCCCATTGTAAATGTTTTTTACAGTAACTTCTGAACTGTCATCATGCTTAATGTGAAGTCCATCTTGGAAATGTCTGTTTCTGGACTCATTGATTATTTCCTCTATTGTCTGCAGATCACAATTTCTTGACTTTGTTGTTGATTTTGCTGTCATAATTCAAATTTTAGTGTTTAAAGCATAGAAAGGGCATGGTATTTTCTTTCTTCTCTTCACTCTGAAATTTATTTTGTTAGAGTTTTTTTCTGTCATCACTTGGATAATGAATAAATTTGCTGTAATCATTTCCTGGAAAATTTGAATATCCAAATGGTGGCCTAAGCCCTGTAACTTATTCTTTAAAAAGTAGAATTTGTGTGTGTGTGTGTGTGTGTGTGTGAGTGACATATTAGCTAAATATATTGGAACAGTTCTCGTGTTGAGAACTAGTGATAATCTATAGCCTTCTGAAATCTTGAGTGGCGAAGATAAAATATACCAACATGAAGGCAGCAAACTGCTGCATAATAGCAAAATGGAAAGAGTGTTCATAACAATGTGGATGAATGATGTTATAGTGGAAGGGTGGATTGTAAGAATTGACAGAGAGGATTTGGCATCAGAAATATAGCAGTTTGTGCTTCTGTTTATAAGAGGCTATGTTTATAAAGCTTTGCGTCAGGTTTGCAAATTAGAAACAGCAGTTGGAGATCAAATGAATCAAAGAGAAATTATGATTGACTTGAACCATATAGGGGACATTTGAAAAGATTCAAAAACCTATGCATCAATATTTATTTTGAAAACTAGGATTTTTAATATTGAAAAATCTGACTCAGAGGGAAATTACAGCATTTATGAATATTATGTATATCGTTCTTTTATCACAGCCCAAATAATGGGCTTCTCAGATCTTTTCAGATGCAGCAGTGGCGTATGTGAAATTAGAATTAAAATAAGAGATTGTAACATAATTACATACTTCAGCTAGTTCAGCGAGCAGAAATTGCTGGCACCATCTTGCCAGATTTTTCCAAGCAAAGCTGCCATGTTTTGTATTATGAGCAGTTCGGCAGCTTTGTACATCTGTCCCTCCCCTCCAATTTAATTAGACTGTCTGTTGCAGACAAATTCTACATTTTTCCCCAGCCAACTGCTATAAATGCCAAGTCAAAATATGAATAAGAGAAAAACAAGATGTTCTGCAAACACATGCCACTTTATTGGGCAGAAACATGATAGGTGGTCTCCATCAGAGAGGAAAGAAGTGAGGCCTGGTGAATGAGGTTATAAAAAGGTCAGATTGATGATATTGTCTTTATTGGCTCCAAAAGAGCAGGGACTTGATTCTTTCCCTAGTGTAATCTTGCTTTGACACTGCAGCCAATACAGATATATATATTCATCCAACACAAAAGGAGTGATCATCACAGCAGAGGAAACTTAAGAGGCAAGTGAGCTAGGGACTCTTGTAGTAATTTACAGCCTTATATACTTTATATTTCTGTGGGAATTTTGAACCATTATGCTTACTGGCTTGTGGCAGTGTCTCACTTTAGACACTTTAATAATCTAAAAATGTTGAGTAATAATTGTTTTTACAAACTTATAATATTATCTAGAGGCAGTCAATAGCCATTCTTCTTAGAGGTAATACCTGAAGTTATATGTTATGTTTTTCTCTAGATTATTGTCTTAGTCAAAAACACTGACCTCAGTGCAAGTTTTGCTATCTACTTAACCTAATTAGTAAAATATATACATTTCCAGCTTTGTCCAGATGCCTTGTGGACAAGTTTTCAGCATACGGAATATACATGAAACTTCACTGGTTCAATAAAGATACAGTTCTGTTTAACTATGTTTACTAAAAATCAAGTTGCTGCTTTTTATTATTCAATATTTTTTATTTATTTTACATAACAACTGCAGTTTTCTCTCCCTCCTCTACTCTTGTTCCCTTCCCCCATCTCCCTTCTATCTCTCCTCATCCACTCCTCCTCAGTTTCCATTCAGATAGGATAAGGGCTCCCATGGGAATCAGCAAAGAATGGCATATCAAGTTGATGCAGGAGCAAGCTTCCTGCCTTCCCCTCCACTCCCCCTATATCAGGACTTAACAAGGCATCCTACCACAAGGAATAAGTTCCAAAGAGCCATCTCATGAATCAGGGACAGGCGATGATTCCACTGCTAGGGACCCCACAAAAGACCAAGCTATAAAACTGTCACCTTGAGCAGAGGGCTTAGGTTAGTTCTATGTTGGCTCCCTAGCTATCTATCCAGAGTCTGTGAGCTCCCATAAGCACAAGTCAGTGGTTTCTGTGAGTTTCCCCATCCTGATCTTGACCTCCCTTTGCTCATAAAATTCCTGAAACCCTTCTTCAATTGAACTCCTGGAGCTTGGCCCAGTATTTGACTCTGAATCTCTGC
The DNA here is from genome assembly GCF_982192425.1 of Myodes glareolus. Taxonomy (NCBI): domain Eukaryota; kingdom Metazoa; phylum Chordata; class Mammalia; order Rodentia; family Cricetidae; genus Myodes; species Myodes glareolus. Next base: position 36,192,363 of record NC_142033.1, read on the forward strand.
ATCTACTTCCATCAGGTACCAACCTGATGGTAAATAAACAATGGTACCATCAGGTAAATAAACAACTTAGACAATCTATTTAGTATTTGTCATTCATATAAAGAAACAAGGCACTGTTAATGCAACATGAACGAGTCTCCAAGTAGTTGTGCTGGGTAGAAAAGCCATATCAAAAAATATGCATTGTATGATCCTATTTATATGAAACACTAGAAAATGGGAGTCTGTCTTAGGGACATAAGCAGTAGTGTGGGACAATTCTGTATTCTGTCAATTATGTTGAAAATAAATGCTGATTGGCCAGTAGCTAGGCAGAAAATATAGGTGGGACAACCAGACAGGAAGTAGAGGAAGGACAATGAGAACAGGAGTACTCTGGGAAGAAGGAGGCCCATTCCTCCCCAGTCCTGTCCAGACACCGAAGAAGTAGGATGTGACCTGCCCCACTGAAAAAGGTACTGAGCCATGTGGCTAACCTAGATAAGAATAATGGGCTAATATAAGTTATATGAGTCAATAAGAAGCCTGAGCTAATGGGCCAATCAGTTTATACCTTATGTAGACCTCTGTGTGATTTTCTTTGGGACTGACCAGCTCTGGGAACTGGGCAGGACAGAAACCCCAACAAGCAGGCCCACATTTACAAAGCAGTAGGTGCTTGGGGATGTCAAGGGCTAAGAAGAGAAACACAAAAGCACAAGAAGACATCCAGGAGTGGAAGACATCATTGTCTTCATCATGGTGGCTGTTTTCTGGATATGCATGTTCATGGTAAGTGTCAGAATATACCAAACCATGACTTCAGATATGTGGACTTCAGTATATGTAAATCACAACTCAACCAAACCTTTAAAAACTTCCAGTGAAGTTCTGAAATTTCATCCTTTATTTTCATTTTTTAAGGGGGAGGAGGTTTTCTTGGAATTGAACCCAGGGTTTCAAGCATGCTAGCCAAGAATTCCACCGCTGAGCTATGCCTCCAGCCCAACATATAAAGATTTCTTATGTTTTTCTTATATGATAAACTGTTATCTAAATTAATAACTTTTGATACCTCTATAATTAGTTTTTCTATGCTACATAAGTATTTCAAGTAAAATATACAAAAAATCCCTTTAAAATAATAAAAAATAAACACTGATCTCTAGAAGAATAAGCTGGATCTTAAAGTTCATGTATGCCAGCAAGTCTAATGCAAAGTCATGATGTTGTGAAGTTCTGAACAGGTGAGTCGAAAGTGATGAGAGGCATCAGGTGTGAAAGAGATTGAGAGTCAAGACCAAGGTACGAAGAGTAGAGTACAAAGGAAGACAAGATGCAGGATGAATGCCAAAGCCAGAGGACTTTCTTGACATTCTTGTGGATGTCAGAAGATGGGTAGGAATACAGCATTTTAGAATGCATTACTGAAAGAGAGAGAGAGAGAGAGAGAGAGAGAGAGAGAGAGAGAGAGAGAGAGAGAGATATTCAGCTTCCCTTGTATTTAGAAAGTCTTGCACATCTGTACCATCCTTTGGGCAGACTCGAAGCTATACTTGGCTGACAGAATCTTGTTCCCTTGATGTTGTTTTCCTAGTAATTACTGTATATTGAAAGGAATCATCTGACCTTTCCTCATCCAGTTCCCAGTAACGTATTTGTAAAAGAAAAAGCTTATTGCAAATAAGTGTACAATTTGTATTCATAGTAAAATCTCTGGGTAATTTTTGGAGGTGAAATATATTATATCTTAATTTGACTTTATTAGTATGGTGAGTGCTCTTAACAGTGCTCAAACTCTTTGACTCTACTTCAAATATGCCTTCAAATTTTATTACTAGAAATTGTCTTCTGAACATTAAAGGCTATGGTTTACTTCATATAAACCTGACCAGTTTTCAAGATCAATTTCTGTCTACTCACCTTTGAATACATTTTGTTGTTGTTTTATTTTTTAAGACTGGGTTTCTCCGTGTATCTTTAGAGCCTGTCCTGGAACCCATTCTGTTGCCCAGGCTGGCCTTGAACTCTCAGAGATCTGCCTGCCTCTGCCTTCTGAGTGCTTAGATTAAAGGTGTGTGTTGCAAGGAGGTCACTTGTTTGCCCTGGCTACCCAGAACCAAAATAATCATACAGAAACCATATTATTTAAATCACTGCATGGCCCATTAGTTTTAGCTTCTTATTTACTAACTCTTATATCTTAATTTAACCCATCTCTATTAATCTGTGCATCACTATGAGGTCATGGCCTACCAGCAAAATTTCAGTGCATCTGTCTCTGGTGGCAGCTCCATGGCTTCTCTCTTTACTCTACCTTCTTTCTCCCAGCATTCAGTTTAGTTTTTCCTGTCTACCTAAGTTCTATCCTATCATGGGCTCAGACAGTTTCTTTACTCATTAACCAATGGAATTCAGAGCACATAGAGGGGAATCCCACATCACCTTCCCTTTTATGTTTAAATAGAAAAAGAATATTTTAACTTTAACATAGTAAAATTACGTACCACAAAACAGTTATCAAGCAAGAATTACAGTTACAATATTTGTATCTACTTTCTATCTATTGTTCAACTCCATCAAAGACTCCAAAAGGATATATTACCTAGTCAAACAGAAGGTGAATTGTGAGCAACTTCAAAAACTTTAAAATTGGCAGAGATATCTCATGGCCTGGACCGTCACCCAAAGTTCTTCTGTACCATTGGGGTATCCAACTTCAGCCTATAAGTCCATAGTATCTGGCAGACTTTTACATGGAATAGGAAATTTCAAAGACAGTTCTGCCTATATTGGCAGTTTGTCAGTCAATTTCTTCTGTGTCCTGCAGAATGTCTAGCAGACTCTTTCATGAAGCAGGAACCTGGAAGGATTATCCCACCTTTAGGCAAGTTCAGCAGTCATTTCTCTGTGGGTCCTGCATGTCCAGTTCATCAACTAGTCCAGGCAAAAGCAATTTCTTGCCCAAATGGCTAGCAAACTCTATAAGGAGACTCTTCAATGCCTGTCATCCTCTTGAAGTAGGTTGGTGCTGCCAGGAGCAGATATGTCTCATTTTCATGAAAAGTTCTAAATTCTTAAAACATTTTAAATGCCATGTTCTGTATATGGGAGCAGGGAAGCATATATCTCAACTAAGGGAGCAATTTTAGGTTTGCAAGAGACTTGATTCTAGAGGGGTTTCTAGGTCCAAGGAGAGATCCCAGATTGTTCCCTGGACAGCAGAGAAGAGGGTGCCTAAAATGGCCTTGGCCCATAACCATACTGACGAATATTTTGCATATCACCATAGAACCTTCATCTGGCGATGGATGGAGATAGAGACAGAGACTCGCATTGGAACACTGAACTTAACTCCCTAGGTACAAATGAGAAGCAGCAGGAGGGAGAACGTGAACAAGGAAGTCAGGATCAGTGGGAACCTTCATCAGATGATGGATGGAAATTGAGACAGAGACCCACATTGGAGCACTGGACTGAGCCCCCAAGGTCCAAATGAGGAGCAGAAGGAGGGAGAACATGAATAAGCAAGTCAGGACCGCGAGGGGTGCCTTCACCCACTGATACAAGGGGACTGATCTAATGAGAGCTCATCAAGGCCAGCTGGACTGGGACTGAACGAGCATGTGATCAAACTGGATTTTCTGAATGTGCTGACACGGGAACTGTCTGAGAAGCCATTGATAATGGCACTGGGACTTGTTTCCTCTGCATGTACTGGCGTTTTGGGATCCTAGTCTGTTTGGATGCTCACCTTCCTAGACCTGGAGGGAGGGGGGAGGATCTTGAACTTCCCACAGGGCAGGAAACCCTGGCTGCTCTTAGGACTGGAGAGGGAGGAGGAGAGGGAATAGGGGGAGTGGGAGGGTATTGGGAGGAGGGGCCGAAGTGGAAATTTTTATAAATTAATAGAAAAAAAGATTTGAGGAATCCCTATGCACCTGAAATACATCTCTGTACATCTAGAAAACCTAACTAAAATGACTATAAACTTTACTATTATAGATAACTCTCTATTTCCCTATATTTCTTAATTATGCATTGCATTTTTAATTGAGCTGCATATTCACAATACCTTAATCAAGAGCAGATATATATAGAGAACAAAATTGACCTATAATTTATATCAATAAACCAAGATCCATAGCAATGCAAATTTCTACAACATATCCTCCTTTATATGTAAATAAACAGTTAAAAGCAATATTTGGGAATATGGGCATAGTTCTTCTCTAAACTTTTTTCTGCTGTTTATTGGGTGAAGTAATTTTTTGAGGGGTGTTCAAAGCAACCTTTCAGGGAGACTTGGTCCATAAAACCACATTAGCCTGGAATGAATCCACGGGTTCTTATCCTCTGTGGAAACAAAAGAACTCTTTTTCCAAAGCAACATACCCTTAAAACCGTATTTTGAAGACAAGATACCTTTAAAGTATATAAGTTGGTTACTTAGCTCCTTCACAGTCAAAATATTCAAAGAAAGTGCAATAATATACATAATCCAGACTCTGTGAATTTTCCATCTTTACGTGGCTTATTTTTCTTCATTCCTTTTAATCTATAACTCTTTGTCTCTTTAAAGAATGTTCTATTTTTTTAAAAAATGATTTACTTTTTTTACAACTCTCTATACTCTTTTTCTTCTCTCTCTCAAGCTTATGTACATTTATCCAATCTAAATTTATCCATTTAGAGGTCTTCTGTATCTGATTTTTTTTATTGCATATCTGTAAATCTTTACTGACAGAATGGTGTCTTAAAATGCTATGCACTTCTTAAAAACTTAAGGTGCAGGGCTGGAGAGATGGCTCAGAGGTTAAGAGCATTGTCTGTTCTTCCAAAGGTCCTGAGTTCAATTCCCAGCAACCACATGGTGGCTCACAACCATCTGTAATGAGGTCTGGTGCCTTCTTCTGGCCTACAGGCTTACATGCAGACAGAATGTTGGATACATAATAAATAAATAAAATATTTAAAAAAAAACTTAAGGTGCAGCATTACTATGGTGTATACAGCTCTGTCTACTTGCTCTGCACAGTCCAACATAGTGGAAGTCTGTTCAACATCTCTGTAAGCTTTGCACATTGCCCCAGTTCCAAATATGCAGTGAGTCTATGTTGAGTCATTAAGCAGTTGTAACAATCTGCTCACAAAACTCATTTAGATGCTCCATAGCAGGACCTTGTCAGAATTTGTGCTGGCAGCATGGCCCAGGAAGCTGCAGTTTCAAAATAGTGTGGCTTTTTTTTCTTGCTGCTGCCACTGAATCAGGAAAACCTCTCTTAAAGGAACCACAGCATGCCACCAGCAACCAAAGTCCTTTCAGAAAAAAATGAAGCTAAACTTTGTTTTTTAGTGTCCAGAATGCCTTTGCAAGCCCTCTCAGCTTTTAAGTGGATTTTAGTTGGCCACATGGGCTCCAATATGTTGTAAGAATGGTCACTAGTTAGTTCCCAGCTGCTTAGCCCCAAAATAATCACACAGAAACTGTATTAATCAAATCATTGCTTGACCCATTAACTCTAGCTTCTTATTGCCTAACTCTTACATATTATTTTAGTCCATTTCTATTAATCTGTGTATTGTTATATGGCTGTGGTTTACCTGGTAAAGTTCCGTCAGTGGGCCTACATGGTTTCTCTCTTACTTCTCTTCCTTTTTCCAGCATTCAGATTAGTTTTTCTTCTACATAAGTTATATCCTATCATGGGCTCAAGACAGTTTCTTTATTCATCAACCAATGGTATTCACAGCATACAGAGGGGAATCCCAGTTCAGGCATACACCACCACCACCTGGATTGTACACACTTTGTTTTTGAACTCAGGAATTCAGGAATAGCAGACTGTGCTGTTCACTGAGAAGCCATTTCTCCAGCCCCATAAACACAGTTTTTATTACATACACTACTATTACCAGGAAACTAGTTTCCTCGATGATTTAAAAGGTATTATGCCAGTATTAATCAACATGAATCAAAGATAAATCTGAATTATGACTCATATATGGATTAAAAATTTAGCATCCAGGTCCATCCAACAAAAGACTTTTTTTCTCTCACATTTGCAGACAATTCTTCTAAGGAGAGAGATTATTTCATACACCAACTTCCTGTCCTTTTTCTCCACCAAGCATAATAACCATTCTTGTGTCAAGAGATAGGAAGGATGAATATATATCTCAGGGAATTAAACCTTAATTTATAATTGCTTATCTGCTGGATATTGACTTCTTATTTCAGTGTGTGTGTGTGTGTGTGTGTGTGTGTGTGTGTGTGTGTGTTCCTAGGAAAACAGATAATCTCAATATCTGGGTAAAAAGTATCAAATCCACATCTACTTGACATTTATACATTTCAATGAAAGTATATTTTCACATGTTTTTCATCGCCAACGTTAGCAGTCTTAAAAAAAAAAACCTTGAGTACATACCATATTTTTGAAGATCTTTTCCCATTCAGTAGGTTGCCTTTTTTCTTAATGACAGTGTCCTTTGCATTACAGAAGCTTCTCAGTTTCAGGAAGTCCCATTTATTCATTATTGCTCTTATTGTCTGTGCTACTGGGGTTCTACATAGGAAGTGGTCTCCATGTGTTGCAGACTACTTCCCACTTTCTCTTCTATCAGGTTCAGTGTGGTCAGATTAATATTGAGGTCTTTAATCCATTTGGATTTGAGTTTTATGCAAGGTGATAGATATGGATCTATTTTCATTCTTCTACAGGTTGACATCCAGTTATACCAGTACCATTTGTTAAAGATGCTTTCTTTCTTCCATTGTATGAATATGGAATGTACTCACTCATAAGTGGATTCTAGCCATAAATAAAGGACCTTGAGCCTATAATTCATGATCCTAGAGAAGCTAAATAAAAAGGTGAACCCAAAGAAAAACATATAGTTATCCTCCTCGATATTGGAAGTAGACAAGATTGCCAGACAAAAGTTGGGAGCACGAGGGTGGGATGGGATCTTGTTCCAAACTATTTGAAATAATTACAATATCTGAATTCTGATTCTTGTTCCTGAAAACAAAACACCACCACCACTACCACCAATGACAACTAAAACAAGGCATTTATGCTAGGCAATGTGTTAAAATCCAGAGTTTGGTGTTTAATTTTAAGTATATAGTTATCATATAGCACATATTCCACACAGTACTCTATAGAACCATTAATGAATGGGTCTCTGACTTGCTTCAGAGAATCCTGGAAGTCTCAGTTCTTAAGAAAGTACTAACCTCTCAGACTTTCCTTCTGAAATGCATGTATCACATGGTGAAGTCATAACCTTTGCCAGAGTAATTGGTGCTATTAAATTTGTGTGACATGATTTGAAGATCCTGGTGAACATTGTTACATAGGCTAAATGACATATTAGTTTTGGAGGAAGTAAAACCGTTGAGGATGCTAAAAGTTTAATTATGTTATTATGGTTTTAGAAAATATGCAAAAAGAGAAGAATAGAAGTAATATTAGGGGATTAATCATGTATTTACCTTTAAAGTTCTCTTTTGAATGCCTTGTTATTAAGTTTTGAGACAAGGTTTCATGCATCGTTGCCTGATCCCAAATTAATATGTGCTTCTCTCTCTCTCTCTCTCTCTCTCTCTCTCTCTCTCTCTCTCTCTTTCTCTCTCTCTCTTTCCTTTTTATATGAGAAACTTGTTTCCATGGTGGTATTTCCTTTAAACACTTTATTTCTCTCACCACCCTTCACATTTTATTCATCTCCATTTTGTCTGGTAATAGATTTTTTTTTCTTTTTACTTGATGCTCTATTATACTTCTCTAGTTTGACATTTCTTCCCTTGTATGTTTCTGAAATTTAAGTGTGTGGGTATTTAAAATTTGAATCCAACTTTCTGCAATGGATCAATTAGCTTAAATACATCTTTGTTCATGACTAATTATAGGAACCTTTGACTCTCAACTCCTCTTACCACCCTTCCAACATATGTTTCATTGAAGTTACTCAGTGTCTCACATTGTTATATCTAAGATAAACCTATACATAAAAATGAAATACAGTCATTTGGAAGACAAACTTAAATGATTTAAGAGTTCAATTTTATGTCTGTTACTTAAGCATCATATTCTACAAATAAACCATATATTTTATGAATTATTATTTGAAATGTATTACCTCTTTTATGATTTTTCAGAACCATTTGTTTGCTTTCTTTGAGCTTCAGAAATATCCCCCAATAACCTTTGGCAGAAGTGGACACTAAATGCTGAATTCCCTGCCAAAGTGATCTTTGTCCTGGGGATGTGCACCACACAGGTTCAAGTAGAATCTGTTGTGGATATTAATATAGATACCTGATAAGAATTTATTTTTTGGAAATAAATTTGAGACCACATAAACTCTGAATTTTCAGGATACAACCCTAGAGTTGAACACAGAATGGAGTGGAGTCTAAAATGAAATTAAAAATGAAAATGAGATAAGGAGAGAAAATTTGAAGTCTTTCTGAGGCCATCCGAAGTGTGAGATTCAGCTTTCCTTGAAAACTACTGAACTTGTCAGGGATATACCTCAAATATTTTTTTAGCAGGTATTAGTTATTTTTATGTAGCTTGAAATTAATATTTTTGAAAATTAAGTTTTTTTTCTAATTACAAATCATTTATATAATAATGACAAATATTAAATTTTCCATGACTACCATTTTCCTTCCCATGTCATAAAAATAAGTTTTCAGATACCATTAAATCATTGTTGTTTTTCTAATTGTAGACTTCTAAAGATAAACATGCAGAGCCACTGCCTATGAATATCCATAATCAATTAACAATGTACCATATAGAATAATGTACTTCTTTCAGAATAGAGATCAGCAACTGAATAAATTGATTTATTCTTAAGTTATGAGAAAAGTTTGTTAAAATTACATGGTATTTTTCAGGGGTTTCAACTGATACTATGATCCTAGTTGTATGTCAAGATGGATTTATAAACATAAATATGTATATACAAGCATACATATATACACACATATATGTGTGTGTGTTGGTTGCCCATGCATGTGTGTGTGCACCTGCATACGGAGGCCAAAGATTGACTTTGAGATGAAGGATTATACATTGAAATTGTACAAAACAAATAAATGAAAAAGATCCAATGAAAAGGCACAGGAAACAAAGACCCACTGGTTCACATTTTCAGGAATCGCGTAAAAACACATAAAAAGCCATAATAAGTACACAAATGAACCGTAGAGTAGGAAGAGAAAAGAAAAATACTTTACAAGATAAGGAACCTCAAAAGATAGCACTGAGCTTGCTTTCTGTTGGCCATCTCCTGCTGGGTGTGCAAACTAAGAATAGTTTGTTTCTCCAGTGAGATTTCCCTGGAGAAATCTAAATTTCCATTTGTAAGTGGTTGTCAACTGGAGATTTCTTCTGGGTTAGGGATGGGGTCATATGTCCACTTCTCCTTTCAATTCAAGGACCTCATTTTGTAAAGAACCACATAAGCCCTGTGTGTGCTACCTCAATTTCTCTGTAAGTACATATATGCCTCGGTCTTATTGATTTAGATAGAGGACCCTCTATTCTCAGTGTCGTCTATTCCTTCTGGCTCTTACACTTTCTCCTTTCTCTTCATCAGGGTTTCCTCAACCCTGAAAGGAGGGATTTGATGAAGAAATCTGGTTTAGGGTAGAGTATCCCAAGTTCTCTCATTCTCTGCATAATGTCTATGGGTCTCTATATTTGTTCCCATATGCGAAGGGAGGAAGTTTCTCTGATGATGGCTGAACAGGTCATTGAAGAATTTTTGAGAACACTTATATAAAATGTTCTACTTGTCTTTTGTTTCTTTATGGGAAATATGGATGACAGATTAAATGAAATAGCATAGTAGGAACTCAATCACCATATTTCTTTGCATAGAACAAAGAACAATTGTGTGTCTGATATGTAATTAAATTAAAGTCTACATCAAAGTTCATCTGATGACATATGTGTGTGATATGTAATTAAATTAAAGTCTACATCAAAGTTCATCTGATGACATATGTATTACCCCATTTGCCTTTTCTGCTAGGAAGCCAGATGCTGCGCAGCTAAATATGAGGACCAAGGGATCCATAATTGCAGCAAACATCTTCCCCTGTAGGATGACAGCCAGCCATCAACCTGATATGTCCATGTCTGTGAACAAAAAAGAAAAGGAGCAAAACAGAAAAGAAACCCACTTTGCCATGTTATTTCAAGGAACTTAGAGACTGGCTAACTAGTTCCTTCTGCATTTCCCTCTTCTATTATCAAAGAACACTCTTGTTAAAGCAAAATACTTTATATAGTGTTCTGACTTCTGAAGAAAGGATTATAAGTCAAAAAATTAGATTATAAAATATTTTAACAGTTGGAAATGTTAAAGTCAACCCAGTTTGTAAACAATATCTATCTATCTATCTATCTATCTATCTATCTATCTATCTATCTATCTATCTATCTATCTATCTATATATATATAATATCTAAAGATATTTGTACAAAGTCACCAACAAGTAACATTTAAAAGCATGTACTGTGCTGATGCGTTATGTAAGTGCATGTCGCTTCCCTTTAATAAAGGAAATGCACGTGAGATCAGATTGCTTATAGTCAAAGACATAATATGCAGAAAATGAATGCATGTGAGTGTGTATGATACTCAGTGTCCAATATGAAAATAAAAGAAACATATCAAAAAGCTTTTCCTAGCTTCTTGGCAACTATAAATTAAGTATTTACCAGAAGAAAGTTAGTTTCTTGAGAATATTGACAGCGCCCTTTCCACGACACACATAGAAGCCTGGCTAAACTTGAAGAAGCACAAACTTACATTTCTACAGAAGAGAACAAGTATTTAGCACATCTGCACAATATGTGTGTGTTTTATGTGCTATAAATCACCACTTCATGTTCCTCTGGCCTTGCAGAATACAAATGAATTCTCACTTCCACATACTACTTATGTAGAGCGTCCTGCTTCTCAGCTTTCACACATGCTAAGTCAATTGTCTACAATTATATGCTAAGTGGTACAAACTGTCCACATGATTATCCATATTCAGTTTTCTTATTGAATATAATTAACTAATGGGACTGTACTCATATCAATTCTACTCACCTTTATTATTGAGATATGCAAAATAAGACTCATCATTCCAGTCATACAATCACGACCATTGTGAATCATAATTTTTAGTAATGACAAGACTGGCCATGCATACTTATGAAGAAGATTCCATGTGCTGTGCCCAGGACTAACTCTGGATTCTGAAAATAGTATTTTTCATTTCCAGTGCTGTAGATGTAGATGGAGGCTGTTTTTTCATTTCTTGGCTACCCAGACTCCCAAAATAATCACACAGAAATCTGTTTTAAATGCAATATTGTTTATTCAATAGTTTAAGCATATTTCTAACTAGCTCTTATATTTAAATCAACCCACCTCTGTTAATCTGTGCATCACCATGAGGCCGTGGCCTACTGGCAAAGGTTCAGTGTTTTCAGTGGAGGCATCTGTCTCCTGCAGAGGCTACATAGCTTCTCCCTGACTCTGCTTACTCTCTCGCTACATCTCTGTTCAGATTTTCCCAGCTTTACTCTGTTAAGCCATTGGCCTAAAGCAGATTTATTCATTAAACAATAAAAGCAACACATCTGGATGAACTTTCCACACCACAATGCCAGTGATCAATGGCATATTGATTCCAAAATGGATGACTGATATCTTGTGATATTGGATAAAGAAGTCTTCTGTTTATAATGGTTTTCTTAAAATTTTCCCTTCTTTTTTGGTGACTACTAGGAGTTTATTTGTTTTTTTGTTTGTTTCCTGTTTGTTTTCTGTTTTTAAAATAGGGTTTCTCTGGATAGCTTATGTGCCAATCCTGGGGCCAGGCTGGTCGTGAACTCACATAGATCCTCCTGCCTCTGCCTTCTGAGTGTTAGGATTAAAGGCATGCTCCACCACTGCCTGGCCAGATATACTTTATATAAATTATGAGAACTCTTTTCCACCCAAATGGTTTCAGGTCATTCCCAGACTACTCAATCTATTGATTTTCTGTTAGAATGACATTGATACTTACCCTGAACATTGGAACTGCTATGCTATTTATAATACTCAGAGTTCCTGGCTAAGAATGGGATATAATGTCACTCATATTTTTGTATTTTATGACCTTTATTAAGACAATATACATATAGATTCTAAGCTTGTACTATGAAATTTGTACATTTGTCACACATAGAAATGTTTGTTTTTATACATACACACACACACTTACACACACACACACACACACACACACACACACACACACACACACGTCTTCCAAAAGTCAAGCTGTAAGAGAAAGTGAAGGAATGATTACATACAGGTACATTTGATAACATATTAACAACTAAGTGTCATTCTCTAATTCAGAGATGAACTTGCAGCAAGTGAAAAGAAACTATATATTTCACTCATGTTATCCATAAATATTTTATTTTACTAGATTTGGGAAGCTATTTCAAGAAGTCCATTATCATTTAGGTCAATCTCAATAGTCATAGATTTTTTAATAACTCAAATCACACAAGGAAATAAAACATTAAAATTATTAGAAATAAAACATTTGCATATATTTTTGAGACAAAGTCTCATTGTATAAGCCTGGCTGGTTAAACACTGTGAAAACAACCTGGACTAGAACCCAGGATTTTGATGTCTCTAGGGTAATAATTGCTAAAAATTTCTATTCCAATTTTATTATAAATTTGTTGAAGTTGTATAAAAATATATCAGGTATATTTGGCATTTATTATTATGAACCTATTTTTATACCTATATTGACATGCTTTATGATAATTCTTAAGTAAACCCTGCTTGGTCTTAGTTTAATATGTTACTTGCAGTATTAAAATTTAGAAGTTTAGAAAGAAAAACAAGGTTTGCATTTCGCCAGGTTCTGCAGACCACACATTTTCCTGCCAGTGGCAGTGGAACCTCTCATCCTTCACAAATGCAGCTCTTCAACACCTCTGAGACTACGTGTCACATTCTCTTCTTAACATTACACTTCAGGTCAGCCATTCGAGCCACCTGAAAAACCTAGCAGGCTTTTCCCATAATTCACAGCACCACTTCTCTAGATGCCTGTTTTATGTCTATTTCTATCCTCACAAGTCTAGAAACCTGTCTCCAAATGATTATCACAGGGTTTCCTAATGAAAGGATTAGTTATATAGAGACATCAATATTTCCTAAGTTTCCTATTCACACATGTCTAAAGATCGTTTATAAGTTGATGATACTTTGGTCAAGAACAAATAGATGTAGTAGCAGGGCAGTAGCTTCAGGAAAACTGGTACACAAACAATGAAGAAATATTATTCTCTTTTTTCCTATTCTCTTCAATGATCATTCTTCAAAGTCAACTGTCATTGAAAGAAAATGGAAGAAAAATATGCAAACTAATAGCTAAAAATTACCTAGCACTTCACACATATAGGTTTTTTGCTAAACACTTTATTATTATATATGATATAATCATAGATTTATAAAGTAGAGATGATCAATTTCCACATGCTAGGAGTGAGAAAGAACATACATGGAGCTTGGGAAAGTGCCCGATGCACACAGCTACAAGGTGATGGAGGGAGAATTTGAGTAGAGGGAGTATATGGCTTTCTGTTGTGTGAAGATAAAGAAAGGAGGAGAGGCAATGCAAGAAAAGAGATATTTCCAGCAATTGTCTCCCAAGGAAATCAGGAATGGAGAAAAGTTACCTTGACCTTTGCCATGGTAAACAAATGGCAATTAGGCTCTCTTTGCTAATTGAAAGGAGCCTACTTGGAAATTCCCGCTTTCAGGATGCCATTTCTGTGTTGTAAGCATTGCTATGCTATAAGTGTTCTTACGTGTAAACAATTTATCTTTTTGCCTCCAAAATTCCAAAGCAGACTGAAAATTATGTATTAGTTCATTTCAATCCAGATACTCAGCAAACAAGAAAGAAATTTAGTCTCTGTTCAATTTCTTATCTAAATATTTGCCCAGTCGCATAATTTTTGATCTGAAATTCTGAACTGAATTTATATTATATTAAGGCATTATAAGCTACAGATGTCAAGATGCTAATATTAAGTGCGAATTTGATTTTATTATGACTGTTGGAAAGAAATAAAAGTCTAAATGTAGTACATACTTTTATCATTCAAAAGTTAAGTTCTCTTAACCTTTTAATGACAGATTGATGAAATACATAATTATATCCATTCTCTGTAACTATCTTAGTCCAGTCCTAGCTAAAATGATTCTGGATGCTCATACCTATATTCTACCAACAACCACACCTTTTATGTTTCATTTCTAGTTGAAAACAAATTATTTTAAGAGTTTGAAATGTGGCATAAATTAAGTCATAAATATAGTTATGGGATCACTGTTTTAAAAATATAGGTAACTAATAAAAATATAACATTATTATATATGAAGGTTACAAGCCAAACGTCATCTCTAAGTTCTGTTATTTAAGAAAAAGTGTTTAAAAATCAGTATTTAAGCTGGGCGGCCTGCCTGTCCGGGAAGAGAGCACAGCCCCTCCCCCCTCAGCTTCTGTGGCAGGTTCTTCGGTGTTCCACGGGACCCCTCCCTGCCCCCACTGCTGTTGGCCCTTTCATCTCCTGGGTCCTGGGAAGACCAGCTAGCCCTGTTGCAGTGCTGAGGAGTTCTACCCAGAGAGTGCTGAGGAGCTCTATCCAGAGAATGCTGAGAAGTCCTACCCAGAGAGTGTTGAGGAGTTCTATCCAGAAAGTGCTGAGGAGTTTCATCCAGAGTGGAGGAGATGGGCAGGCGCCAATGCAAGAATTCCTCCAACAACCTGAAAGGCAACATGACAACTCCAGAATCCAGGGAGCTCAAAACTAGAAGAATTGAACACCCTACTCCAGAAGAAATAGAAGAAATCGACTCTAAGCGGATCTTTATGAAAATAATAGAGGAACTTAAACAGGAGGTGAAAATCTGCCATAAAGAAATGGAAGATAAGTATACAAAAAAGATTGAGGAAATGAGTAAAGAAATGGAAGAGAAATATAACAAAAAGTTTGAAGAAATGAGTAAATCTGTAAATGAAATTCTGGGAAACCAAGAAAAAACAATCAAACAGGTAATGGAAACAGTTCAAGATTTGAAAACTGAAATGGAGTCAATGAAGAAATCACAAACCGAGGGCCGGCTGGCTATGGAAAATCTAGGTAAATGAACAGAGACTTTAGAAACAAGCATAACCAACAGAATACAAGAGACAGAAGAAAGAATCTCACACTCTGAGGACACCATAGAGAAATTAAACACTCTGACCAAAGAAAACTGCAAATCCAACAAATTCTCATCACAAAACATTCAGGAACTGTAGGACACAATAAAAAACCAAATCTAAGAATAATAGGAGTAGAAGAAGAAGAATTTCAGATCAAAGGTCCAGAAAATATACTCAACAAAATTATAGAAGAAAACTTTCCCATCCTAAAGAACGATATTCCTATGAAGGTTCAAGAAGCATACAGAAGAGAGGGCCTTCGGAGTGGTGAGTTGATTCGGGTCCCCGCGGGCCCAGCGAGGGGGAGCTAGGACTCTCCCCGACCCCATAGACTCCCAGGACAGCCTGCTCTGCTGGCTCCACCCTGCTAGCTTCCCCGCCAGCCATCCCAGCTTCTATACAGAGGGCCTTCGGAGTGGTGAGTTGATTCGGGTCCCCGCGGGCCCAGCGAGGGGGAGCTAGGACTCTCCCTGACCCCATAGACTCCCAGGTCAGCCTGTTTGCTGGCTCCACCCTGCTAGCTTCCCCGCCAGCCATCCCAGCTCCCATCCAGAGGGCCTTCGGAGTGGTGAGTTGATTCGGGTCCCCGCGGGCCCAGCGAGGGGGAGCTAGGACTCTCCCCGACCCCATAGACTCCCAGGTCAGCCTGCTCTGCTGGCTCCACCCTGCTAGCTTCCCCGCCAGCCATCCCAGCTTCTATCCAGAGGGCCTTCGGAGTGGTGAGTTGATTCGGGTCCCCGCGGGCCCAGCGAGGGGGAGCTAGGACTCTCCCCGACCCCATAGACTCCCAGGTCAGCCTGCTCTGCTGGCTCCACCCTGCTAGCTTCCCCGCCAGCCATCCCAGCTTCTATCCAGAGGGCCTTCGGAGTGGTGAGTTGATTCGGGTCCCCGCGGGCCCAGCGAGGGGGAGCTAGGACTCTCACTGAACCCCATAGACTCCCAGGTCAGCCTGTTTGCTGGCTCCACCCTGCTAGCTTCCCCGCCAGCCATCCCAGCTTCCATCCAGAGGGCCTTCGGAGTGGTGAGTTGATTCGGGTCCCCGCGGGCCCAGCGAGGGGGAGCTAGGACTCTCCCTGACCCCATAGACTCCCAGGACAGCCTGCTCTGCTGGCTCCACCCTGCTAGCTTCCCCGCCAGCCATCCCAGCTTCTATCCAGAGGGCCTTCGGAGTGGTGAGTTGATTCGGGTCCCCGCGGGCCCAGCGAGGGGGAGCTAGGACTCTCCCTGACCCCATAGACTCCCAGGTCAGCCTGCTCTGCTGGCTCCACCCTGCTAGCTTCCCCGCCAGCCATCCCAGCTTCCATCCAGAGGGCCTTCGGAGTGGTGAGTTGATTCGGGCCCACGACAGGGGCCCAGCGAGGGGGAGCTAGGACTCTCCCCGACCCCATAGACTCCCAGGTCAGCCTGCAGTGCTGTTTCCACCCTGCTAGGCTCTCCCACCTGCCATCCCAGCTTCCATCCAGGTACAAATTTCTATATTTCTCCCCTCCCACTGAGCCCATAAAATTTCCCCAGCTCAGCTGCCTTGCACACTGGGCCTGCTCTATAGGGGCATCACGGACAGAAGCAGTGCCTGTGGTTCAATACCCTGCTTGGGGAAAGGTAGGCATTCTATCAGTGAACTCCCTGCCCAACAAGGGAACCTGACCCGATACCAGAAGTTCCAATAGAGAGCATTTGATCGAAGAGATGGGCAGACGCCAAGGCAAGACCTCCTCCAACAATCTGAAAAACAACATGAAAATATCGGATCCCAATGACCCTACAACAGAAGGATTTGAACACTCTAACCCAGATGAAGTGGAAAAAAGTGCCATTATGAAAGCAATAGAGTCCCTTAAACAGGATATGAATAACTCCCTTAAGGAACTGGTCGAGAAGTATAACAAAAAGTTTGAAGAAATGAGTATAGAAATGGATGAGAAATATAACAAAAAGTTTGAAGAAATAAGTAAATCCGTGAGTGATACCCTGAGAAACCAAGAAAAAACAATCAAACAAGTAAAGGAAACAGTCCAAGAATTGAAAACTGAAATGGAGGCAATGAAGAAAACACAAAACGAGAACCGGCTGGATATGGAAAACCTAGGTAAACGAGCGGAGACTACAGAATCAAGCATAACCAATAGAATACAAGAGATAGAAGAACGAATCTCAGATTCTGAAGATACCATAGAGAAAATAAATGCTCTGGTCAGAGAAAACGGCAAATCCAACAAATTCTCTTCACAAAACATTCAGGAAATCTGGGACACAATAAAAAAACCAAATCTAAGAATAATAGGGATTGAAGAAGGAGAAGAACTGCAGATCAAAGGCCCAGAAAATATATTCAACAAAATTATAGAAGAAAACTTTCCCAATCTAAAGACCGATATTCCTATGAAGGTTCAAGAAGCATACAGAACACCGAATAGATTGGATCAGAAAAAAACATCCCCGCGCCATATAATAATCAAAACACAAAACATAAATATTAAAGAAAAAATTTTAAGAGCTGCAAAGGAAAAAGGTCAAGTAACTTATAAAGGTAAACCTATCAGGCTTACACCGGATTTCTCTATGGAAACCATGAAAGCCAGAAGATCCTGGATAGAGGTACTGCAGAAACTAAGAGACCATGGATGCAAACCCAGACTACTATACCCAGCCAAGCTATTGTTCACTATCAACGGAGAAAACAAAATATTCCAGGATAAAAACAAATTTAAACAATACGTAGCTACTAATCCAGCCTTACAGAGAATATTAGAAGGAAAATCACTACCGAAGGAATCCAACATTCCCAACACGATCTACAATAACTCGAACATCTAGCGACCATTCACAAGCACAAATCAAAGAAGAAAAACACATACACTCTACTACTTAAAAAAAAAAAATGACCGGAGTCAACAACCACTGGTCATTAATATCACTTAATATCAATGGACTCAATTCACCTATAAAGAGGCACAGACTTAGAGATTGGATACGAAAACAGGATCCAACATTCTGCTGTTTACAAGAAACACACCTCAACCACAAAGACAGACACTTACTCAGAGTAAAGGGTTGGGAAAAGGTTTTCCAAGCAAATGGACCTAAGAAACAAGCGGGTGTGGCCATTCTAATATCTAACAAAATCGACTTCAAACTAAAATCAATCAGAAGAAATGGAGATGGACATTTCATACTCATAACTGGAACAATTCATCAGGAGGAAGTCTCAATCCTGAATATCTATGCTCCTAATATAAAGGCACCCACATATGTAAAAGAAACTCTTCTAGAACTCAAGGCGGTCATCAAACCACACACACTAATAGTAGGAGACTTCAACACTCCTCTCTCACCAATGGACAGGTCAATCAGACAGAAACCAAACAGAGAATTGAGAGACCTATTGGAGGTATTGAATCAAATGGACTTAACAGACATCTATAGAACACTCCATCCAAATAGGAAAGAATATACCTTTTTCTCTGCAGCTCATGGAACGTTCTCGAAAATTGACCACATACTCGGTAACAAAGCAAACTTCCACAGATACAGAAAAATATTAGTAACTACCTGTGTCTTGTCAGATCACCATGGACTAAAATTAGAATTCAACAACAATGCTCCCCCCAGGAAGCCAACAAACTCATGGAAACTGAACAGTCAACTACTAAATCACCCCTGGGTCAAGGAAGAAATAAAGAAAGAAATTAATCTCTTCCTTGAATTTAATGAAAATAAAGACACAACATACTCAAACCTATGGGACACTATGAAAGCAGTGCTAAGAGGAAAGTTCATAGCACTAAGTGCCCAATTAAAGAAAGCGGAGAAAGCACACATTGGAGACTTAACAGCACACTTGAAAGCTCTAGAAAAAAAAGAAGCTGATTCACCCAGGAGGTCTAGAAGACTGGAAATAATCAAACTGAGGGCTGAAATCAACAAAATAGAAACAGAGAAAACAATCCAAAGAATCAATGAATCAAAAAGCTGGTTCTTGGAGAAAATCAACAAGATTGACAAACCCCTATCCAAGTTAATCAAACGGCAGAGAGAGAACATGCAAATTAATAAGATCAGAAATGAAAAGGGGGACATAACCACAGACACAGAGGAAATTCAGAGAATCATTAGATCTTACTATGAAAGTTTATATGCCACAAAGTTGGAAAATGTAAAAGAAATGGACATTTTTTTAGATAAATACCATATACCAAAGTTGAACCAAGAACAGGTGAACAATCTAAATAGACCTGTTAGTCGCGAAGAGTTAGAAGCTGTTATCAAAAATCTCCCTACCAAAAAAAGCCCAGGACCAGATGGTTTCAATGCAGAATTCTACCAGAACTTCCAGGAAGAGCTAATACCTATACTCCTTAACGTATTCCACAATATAGAAACAGAAGAGTCACTGCCTAACTCCTTTTATGAAGCTACAGTTACCCTAATACCAAAACCACACAAAGACACAACCAAGAAAGAGAATTACAGGCCAATCTCACTCATGAACATCGACGCGAAAATTCTCAATAAAATACTGGCAAACCGAATCCAAGAGCACATTAGAAAAATTATCCATTATGATCAAGTCGGCTTCATTCCAGAGATGCAGGGCTGGTTCAACATACGCAAATCTATCAATGTAATCCATCATATAAATAAACTGAAAGAAAAAAACCATATGATCATCTCACTAGATGCTGAAAAAGCATTTGACAAAATTCAACACCCATTTATGATAAAGGTGTTGGAGAGACTGGGGATACAAGGATCATACCTAAATATAATAAAAGCAATATACAGCAAGCCGACAGCTAACATCAAACTGAATGGAGAGAAACTCAAAGCCTTTCCACTAAAATCAGGAACGCGACAAGGCTGTCCACTCTCTCCATACCTCTTCAATATAGTGCTTGAAGTCCTAGCAATAGCAATAAGACAACATAAGGGGATCACGGGGATTCGAATTGGAAAGGATGAAGTTAAACTTTCGTTATTTGCTGACGATATGATAGTGTACATAAGCGACCCCAAAAACTCTACCAAAGAACTCCTACAGCTGATAAACACCTTTAGTAACGTGGCAGGATACAAGATCAACTCCCAAAAATCAGTGGCCCTCCTATACACAAAGGATAAAGAAGCAGAGAGGGAAATCAGAGAAGCATCACCTTTCATGATAGCCACAAATAGCATAAAATATCTTGGGGTTACTCTAACCAAGGAAGTGAAAGACCTATTTGACAAGAACTTTAAGTCTTTGAAGAAAGAAATTGAGGAGGATACCAGAAAGTGGAAAGACCTCCCCTGCTCTTGGATTGGGAGAATCAACATAGTAAAAATGGCAATTCTACCAAAAGCAATCTATAGATTCAATGCAATCCCCATCAAAATCCCATCAAACTTCTTCACAGACCTTGAGAGAACAATAATCAAGTTTATATGGCAAAACAAAAAACCCAGGATAGCCAAAACAATCTTATACAATAAAAGAACTTCTGGAGGCATTACCATCCCTGACTTCAAACTCTATTATAGAGCTACAGTATTGAAAACAGCTTGGTATTGGCATAAGAACAGAGAAGTCGACCTATGGAATCGAATAGAAGACCCAGATATTAACCCACAATCTTATGAACACCTAATTTTCGACAAGGGAGCTAAAGGTATACAATGGAAGAAGGAAAGCATCTTTAACAAATGGTGCTGGCATAACTGGATGTCAACCTGTAAAAAAATGAAAGTAGATCCATATCTATCACCATGCACAAAACTCAAGTCCAAATGGATTAAAGACATCAACATTAATCCGTCCACTTTGAACCTGATAGAAGAGAAAGTGGGAAGTAGTCTACAAGATTTAGGCACAGGAGGCCTCTTCCTAAGTAGGACCCCAGCAGCGCAGACAATAAGAGAAACAATGAATAAATGGGATCTACTGAAACTGGGAAGCTTCTGTAAAGCAAAGGACACTGTCAGTAGGACAAAAAGGCTGCCTTCTGACTGGGAGAAGATCTTCACCAACCCCTCATCAGACAAAGGTCTGATCTCCAAAATATACAAAGAACTCAAGAAACTAGGCACTAAAACTCTAATTAACCCAATTAAAAAATGGGGTACTGAACTTAACAGAGAATTCACAACAGATGAAATTCGAATGGCCAGAAGACACTTAAGGTCATGCTCAACCTCCTTAGCGATCAGGGAAATGCAAATTAAAACCACTTTGAGATACCATCTTACACCTGTCAGAATAGCTAAAGTCAAAAACACCAACGATAGCCTATGCTGGAGAGGATGTGGGGTGAGGGGAACACTCATCCATTGTTGGTGGGAATGCAAACTCGTGCAGCCACTGTGGAAATCAGTGTGGCGGTTTCTCAGGAAACTGGGAGTCAACCTCCCTCAGGACCCAGCAATTCCACTCTTGGGAATATACCCTAAAGATTCCCTAACATACTACAAAAGCATTTGTTCAACTATGTTCATAGCTGCACTATTTGTAATAGCCAGAACATGGAAACAACCTAGGTGCCCCTCAATAGAAGAATGGTTAAAAAAGGTGTGGAACATATATACATTAGAGTTTTACTCGGCAGTTAAAAACAATGACATCTTGAATTTTGCATGCAAATGGATGGAAATAGAAAACGCTTTACTGAGTGAGGTAAGCCAGACCCAAAAAGAGGAACACGGTATGTATTCACTCATAAGTGGATTCTAACCATAATTAAAGGTCTTTGAGCCTATTATTTGTGATCCTAGAGAAGCTAAATAAGAAGATGAACCTGATGAAGATTATTTAGCTATCCTCCAGGAGGTAGGAAATAGACAAGAGTCCCAGGTAACCTCGGGTGCATGGGGGGGTGGGAGGGTCGATGGAGGGGGAGAGGGCTAGAGAGAAGGGAGTAGGGGAGGAACGGGGAAAGCTTGGTGGCCGGGGATGGGGGGGAGGGAGGTAGGAGGAATATGGGATCAGGGAACAATATATTTCAACTAAGGGAGCCATTTTAGGGTTTACAGGAGACTTGATTATATATGGGATCCCAGGTCCAAAGAGAAATCCCCCAGATTGTTCTCTGGACAGAGGAGAGGGTGCCTGAATCGGCCGTGGCCCATGACCATACTGATGTATATTTTGCTTATCACCATAGATCCTTCGTCTGGCGAAGGACAGCTATGCAGTCGGAGGCCCACATTGGAGCAACAGATTGAGCCCCCCGAGGTCCGGAGGGGGAGCGGAAGGAGGAGGAACATGAAAGACGAAATCAGTACTGCGAGGGATGCTATCACCCACTGATACAAGGGAACGGATCTGATGAGAATTTACCAGGGCCAGTCGGACTGGGACTGAACGAGGACGTGATCTAGCCAGATTCTCGGAATTTGGCCAGATTCTCTGACTGTGGCTGGCCTGGGGTCTTTCTGAAATGCCATTGACTATGACACTGGGACCTGTTTCCTCTGCATATGCTGGATTTTGGGGATCCAGTCTGTTTGGACGCTCGCCTTCCTGGACCTGGAGGGAGGGGGAGGGAGTTGCAGCTTCCCACAGGGCAGGAAACCCTGACTGCCCTGGGGGACGGAGGGGAAGGAGGGGGGGAGTGGGGGGAGTGGGAGGGTGTTGGGAGGGGGGGGCGGAAATGGAAACTTTTATAATTTAATAAAATTTACTAAAAAAAAAAAAAAAAAAAAAAAAAAAAAAAAAAAAAGAAGCATACAGAACACCGAATAGACTGGATCAGAAAAAAACATCCCCTCGCTATATAATAATCAAAACACAAAGCACTCAGACTAAATAAAGGATATTAAGAGCTGCAAAGAAAAAAGGTCAAGTAACTTATAAAGGTAAACCTATCAGACTTACACCAGACTTCTCTATGGAAACCATGAAAGCCAGAAGGTCCTGGATAGAGGTACTGCCGAAACTAGGAGACCATGGATGCAAGCCCAGACTACTATACCCAGCCAAGCTATTGTTCACTATCAACGGAGAAAACAAAATATTCCAGGATAAAAACAAATTTAAACAATACGAAGCTACTAATCCAGCCTTACAGAGAATATTAGAAGGCAAATCACAATCCAAGGAATCCAACATTCCCAACACTGCCTACAATAACTCAGACATCTAGCGACCCTTCACAAGCACAACCCAAAGAAGGAAAACACACACACTCTACTACCCCCAAAAAAATGACCAGAGTCATCAATCACTGGTCATTAATATAACTTAATATCAATGGACTCAACTCACCTATAAAAAGGCACAGACTTAGAGATTGGATACGAAAACAGGATCCAGCATTCTGCTGTTTACAAGAAACACACCTCAACCACAAAGACAGACACCTACTCAGAGTAAAGGGTTGGGAAAAGGTTTTCCAAGCAAATGGACCTAAGAAACAAGCGGGTGTGGCCATTCTAATATCTAACAAAATCGACTTCAAACTAAAATCAATCAGAAGAGATGGAGATGGACATTTCATACTCATAACAGGAACAATTCATCAGGAAGAAGTCTCAATCTTGAATATTTATGCCCCTAACATAAAGGCACCCACATATGTAAAAGAAACTCTTCTAGAACTCATGGCAGTCATCAAACCACACACACTAATAGTAGGAAACTTCAACACTCCTCTATCACCAATGGACAGGTCAATCAGACAGAAACCAAACAGAGAATTAAGAGATATATTGGAGGTACTGAATCAAATGGACTTAACAGACATCTATAGAACACTCCACCCAAATAGGAAAGAATATACCTTTTTCTCTACAGCTCATGGAACCTTCTCAAAAATTGACCACATACTCGGTAAGAAAGCAAACTTCCACAGATACAAAAAAAAATATTAGTAACCACCTGTCTCTTGTCAAATCACCATGGATTAAAATTAGAATTCAACAACAATGCTTCCCCCAGGAAGCCAACAAACTCATGGAAGTTGAACAGTCAACTACTAAATAAACCCTGGGTCAAGGAAGAAATAAAGAAAGAAATTAAACTCTTCCTTGAATTTAATGAAAACAAAGACACAACATACTCAAACCTATGGGACACTATGAAAGCAGTGCTAAGAGGAAAGTTCATAGCACTAAGTGCCCAATTAAAGAAAGCAGAGAAAGCACACATTGGAGACTTAACAGCACACTTGAAAGATCTAAAAAAAAAAGAAGCTGATTCACCCAGGAGGTCTAGAAGACTGGAAATAATCAAACTGAGGGGGGAAATCAACAAAATAGAAACACAGAAAACAATCCAAAGAATCAATGAATCAAAAAGCTGGTTCTTGGAGAAAATCAACAAGATTGACAAGTCCCTATCCAAATGAATCAAATGGCAGAGAGAGAACATGCAAATTAATAAGATCAGAAATGAAAATGGGACATAACCACAGACACAGAGGAAATTCAGAGAATCATTAGATCTTACTACAAAAGCCTGTATGCCACAAAATTGGAAAATGTAAAAGAAATGGACATTTTTTTAGATAAGTACCATATACCAAAATTGAACCAAGACCAGGTGAACAATCTAAATAGACCTGTCAGTCATGAAGAATTAGAAGCTGTTATCAAAAATCTCCCTATCAAAAAAGCCCAGGACCAGATGGTTTCAATACAGAATTCTACCAGAACTTCCAGGAAGAGCTAATACCTATACTCCTTAATGTATTCCACAATATAGAAACAGAAGAGTCATTGCCAAACTCCTTTTATGAAGCTACAGTTACCCTAATACCAAAACCACACAAAGACACAATCAAGAAAGAGAATTACAGGCCAATCTCACTCATGAACACCGACGTGAAAATTCTCAATAAAATACTGGCAAACCGAATCCAAGAACACATTAGAAAAATTATCCATTATGATCAAGTCGGCTTCATTCCAGAGATGCAGGGATGGTTCAACATACGCAATATAAATAAACTGAAAGAAAAAAACCATATGATCATCTCACTAGATGCTGAAAAAGCATTTGACAAAATTCAACACCCATTTATGATAAAGGTGTTGGAGAGAATGGGGATACAAGGATCATACCTAAATATAATAAAAGCAATATACAGCAAGTCGACAGCTAACATCAAACTGAATGGAGAGAAACTCAAAGCCTTTCCACTAAAATCAGGAACACGACAAGGCTGTCCACTCTCTCCATACCTCTTCAATATAGTGATTGAAGTTCTAGCAATAGCAATAAGACAACATAAGGAGATCAAGGGGATTCGTATTGGAAAGGATAAAGTTAAACTTTCGTTATTTGATGACGATACGATAGTATACATAAGTGACCCCAAAAACTCTACCAAAGAACTCCTACAGCTGATAAACACCTTTAGTAATGTGGCAAGATACAAGATCAACTCCAAAAAATCAGTGGCCCTCCTATACACAAAGGATAAAGAAGCAGAGAGGGAAATCACAGAAACATCACCTTTCATGATAGCCACAAATAGCATAAAATATCTTGGGGTTACTCTAACCAAGGAAGTGAAAGATCTATTTGACAAGAACTTTAAGTCTTTGAAGAAAGAAATTGAGGAGGATACCAGAAAATGGAAAGACCTCCCCTGCTCTTAGATTGGGAGAATCAACATAGTAAAAATGGCAATTCTACCAAAAGCAATCTATAGATTCAATGCAATCCCCATCAAAATCCCATCAAACTTCTTCACAGACCTTGAGAGAACAATAATCAAGTTTATATGGCAAAACCAAAAACCCAGGATAGCCAAAACAATCTTATACAATAAAGGAACTTCTGGAGGCATTACCATCCCTGACTTCAAACTCTATTACAGAGCTACAGTATTGAAAACAGCTTGGTATTGGCATAAGAACAGAGAAGTCGACCTATGGAATCGAATAGAAGACCCGGATACTAACCCACAAACCTATGAACACCTAATTTTTGACAAGGGAGCTAAAGGTATACAATGGAAGAAGGAAAGCATCTTTAACAAATGGTGCTGGCATAACTGGATGTCAACCTGTAGAAGAATGAAAGTAGATCCATATCTATCACCATGCACAAAACTCAAGTCCAAATGGATTAAAGACATCAACATTAATCTGTCCACTCTGAACCTAATAGAAGAGAAAGTAGGAAGTAGTCTACAAGATATAGGCACAGGAGGCCACTTCCTAAGTAGGACCCCAGTAGCACAGACAATAAGAGAAAGAATGAATAAATGGGACCTGCTGAAACTGAGAAGCTTCTGTAAAGCAAAGGACACTGTCAGTAAGACAAAAAGGCTGCCTTCTGACTGTGAGAAGATCTTCACCAACCCCTCATCAGACAAAGGTCTGATCTCCAAAATATACAAAGAACTCAAGAAACTAGACACTAAAACTCTAATTAACCCAATTAAAAAATGGAGTACTGATCTGAACAGAGAATTCACAACAGATGAACTTCAAATGGCCAGAAGACACTTAAGGTCATGCTCATCCTCCTTAGTGATCATGGAAATGCAATCAAAACCACTTTGAGATACCATCTTACACCTGTCAGAATAGCTAAAGTCAAAAACACCAATGATAGCCTATGCTGGAGAGGATGTGGAATGAGGGGAACACTCATCCATTGTTGGTGGGAATGCAAACTTGTGCAGCCACTGTGGAAATCAGTGTAGCGGTTTCTCAGGAAACTGGGAGTCAACCTCCCTCAGGACCCAGGAATTCCACCCTTGGGAATATACCCAAGAGATGCCCTAACATACTACAAAAGTATTTGTTCAACTATATTCATAGCTGCACTATTTGTAATAGCCAGAACCTGGAAACAACCTAGGTGCCCCTCAACAGAAGAATGGTTAAAGAAGGTGTGGAACATATATACATTAGAGTTTTACTCAGCGGTAAAGAACAATGACATGCAAATGGATGGAAATACAAAACGCTTTACTGAGTGAGGTAACCCAGACCCGAAAAGAGGAATATGGTATGTACTCACTCATAAGTGGATTCTAGCCATAGTTAAAGGTCTTTGAGTCTCTAATTTGTGATCCTAGAGAAGCTAAATAAGAAGGTGAACCTGAATAAAATTTATATAGTTATCCTCCTGGATAATAGAACTAGGCAAGATTGCCTAGCAAACTCGGGTGCATGAGGGGTGGGGGGTGGAAGTAAGGGAAGATGGTTAGGGATAGGGGAGAGGGTGAGAATTGGGGATGGCTTGGGGGAATGGGAAGTGGCGAGGGAGGAAGGATGGTTATGGGAGCAGGGAAGTTTATATTGCAACTAAGGGAGCCATTCTAGGGTTTGCAAGAGACTTGATTCTGGAGGGGTTCCCAGTAAAAATTAAATAAAAAAATAAACAAATAAATAAAAAGAAAAATAAAAAAAAGAAAAAGAAAACGCTTTACTGAGTCAGGTAAGCCAGACCCAAAAAGAGGAATAAGGTATGTATTCACTCATAAGTGGATTCTAGCCATAATTAAAGGTCTTTGAGCCTATTATTCGTGATCCTAGAGAAGCTAAATAAGAAGGTGAACCTGAAGAAAATTCAGGTAGTTTTCCTCCTGGAGATTGGAAATAGACAAGAGTCCCAGGTAACCACGGGTGCATGGGGGGTGGGAGGGTAGTTGGAAGGGGAGAGGGTTAGAAAGAAGGGAGCAGGGGAGGAATGGGGAATGCTCGGGGGACTGGGAGGGGGGGAGGGAGGAAGGATAGATATGGGTTCAGGGAAGAATATATCTCAACTATGGAAGTCAGTTTAGGGTTTACTAGAGACTTGATTGTAAATGGGATCCCAGGTCCAGGGAGAGATCCCCAGATTGTTCTCTGGACAGAGGAGAGGGTGCCTGAACTGGCCTTGGCCCATAACCATACTGATGAATATTTTTCTTATCATCACAGATCCTTCATCTGGCAATGGATGGAGATTGAGACGGGGACCCACGTTGGAACACTGGACTTAACTCCCTAGGTCCAAGCAAGAAGCAGAAGGAAGGAGAATGTGAGCAGGGAGGGCAAGATCAGAGGGAACCTTCATCTGACGATGGATGGCGATGCAGATGGAGACCCACATTGGAGCACCGGACTGAGCCCCCCAAGGTCCAAAGCAGGAGCAGAAGGAGGAAGAACATGAAAAAGGAAATCAGGACTGCAAGGGGAGCAATCACCCACTGATACAAGGGGACTGATCTAATGAGAGTTCACCAAGGCCAGTTAGACTGGGACTGAACAAGCACGTGATCCAACCAGATTCTCTGAATGTGGCCGGATTCTCTGAATGTGGCTGGCCCGGAGTCTTTCTGAAAAGCCATTGACAATGACTCTGAGACTTGTTTCCTTTGCATATACTGGATTTTTGGGGATCCAGTCTGTTTGGATACTCACCTTCCTGGACCTGGAGGGAGCAGGGAGGAACTTGAACTACCCACAGGGCAGGAAACCCTGACTGCTCTTAGGGATGGAGAGGGAAGAGGAGAGGGAATGGGGGGAGTGGGAGGGTGTTGGGAGGAGGGGCGAAAATGGAAACTTTCATATTTTAATAAAAAAATCAGTATTTAATAATGCTAAAGACCAGAGAAGAAACAAACTTTTAAGTGGAGTAATTGTGACGTTTTCCACTGGAGTTTTGGCAGGACACTACTCAGTTATTTTCCAGGTGTTCAGAATCCATGGCATGCAAATTTCAACTCAACTGGGAGAACTCTCCCAGCAATAAATTCATTTGGGGCTCTGCAATCACATTTAGGAGGAGATAATCATTTTATACACTGGTGCCACGTCTAAGAGTTGCACTTAGCCTGCTAGCAAAGTGAAGAAGTGTGTAGAGTTGGCAGCCAGCAGCTCTGTGCATACTCTTTTCTACGTCGGCATCTTATTAAGCTTCACACCATAGTAATTATTTCTATTGCCCTTGCTGCGAATTCAGTGGCATTGCAAAGTGTCTCTCTATTGCATCTAAAATTCACAAGGTGGCAATAGAGCTGGTGGTCTTCTGGCTACTTCTGATGATTTGCCTTCCTGCTGTTATTTTCTTGATTTTTCTCTAATGATATTTGGAGCATGTGTTCTGCAAATGCCTGGCAATAACAATTTAAAGCTAAAACCTTGCCAGGCCTCAGAGGCATGTGCACTCTCAACCCAGCAACCTAAAGTAGCAGATAGCAGATGGATAATACGGTAGTTTTAAGTAGAACGGTAAACACTTGTCCTTGTGATGGGGACTTTGAAGCTGCAGCTGTAGGAGATGCAGCAGCATCATTCATCTGAATCCAGAAGCCCGTATTTAGATCTCTGCCTCTAGTGAAATAGACATTTTTTTTTCAGACAAAATGCCATAAATTGGTGTCATCTTGTATAGTCAGTGTACCATGGATGAAAACTAAAGTATTCTGCTCAGCAGCTATAGAACCTAAGACATATCTAGGTTGAAAGCTGGCATCTAAAATTGTAACTGTAAAAAGGAAGAGCCAAGCCAAACACTCTTTCACATCAAGAGTTCTCCATATGTGCACCTTTAAAATGCCAACTACACTTTTTTGTTATATTTTTTAATTATCTCTGATTCATATATTTAATATTGTTGTTTGATGAAGCTATCAAAAATAATTATTCCACCATCTCTTACTGATTAAAATTAAAAAAAAATAGTTAATGGTAACAAAACTCCAGATAAATCTCTGAGTGAAAGTTACAATACCATCATAGACCAGGCTGTACGTAGCACTGTGGGCTTGTTAGCCTGTAGTGCTTGGGTACTCAAATCTCAGAAACATTCTCTCTCTGTCATGAGAAATATAAAGGAGAGAGGATAGAGGAAGATGTGTGCTCTCCGAGGATGAACAAAGGAGCAACAGAGAAAAACAAATGAAGTACATTGGAAGTTAATATTTCTAAGCTTAACTATCAATTAAGTCACAACACACTTGCTGGAGGGAATGAATGAAAGGCTGTGGGAAAGCAGAGGGTGTTTAGGGAGAAAAAAATGTGCCTGATTTTTAGAATCTTAGGGTACTAAGTAACTGTCCCTGTTAATAAATAAGGCTTCAATTAATGACAGCTATTAATAGTCATTTGACTATTATCATTACTGATGCTAAACTTTCAGCCTGAGGGTGTAATTGTGTTTCTTGGTAAATAACACACTCCGCATAGGTGTATTTGTACTAATTCATAAGGAAGGACTTTGGAACTGTTGTACGTAATGTCTGCAGGGCACTGTCAGGGTTGCTTGAGTTGGAAGTGCATGTTTTGTCTCTTAGCTCTGGAATCCTATCTATGGTGTTATAAACTAACAGAGAAAGCAAGGGTTTTTGCAGTTCTTATGGCATGCCAGTTGTGAAGCTTAAGAATGGGCAAATATCTGCGAGGTGATGGAAGTTTACTGGTGTTCATGGAGTTTCTTGTGTGTTTCAGAAATAACAGTAAATTTAGTTATGTTGCTCTCAGGTTGACATTATTGATTAGGTATTATTAATACCTCTGTTTTATGTAAAATCCCCTGGAGACTAAAGGTTCAAACACCTTAGACATTGGCATAAAATACATATAAGGAAACATGTACTGTCTGGCTCTAGAGCACATGCTCTTTTTTTTAGTGGCCTGTAATCTTTGTTTGTTGACCTACCTCCATCTTAAAGCTTAATTGGAATTATTAAATGTTATGATAAGACTCTATTTCAAATGTAAATTTCTGCATTACTTATAATTCATGAAATGCCTTGCTTGGGTTATTTAACTTTCTTAATCAGTGTGGGCCCTGAGGCCACTCATAAATTCACAGTTTAAAGGCAGCATTTTTCATTCAATTATTTTACCATGTTTTGCTTATTTGATAGATTCTTTAATATTAATTCACTTTGGGTGACCATGAGACAGCCGGCAAAGGTGCTTTGCCACCACACCTGGCGACCTTAAGTTTGTTCTCTAGATCCCAATGGTTTAAGGAAAGAACTGACTCCAGCAAGTTCTCCTTTGACCTCTGTAAGAGAACGGCGGCACAAACATGTGACAGCCTACTAATTAACTACCTACCTACCTACCTACATAGCAACTTGACTAACTAGCTAGATATAGTTTTAGAGGAACTCTCAAAACAATTCTGATGACAGTTAAAGTAGTCATTAATCTTATTGCAATGGAAGGGCAGTTCAGACACCCTCTCCACTATCACTTAGATTCTCAGCTGGTGTCATCACTGGCAGGGGGATCAGGATTTACCTCTAGTGCATGAACTGGCATTCTGGATCCATTTCCCTATGGAGGGATAATTTGCTCAGCCTAAGTATGGGGCGGGGGGCTTGGTTTTGTCTCAAAGTGATGTGACAGACTTTGCTGATTCCCCATGGAGGACCTCATCCTCTCTGAGGAGTGGATGGGAGTAAGGTGGGGAAAAGGTGAGGGGAATGGGAGGAGAGGAGGAATAGGGAACTGGGATTGGTATGTAAAATAAAAAAGATTGTTTTAAAACCAACCAACCAAACAAACAAACACATACACTTAAAACAAATTCTGTAATGTGAACTCGCAAGACCAGGTCAGGCGGCATGAAGGGCCTGTGGTTAAATCCCAGCTTTCTTGGAAAAAACATAACTCTGTTGCTGCTTATATCTTGTCCTGTATATGTGAGTCTGTTTCCCCATTGCACCCCTTAATAAATTTATATTACACACACACACACACACACACACACACACACACACACATCTTTGTGGTTCATGTTACACAATTAATTCTTTCTGGGCTGTGTGTTGGAGCTTCTTAGACACTTGACATTATTTGAAATTGCAGCATTCCTTATCCATAGATCATT
This sequence comes from Myodes glareolus, assembly GCF_982192425.1. Lineage (NCBI taxonomy): Eukaryota > Metazoa > Chordata > Mammalia > Rodentia > Cricetidae > Myodes > Myodes glareolus. The sequence continues at coordinate 36,224,417 of NC_142033.1, forward strand.
TTAAGGATCAAGAAATTTAAAGTTTTAAAGATGTATCACTTTAAATTTTAGAATAATAGAGTATATTCATCAATATTCTAGTGATAATACCAAAGATGTTAAACTATATTTATATACATCTTGTTATTATCCTTTTTGATAGGTAGTGAAAATTGAAGTTAAAAGTGGAAAAAGTAGCTCTTGGGAACAGATGGCACACTTAAGGCTTGATTCTAATTAATCATAATTTCTGGACTACGATATATTTTATAGCTTGTCTTTACACTGGCATCAATAGCCCCACAGAGATGACTGAATTCTGAGATTCGATTAATGTCCATCACAGCTAACTCGGGCTGTGTCCACTTAAAACATCACCTGTGGAACTGCAGAATTTGTTCTGTAGTTAAGAAGCATGCACTTATCTTCCAGAGGACCCGAGTTCAGTACCCAGCACCCGTGTCTGCTGTCTCACCACCACCTATAACTCTAGCTACAGAGACAGAGTATCCATTATCCTCTTCTAGCGTCCATTGGAACCTTCACATACTTGACATCCACCCCAGCCTTTCTTAAGTCTCTTGGGTTAAAAAAAAAACAGGCAAAAGGTGGTTCCACACGTTCATAAATGGTCACTCATGGTGATTCATATGTACATGCATGTATCATTCATATATATATATATGCATGTGTTATAAATCTTTATATATACACATACCCATGCATGGATTCATCAAAATGGCATTGTATTGTCTTCCTTTCTTCAAACAAATTTCATGTTACTTCATGATAGTGTAATTGTAGACATCTGTAAATGAAAACTAGATGGGGTGCTGCTTAAAAATATAATATTTGTCTAGCATATGCAAAACCCTAGGTTTGACACCTCCTCACCCCTGGAAAGGAGAAGTGCAAAAATAGTTTAGTTAATATGGTTGAAGATTCATTTGCATATTTGTTGGTGGAGGCTGCTTGTTTGTTGCTGGCTGCCTAGACACAAAATAATCACACAGAAACAGTATTAATTAAAATGATGCTCAACTTATTAGCTCGGGTTTCTTATTAGCTAACTCTTACATCTTAAATTAATCCATTTATATTAATTTGTGTTTTACCACCATTCTCATGGTTTATTGGCAAGGTTCCTGGGCATCTGTCTCCTTTTACAGATACATGGTGTCTTCCTGACTTCACCTTCTTTTCTCCTCTATCTCTGCTTGGAATTCCCACCTTACGCTTTTCTGCCCTTCTGTAGGCCAAAGCAGCTTTATCCATTAATCAATGGTAACAAAACACATTCACAGCATACATAAAGTAATCCCACATCATATTTGCTACTAATGACATGTTTTTTAACCTTTTTTTCATATTTTCAGAATTTCCTACAGAGAGTGGATAAAATACTCAAATAAAATTCCTTTTTATTTTCAAGCTTCTTCTATACTTTGAGAGATATTTTCTGTGGTTCCTTCGGAGAACAGAGTCTTGAGTTCAGTTGCACTCAGAAATCAGAAAATTATGGTATAACACTATGCTTTATTCCTGGTTTACTTAAAATTTATGGGATGGAATTGATAGTACATATGCAATATATTCATTTATACATTGATATATGCATGGCTATGGTTTGGTAGTGGAGGACCATTGCTCTTGCTTCTCGTCTATAATTCAGTCTTCAGGACCACAGAGAATCTCATTCACCTTATGATTTCTGCCTTTTTATTTTTGCCATACACAGGGCAGAACTGCAACTCTGACAGGTCATCCTTGTTGCAGTAAAGTATAATAGGCATTTATTATCTCAAAGGTCCTTGAATAAAATGAAAGAATAATATGGACTTTCAATTATTCATCTGAAAGGGAGATTTTTTGATGCAGTGGTCCTGGATTGCTGTGTGAGTGTGTCAGGAGAGATGGAAATGGGAAGATTTCATGCCGTAGAGACACGAGAAGCCCTCCTGAAAGGAACTCAATTTGGTATTATTGTTCTTCTCCAAGCATATTTAATACTTGGACTCAAGATTTGTTTTTTATTCTCGTATACGTGATGACATTTTGTTGGGATGTGTTCATTAGCTTGTTTCTGTTAGGAAATCTTTACAGAATGGATAGCTCTTCCAGCTTTCTGCAGTCCTGCAGAAAGTTGCCCTTCTCATCTCTCTTTTCCTAACTTCAAGTCAGACTAAGTAATGAAGGGGAATTAGCTGTAGCTCTATGCACACGACTCTGTCATAAGTTTGCCTCTTATTCTCCTCAAGGTACCTTCTGTCACTCCACTCAATGAATAAAACAATGAATAAATATATGTCAATAGAAGCAGGTGGTGTGTATAGAAGGCTGGGGGGAAATGACAAAGGAGAGCTGGAATGCCTAAGGATTTCAAAGGTGGAACATTTGTACACAACAACACTGGAGATGAGCTAGATTATGGAAAATTATCATGAGATTACAAAGCATGCCAGGGCAAAACTAGCAATAGATGTCACATAGACATCCTTAAAATACCAACTGGAACTGGAAAACGAGGCATGCATTTTATTTAGATACTGATTTCAACAGACACCTCACTATTTAGCCTTGGTATCACCGCTGAATACAGAAAGGTAGGCTCATCATTTTCTGCTCAGTGTGAGCTTGTTTCACTCAGCCTTTACTCAGCTGATCTTTCTCCACCCTCTCTGGAGACAGGTTATATACCTGACCTGAATTAAGAAAGTTAGCAAGTGAAATGAGATGTCCCCTAAGTCCATAACTATGTTCATTGGAATACATTTGAAAGCTTATCCTTCAATATAGTAATACTCCTTTCTCTACACTTTCATTACTCTCCAATTGAATCCAATCCCTGTAGTCTGCACAAAAGCACACAGCAAAACAATCTCAGATTACCTTATGAAGAAATTCACTGTTGTCCAGCTAGATGCATACTAGCGTAGACACGTGCACACATACACACACACACACACACACACACACACACACACACACAAACACACACACACACAAACACACACACACAAAAACCATGAATGCATGCATATGCTCTCCCACAGTCATACACAAACAAACACATACACATTAATACGACACACACATCATACCCACCACACATACACACACACTTTCTCTATGCTACCAATAATTTCTTGTGGAGAGATGAATGAGCACTCATATCCAGGCTGAGATTTTGATGAGGATGGGTACCAAGTGCGTAGCTCCCTCTATTGTCAGTGGAGGATGCTGACATTAATGGACATTATCTCCCCATTTCTTTATTTACTTTCCCATTGCTGTTCCTCTCGTTCCTCAGAGACTATCCTATTTTCTGCAATGAGAGAATAATTCTAGACTAACACGAGAAATACATCTTTTCTACTCAAACTTACAGCATTTCAAGTCAGAATTGAACCTGTGCAAATGTGCTGGGTACTTCTTGAGATATCTGCAGATCACCTTTTGAAATAACTCTTCCATTTCACTTTAATTTGGATAATCTGGAGCTTATTTAGCTCTTACTATGTACATTCATTTTTTATATAAGCCCTTCCATTAAAAGCCAAATGTTAAGCTATGAGTAATAGCTCAGAAAGATGTTTTCTTAAGGTCTACATTGTGACAAACTTTGTATTTCTCACGAGGCAGCCAAACAGAAAAAGAAATATTAATAATACAAGAGAACTAAAACAAAGCATAGCAGCATGCTCTAGACAAAACTCAAACTGCTTGTGATGGCAGTGCCCAGCAGGGCAAAGCACAGAGATGAAAATGTATGAAGGGAACAAAATCAATAATAGGTCCCAGAGAGAGATGTTGAGAACCTAGCAGGACAACGGCCATGTGTTTGAATTAATAGGAAGGGGGGCTAGGCAGAACCGGTCTCTGTCCCCAAGAGTTAGGCAGAGATGGGAATTGGCACCTAAAACATTGACACTTCAAATGTTTACATTTAGTCTACATACGAAACTCTGGAGTTAATGTTTGCTATCTCTTCCCTACTAATCTTACTTCTACTCTGTGTTCAAGCTATTTTTAAATAGGATTTTTTTTTACTTAATTTGGTACATTTCCCAGAAAACTCTAGCTTACAGAGTAGGGATTTCCTTAAGGAACTAATCTCAGGTCTGAGCTTTAAGCACTTGGAAGTTGTCGTCCCATAGATTTCAGACTTCTTTACCTACAACTCGGTGGAGAAATCCTGAGCCTAGCAAATAGATTTCGTTATCTTCTGTCTCCTCCAAATCCTCTTTGTCCTTTCTATAGAACATTCAATGAATATGTGCTGTTAAAACTGGTCTTCTTATTCCACATGTTTGCATTTAAATGTTATGGTTAAGCAAACATTCCTCACTGATACGACTTCATATAACTGGTAAAGGATCATCAAAACTCAGTAGCACTAGGAGTGAGAAAATGACTTAGTGGATAAAAGCATTTGCTCCCAAGTCGAAGGACCTGACATCAATATCCATAAACCATATGGTAGAAGGAAAGAACTTAGTCCTGAAATTTGTCTTTTGACCTCCACAAGATCACTGTGGCTCATGTCCCCTCTCTCAATACAAAATTAAGCAATAAATGTTAATTAAGAAATAAGGACACTTAAAGAAAAACTCTATCACATCATGTACTCCATGTGCAATGAAAGTCGAGTGAATACAACTGGTAATATGGCTAAAATAAGCTTTTTTAGAAAAACATAATAATGGATTCTGAGCTGTATGTGGAGTTGCCTTTGAAAATATTTGTATTTCTCATTTAGATGAGCGGCATGATATGCAGAGAAAGATGAAAAGCAGTCTCTGTGTGAAGTCACATATGAAGGGTTAGTTCTAAATTTACCAGCCACTAATTCCTTTGAGTCATTATATTTGTTCTTTGATTAAACATAACCTTGCTGATTTCAAAGCAGAAGAGCGGGAGGAGATGAAAATGCTTGAATCAAAGGATAGCCTTAGGTGGTGCCTTTGGCACCAAACAGTTCACATTCCATTTTCAAATCTCCAAATGTAAGAGATGTAGCCAGACTTTGAGCACATATGATGGAGCAACAATAGCTTGTGGCAAAGCAGAGATCAGTCTCATCAGATTTCACAAGGTGTAGTGTGTTGTAGGCCATGATGTCCAGATAAGGAGCGTGAAAGGAAGAAATAAAAAGGATTCATTGTTTCTGGGGAAAGACTGCATGTTGTCTCACAGGAAATACCACCGTGGCAATGCCTCTGGATTGTGGGAAAGTTCTTTGCCAAAGAAGATTATTTTTCAAGAGTCTTAGTTCTTTTTGAAGAAATGAAGAGCAGGATTGCCACAGAGTATGCTGTGTTGGACACAGTCCATCTGATAAAGATAAATTCTATAAAGTATTAAATCTCTTAGGGAATTAGTGTAAGTGCTTAGTCTTATATGAAGAAAGTTCACAAATTTAGTATGTAAACTTACATCTCCGTCTATGTAATTGATTTTAACTCTTCAATTACCTTACATTTATTGACAAATATGTAAAAGGTTTAGTTGAATGTTCACATTATTACTGTTTGTAAATCTCATAATAGCCACCTAATTATGCATAATTATCAACCCCAATTAAAATATGTCTTAGAGAAGTTAGCCACAAGATTATATAACAAGCAATTTCTAGACTCAGAATGAAGCGTACTCTGACTAACCTCAAATTTCATACTTGCAATTACTAACTTGAAATAACCCTGAAGGAAGAAGCAGATGTTTTACCATGCATAGTAGAAGTTTCACACAAAACTATGAGCTGAAAAGGGAATATATGAAGAATGTATTGCTTGACAATGTAGTACCAAGACTTCCATCAGGAACAAAGAGTTGATACTTAAGTCCTTCTATTAAGTGTAGGTACTAATTTTTCTTTTCTATTAAGTGTAAGTATGTATAGCACGCTTTAATTAGATATTCATGATTCTATGGTTTCTCATCTATTTTTAGTCATTTTTAAAAAAGATTTTTTTCTTTAATTTTCTTAAGTTGTTCATTTAGGATGGATGATGAAGACAGAATTGAGTAAACGAGAGCCAATATGAAATCCCCCTGGGAGTGCTGTAAACTTACAAATGTGAGTATATGCCAATAGCATTGTCAAAAAGGCTACTATTTTCAGATTTCTGAAGTTTGTTTAAAAAAGAATTCATCATTTTTTTTTTTCCACTCCCACCTTGAGAATACAAATTTGGTAAACTTAAGACTGCTAGTCCGTGCTGTAAACATGTGTTGACATTGGGAAATTGTACCAAAGTTTTTCAGTCTTCTTTCCAAGTTTTTGTCGAACACATTGCCCGCATGCACTAATTCATCTATTCACCCATTTTATAAGAATGTATTAAATAGACGTTGTCTAGCAGACAGAATTTTTTCATGACAAAAAAGTAGTGATGTACAAAATAACTATTTGCATTAACAAACACATGTAAAACAATGGCTTTAAAAGGCAATGAGATTCTTGCAAGGAGAGTAATGAGAGAGAGAGAGGACCTGGGAGGTGGGCACTTAGAGAATATTTTACTGTGGCAGTAGCACTGTGAATAAAAAGGGGGCTAGGGAACACATTTTCGGGGTTGGATTATTCCATGCTAAGCAAAAGTATTCAAACACTTTGAAATGGAAGACTGCTAAGTGTATTTTATATTCAGTGAGAAATACTGAATGGAGTCAGAATAATAACCACAGATTCGCATGACGCCTTCTACACTCTGTTTATAGTAAGAAAGACATCACAGAGAATTTTCAGCATTACACAGCAATATCTGATTCCTAGAAAAAGCAAATTTGAACTGTGCAGCACAGCTGGAATGCATTGTAGACCAGGCATCCGGAACTCTAAAGAACAGTTAACTGGACAATTAGTGACCATTTAGGAAAGTAGCAGTGTCCTTTTCTTCATACGAATTTTTCATCATCAGATACTCTGTTGTTTTCCTTGCTAATAACTGAGTGTCACATACAAAAAGAGAGCTACATAAAAAAGCTTTACTATGACTTTCTCAAAAATATACCTTTTCTCGTCTAAGATCTACTAACTTGACTTCTGACGCTATATATTAGATATGTCTAAATGTTTCCTTTTTACAAGTATACCGGTCATATTGATGACTGATATTCAAACATGATCTCCTATACCCTTAACAAATCACAATAACAATAGCCTTATTTTAAGAAACATTATATTCTGTAGTACTAAGGTCATGTTTTCAAAATATGAGCTTTACAGGATTCCACAGCTCAGACAATAATATGTGATATGGAAATTGTTATTATTTCTCTGAAGTATTTTCATTTATTGTAGTTACACTCTGTCACTGATGAATAATCTCACCTATAATTTATCTTCAAATGTTTCTTCTTTGAAATGTTTTGTTTATCTATTCATTTATTTATTTTGTGTATGCAGGTACACATCATCCATGAGTACATACAGATTTAGAAGAACAAGTGTTTAGTTTCTCTCCTGTCCTCCCATGGGATTCAGGTTTAGAACTCATGTCATCAGTCCTGTGCAGAGCATCTCTACTCACTGAGCAATCTCATAATTTTTGACATATTTCTACTTTAAGTCTATTTTTGTAATTATACATTTTGTTTGATAGGGTTTCTTTTATTTTGTAAGCAATCATAAAAGCTTTATCATTCATTCTTCACCGCTATAATAAAATCAGCCATTTCTCCAATAATATTTTATTGAATATAATGGATATGTTTCTTTCTCTTCTGATCATATTTTATATACTCTTTATTTTTGCTTTACAATACTGCAGAATATTTGTTTAACTATGCAAAGATGTGTTGCATTTGTTTAATTATGAAAAATATGTTGCATTTGTTTAACTATGTAAAATATATTGCATTTGCTTATGTTGTAGAATATTTGTTTAACTATACGAAGATGTGTTACTGTTTTTCTCTGCCTGCCTAAAAAAACCTCCTTGGTCTAATAAGAAAATGAATGACTAATAGTGAGGGAGGAGGTATAGGCTGCCCTTCTGGGCGGAGAGAGTAAGAAGGAGAAGGAATTTAGGCTGGGGAAGAAATTAAAAGAGATGCCAAGGTGTCTCCAGGAACCAGTAAGCCAAACACAGAGGAAGCAGGAAAATGGGACATACAGAATGAAAGAAAGGTAAAAAGCTTCAAGGCAAAACATAGGTGAATAGAAAGAGGTTATTTTGGTCAAAAGACCTTGTGGGACAAGCCTAAGTTAAGGCCGAGCATTTGTAATTAACAACATGTCTCTGTGTCTTTATATGGGAGTTGGTTGGCAGCTTAGAGAAAATGCCAACTACATTACAGCTCAATGGAAAGTCGTTGGTACTCTTCAGGTTCTGTTTAGTCATCATTTCTTTTCCATTATTTTCTTCCTTTTTCTCTGACTTCCCAATAAAGGTATAAATATGAAGAATTTCAGAAGAAATATTCAAATTATAAGATAGAATCAAATATAAAACCCAAATATATATGAATGCAGTATAAAACCTAGAACTGAAAGACTGATTATCTAGGCATTTTGTTTTTGCAATAATAGAAAGTTGACTAACATACCAATTATATTGCCGTATTTGATGCACATTTTATTTTATTTTCAACTTATAATGAATTAATTAATATGTAACTCTACCCTGTGTTATTAAGCATGAGAACAATTTGGCCTGCTTGGATACTCAAGTCTGTTTATTATTTTATTTTTGAGATTTTAGTATGTATTTGACATTTCTCTCTTCCCTCTACCTTTTCTCCCTGAAAACCCTCCCAAACATATCTCCTCACTCTCCTTCAAAATCATGACCTCCTTTTCATATTTATTGCATGAATATATTTATGTCTATATTCCTGAATATAAATTGTTCATCCCACATGAGGGTTCTTGCATGTATGTTTTCAAACTGTTATTCCTAACATCTTAGCACTTCAGCTGCTCTCTCATTCTGCCAGTTCTTTCTCTTCTATTGCTAATATCGCCCTTACTGTCAACATCTATTCACATGAAAGCAAGGAACACATAACTTTCTTACTTATCTCACCATTTTTTAATTTTTGTTTTTGTTTGTTTTAATTTAAATATCCATTTACTAAATAAATTGGGATGAGTTTTCTTACTGTCGGTTTATGTAAAATCCATGTTACATCTTCTTTAAATAACATTATTTTCTGGGTCAACTAGCTAAGTCTTGGTTCTTGTTATAAGAGAATTTTATTGTTACAATTTTTAAGTTTAGTAATCTTGGGAATTTGTTTCCTTGAGAAAATTTTGCATATAAATATATAAATAAATTTTATGTTATCAAATTTCAAATTTATTTTTATGCCTATCCTTCTTTATCTTTAGATGTCTACAGGGTCTGTGGTGATACAGATTTTCATTAATATTAATTATTAATATTAATCACTTTGTCTCTTTCTGGATAAGTCCCACTAAAGATGTCATTATCCATTAGCCTTGTCAGCCAGGAATAGGAATAGGTACATTTAGGGTTATACAGCTGTAAATGACATTAACTTTTTCAAAGAACTTAGGTTTAATATTTCAAATCATCCCCTTTTAACTTTATTTTTTAACTTTTTATTTATTTTTAGAGAATTTCAAACAATGTATTTTTACTGTTTCTCCTTCCAACTTACATACCTACCTTAATTCAGTAAAACCAAACCAAACCAAACCCAAAATGAAGCCCAGGACTGAATCACATATGAAGTCATAGAGACTGTGACACCATGCACAGGAACCGAGCAAACTCAGGCTAATCAAAGTTCCAGCACGGAGGAGGGAATATGGGCACAAAATTCCACCCTTAATCCAATTTATAGTTTCTGGTAGACAGAAATCAGATTTATTAAGTAAGGTAGCATTGACTATATCAGCCAGCCATCAGGGGAGGCACCATGATCCAAAGTACTTGACCATTCCTTTTTATTACATTTTCTCATCTTCTTTATACCTTTCTCTTTAGTTCTTTTGAGTGCTATGTGGTCTATAATTTATATTATATGTTGCTTTTTGGCTCTGAATCAAAACCTGGTGTGCACAAAAATATACTGCTCTCCCCTCAAGGAGAGTAAGGGTTTGCTCTGCAGCCAAATGTGAGTGATCACTGATGGATGATCTAGGTTACCCCACACCGTGTTCTAACATGATGAAAGGTTTATGAAGGTTTTATAGTACCAGGAAAAAAAGGAAGTTATAAACTAAGACACTTTAAAAACACACAGTGAAAGCATCAGGAAGCTGGTTTACTGCAGAGCAGTGGGTGCTGTCATGGGTTTCAGTTGTGACCTGGGCACACTCTTGGCTTTAGGATTGGTGGAAGTCAGTGGTCTGCTAAGAACGTCCTTTAAATTTTTAATAATTATAAGGATGGTTGGTCAGACATAGGGACAGACAATGAATCACTTTCAAAAGGACAGTAAATTAGTCCAAGATAATTTAAATGTTCCATAATTAGCAAATCCCGTCACTTTTTGCCTTTGCAGAATCTTTAGCGCCTCCCTCTTCTCTCTCCTTCCCCATTTCTTCTCTCTATCCTCGCTCTTTCCCTCTATTTCCCTCTTTCTCTTTTTCTTTTCCTCTCTGAACCTCAGTTCACAGTGACTGGGTTTTACATCCTTACCTCTCCCAGGCACTGGGTTTCAGAGACCAACTGTTGTCTTTGCGGTATGTGCATTGGTCAAATGCCTGCTCAGTGTCTTACCCCCACACTGATCTTCTATAGACTAAGTATTTGGCTTAGGGAAAATAGGGCTTGAAATTCCGTGTTCTCATGGGTTTGCCATCTCTCCCAAATTTTGGCCTCCAGAGTTATTGTATTGGTACTATACAATTGAATGAGCAGATTTATTATTATTTGAAACAAATTTGATAATCTATTGATATGCTGAGATAGCTAAACTTTGAATCAACATGTTAGTTGCCTTGGATTCATTATAGTTGTTATTACAAGTTTAAAGTTGTATGAGTTAATTTTAAGTGAAACCTTTTTTCATTCTCAAATAGTGTTTGTTTTCTAAAAGAATTAATACAAACAAATAGTTGATTATAAAAGATTATTTTTACTAACCTGGCTTTGAAATATTTTAGAAAATTGTCTATAAGATTTCAAAATGCTAAATTTAAAGCTATGTTTTCTTGGAAAGAATGGCATAATATCACCTTAATTGTTACAAACATTACTCTATTATTAAAAATAAATATCAGTTATACAAATACATAAATTAACCAAGAAAAAATTTCTTCTCATATTTGTTGAACATGTTAAGAAACACCTCAGAAAATAATATGCAGATGAATTTTTACATTTATTTTCTTCTAGCACCAGTCTTTCCTGATCAGAGTCTAAGGAAGAATGTTTGACTCGGGTCACTCAGCAAGCAATCAATAAATTCTCCACTGCATCACCCTCCCAAGAAACCTTCTTTAACTTTTAGCTCTGTCTCAGAAATTTTCTTTTCCTTATATTTCTTTTGGTTGTAAAAGTGAAAGAAGAGCAAATAATCAAAGAATGTCCTGACCTTACTGTATTATCTACCTAGTGTCATTCATTGTTCTAGTTTTGAGAATTTTGCTAGGACTAACAGACGGACAAATAACAAATAGCCTCAGTGATTTGGTCAACATAATAAAACCAAAAATAGATTCTTAAGGTAGTTGAAGATTGAACAAAATGACTCCAAAATTACTTTCAAACATTAGCATTATGTAATAACAGTTTTTTTGTGACTTGTATTCCTCTTTGAAAGGCTTCTTAGTGAAGTAAATTAATTCAAGAATTTTTCTTTAAAAAAAGTTACGTAGTCTATGAGTAATTTGTACTACCTTTGCAGTATATATCTAGTTTTTTTAAAAAAAGGAAATGGCTAGTGCAATAATTGATTATTAGGGTAAAATACTTATGACTGTAGTAAAAGATACTGCATTACTACTTTTGGTGATAATGTCAACACAAAGAGAGACAGGTTTAAGAAGGTCTATGAACACATCCTGTTGGGTACATGGACAATCCCAGTACTAAAAGCCTAACTATATTTTCCCTATAAGAACTTGCATGGCTTTTCATTCAGACTAGCTAAGATTCATCTAATATGGATAAAAGAATGACAAACTGTAGAGTCTAATACTGGAAGATAAGAATAGACTTAATCAAATAGATAATGAATACTCTACCTAAAACATACAAAGCAAGATGATAAATTTTATATGTTATGCAAAGAAATATAGAATGTGTTCTGCCTGGTTCCACAGCACCAGTACTATCAGGGGAACAATACAATATACTTGATTGTTTATTGAATGCAAAAATATTCTGCTTTGATTTTTTTATTGGTGAAGCAAATGGTCACTAACAAGTGGTAAACAAATTTTGTAAGCATAGTATATTAAAATCCCTTTAGTGTATTATCATTGCATAGATTTAAAATACTGTACATGCACCTTCTCACTAAGCTAAAATTACATTTACAGGGCTATATTCATTTTCTGAAAGCTCTAGGGAAGAGTCTATTTCCATGTGTTCTGACTTTTCCAAAGGCAGTTGACATTCCTTCACCAGATTCTCTCAATCTTTAAGGTCAGCACTGTTATATTTCTCTCTTATCTCTCTGTTATCTTTGTGTCTTCATTGGAAGATGGCAGTTAATGGTTCTCCACTTTTAAGGAATCATCTGATTACATTGGACTTCTGGAAACTTCAAGATAATTGATGTTTACACCAGTAGCCATACATTTTGAGATATAAAATAACATGTTTGGCGGGCAGTGGTGTTGCACTCCTTTAAGGCCAGCCACAGGGAAACCCTGTCTTGAAAAACCAAAAAAAAAAAAAAGAAAAAAAGAAAAAAAGTAACATGTTTCTAAGATCCAAGGATTGTGGTATAAATAACTTGCAGGCCATTAACTTCATACCATGACTCCTAAAGGGTAGTTTAAAATTCAAGGAGTAAATATATTGACATCACTGTGGTCAAGGTTCCAAGGAAAGAATTATCAAGTAGAAGTTTTTCTATCTGAGAAGTAACTGAGGGATACCTCTGTACTCCGGAAATTGTGTATATTTTCCATTTTATTTTGAGTCAATGTTAATACCAGAAAAATAATTATGATATGAAGACTGTCCCAGATATTAGGGAGGACAGTTGTATTATTTAAATAACTGTGACTCAGTCTTTAGGAACTGTATATAGAAAGTATGATTATCCCTGAATATAGTTTAATAAAAAAAAGGATTCAAATTTTTCCCCTGCATAACTTTTTTATAAATTGAAAATAGAATGAATTTAACTAGCAACTGTGTCCCCAAATAAAACACTCCCATATTTTTCTTCCTTTTAACATTTACCTTCAAATTTCAGATATTTTGTTGCAGAATTGTGTATTATGTTTAATATATAGTGTTTTGGTTAATCGTATGTTATTTTAAGAGATATTAATTTCTCTTTTTATATTTGTAATTTCCTTATCCCCCATTTCCTTAAAAGTGATATTTTTCTAACTAATGGTCTTAAATGTTTAACATTTTCTTCAAAAATATATAGTAATAACTAACTTCTGAGTTTTTGTAATTTTTACCGTATTTCATGAATAATGGGCAATGTTATTCTTTAAGATAACAAAATATATCAATTTTGGGTTTTCGTTATATAATTATTACTGCATAATAAGGTAAGAAATTTAAGGCAGTTTCAGCATGTATTGATGTAGATATTTTAAGATGGTTTCAGCTACTTGGGTGAGCTCATATCCAAGTTCTTTATATTCCTTTTTATACTCCTTTTCTTCTTTCTTTTTCATTTTCCCTCGTCTTTTAAAACTTTTGTTATTTTCAACGTATATTTCACAAAATACAGTAATATATATACTGCTTTCAATATTAATTTTTTTTAGAATTATGTGACGGATATGTTAAATCAACACACACATAATTTGATGCCATCATGGGTTGGAAGGACTTTGATTAATGTAGTACAGTGTTTTAAAAGGTTTGTACCATTAAGAGACTATTTTCCTTATTATGTGTTGCTATAAGCTGCACAATAATGAACATATGTGAATATATCCACATCTCTCTATTTCTTTACCTATATATCTATTTTCTCCTTATATATTTTACCATTTTCTTTTATGTCTGATTATATCATATGAAAGATAAGATAATTGTGTGGCAATTTCTTCTGAAGCAAAATTCTTCTTTTATATGGAAGAGGGAGGATAATGGACTCAGGAGGTAAACAAGCATTCAAGTTACTCCTGAAATTTACAAGATCCATAGTGTCTGCCAAACAGTCATAATTTCTGGGGAAGTGTCAGTTTGAACTAACTGCCAGCAGTTTGTGCTGGGAGACGATCTTCTCAAAGAAGGTTGCAGGTTTTATGAATCACCATTCAGGCTAGAATAGTCCTTCTGGTGAAGCAGTTGGTGTAATGCAAGCTGGTGATGCAAGATTCTGTAAATGACCTCCATCCATGCTTCCATATGCAATTCTCTATCCGTCCTCCCTTAAGTTACTCCAGTAGACTCACTGGCTCACTATGCTAGGCTTGGGTAGAATTATTTCGTTGGTCTGTGGTGTATCACTTACCTTCGATTAATAAATATTGTTCCTGTATTTCCAGGAAAAATCTCACAATAATAATATAATAACTACCTGATTTGGGGTATTAGTTTTCCCTGTAATTTTCTTCTCTAGGACAGTTTTACAATAGGAGTTTGGGAAGTTGATTGAACCCCCTGTAACTCTGTCTCCACATATACAAAGAAATAATGAGTTTGATATGATGGAGTTGAAGAAACTATGAAGATAGTTCATATACACCACATGCAATGTTTTCAATTAAATAACTGCTATTATTATCACAGTTTAATAAAAGGACTGCCTGAAAGAAATTTTTGAAAATAAGGTTTAATAAATAAAAATAATATCTTTCATGATTTTAGAAGTTAACTTTGAAAATAATATGTATAAGAGGAAGGAGTACATAATGGAGGATTCTGCCACTGTGAAAATAAAAGGAAAATATAAGTTAAGAAAGACCCAGCACTCACTATACCTCTCTAGTTTTTCTACTGTTCTTCAGTTCAGTTAGTTCTCATGTTGTAGTATATGCAGTACACCTAGATACAGTATAGAACAGTATCTGTGGAGTAATCTTACCCTCTCTTGTAAATGTTAGGATGGTTTAATTAAAAAAAAAACAAAGCCATACTTCAATTAATCAAATAATTGCATTAATAAACTAGTATATTAAAGAAATGGAAAATACCATCTGTCTTTATTTTATTAATGTTAGTAATATGCAGAATTAGCCCTTGAATATAGGCCAAGTGGAAATTTCTTGTTAGCTAGCTACCTACAATAATATCTGTTAAAGAAAGCAGATATTTTAGAAAGTAACTTATAATACAAAAAGGTTACCATAGGGACTATTTAATAACACAAGCAAACCTTTCTCAGGTTGAATGCCATTGTCCCCCAAATAGCTGATATAGATTTACCCTTTTGGGAGCAGTTTGGACCACTCCTTTGCAGAATGCTAAGGATATTGAATAGTCTGTAGACACAGAGGGAGCTGTTCTCATCGAGTTTAACAGACATGAGCAAGATACACGTTAAGGTTTACTTAACTAACTCAACTACAAACAGAAAGTTTGTGAAATGAGAGGCAGTAGAGTAAAAAAGTACAATCAAACAGCATGAAAGAAAAGATAAGGGTTTGTTCATTAACAGAGGGGGCTTTTGCACCATGCTGGTTTTTTTTCCTGTGTTTCTTCTTCTCCCTTCTTTTAACATTGGAGTAGGGACTGTATGTTCCTATGTAAATGAGCATCTGTTGTATTCCTCAGTACAATGGTCTTTAGTTATTAACTTTGACCCAAGGAAACATATTTCATAATAGGTTTATACCTGAGAATCACTAGAAACATTACCATTGCTGTGGTACCTCATGTAACTCATTTAAAATCTGGCATCATTGGGCCTCTGCCACCAGCCAGGATGAACTAACAGGGATTGGATTCATCCTCCCACTTGAGAGCACTAACACATAGGCCAAATATAGACACAAACATTTCCATGATCACAGAACAAGTGACAAAGGAGAGCGACTCTTGAGTGAAGTGGGGCTCAAATTGGCCAAGCCTTATGCTTAGAGAGCTCCCAGATATGTGGAATTATGGACTTCATTAATTTTACAGGTAGCAAATAGAGTCCACAGGGCAAGGTTCCATAAAGGACAAATGCACAAAGAGAACTGTGGGCGGCCATTAGAGGTACTGAGCACTTGTGTCTCCAGCTGATCACTGACATAAACATATAGGTGAAACAATAGCTGGAGGCTTGGGACAATGAAAACGCCTACACAATAGGAGAATAAATTATTGAGGACTCATGCAGGCCCACAAGAGGACATATTCCCCACCTAGCCAGTATGGAAACTTCTTAATCCACAGGGCATTGTATCATGGACTTAGACAATCTTTTCCTAAGTATTGAGGTAAAATCAAGCATATACTAAACATTACTCTGCTTCTACCAAGTAAAGTATAAAAGGAAAATTTGAAGAGGTCAAAGTGTTTGAAGTAATTTAAAATACCATGTGTAATAAATATCAATAATGTGTATAAATAAGTCTATAAGCATATCCATGCTCTATTATATATATACACATATATACATACATATATATGTATATATACACACACACACATATATATGTGTGTGTACATATGTTTATATTATAAATAGTACACATACTTTTACATACATGGGTATAGACACCGAGAAAACCTGGTATTGCAGGTTTGACAAGTAGCTTATTTTCAAGTAATTAATTTCATCATAGATTAGTGTTTCATTAGAACTGTATACCCAGACATGAGCCATGGGACCAATTCAAAATTCTTTTACATACAATAGGCCCTCCAATTTTTAAGTTAATTGATATTGTGATACCTTTAAATACTAAAAAATCTCATACTGCCTCTTAATTTGTTTTATATGAAATACATAAAACCAGTCATAAACTCATTGTGTTGGTTACCATTAAATAGTTCTAAAATAGAGAATTAATGAAAGTTCACTAGAAAGAAAACTATTGGTTCCAGTGAATTTTTCTATAAATTTAACATGGGGATAGGACCTTGGTCCTGCCTCAATGAGGTGATGAGACAGTCTTAGTTGACTTCTCAAGGGAGATCTTACCCTCTCAGTGGAAGGTATTAGGGTGAGGTGAAGGGAAGGGAAAAGTGGGAGAAGGAGGGAAGGGGAACTGGTGTTGGTATATAAAAATAAACAAATAAATATAATTTAAATATTATCATGGCAAGCTCTGGTGGTTGTATTGTACATCATTATTGATTTCCATGTGCCATTGCTTCTTTGTACCAGAAGAGATTATCCTTCCAAAGTACATTTTAAATACCAATTTCTTTTTTCTTTTTTTTTCCGTTATACTTGTTTATTCAAGTATCCGAAAATACGCTTTCCACTTCCTCCCCTCCTCCTAATACCCTCCCGCTCCCCCCACTCCCTCTCCTCCTCCTTCACCATTCCCAAGAGCAATCAGGGTTTCCTGTCCTGTGGGAAATCCAAGTTCCTCCCCCCTCTCTCCAGGTCCAGGAAGGTGAGCATCCAAACAGTCCAGGATCCCAAAAAGCCAGTCCATGTAGACGAAACAAGACCCAGTGCCATTGTCAATGGCTTCTCAGACTTCATTTGGACCTCGGGGGCTCAGTCAGCCCCCATGTCAGCCACATTCAGAGAATCCCGTTTGATCACATGCTCGTTCAGTCCCAGTCCAGCTGGCCTTGGTGAACACTCATTCGATCAGTCCCCTTGTATCAGTGGGTGAACTCACCCTTCGTGGTCCTGACTTCCAGTGCTCCAATGTGGGTCTCCGTCTCTATCTCCATCCATCGTCGGATGAAGGCCCCCTCTGATTTTGCTTCCCTTGCTCATGAACTCCCTCCCTCTGCTTCTCATTTGGACCTAGGGAGTTAAGTCCAGTGTTCCAATATGTGTCTCTGTCTCTATCTCCATCCATCGCCATATGAAGGTTTTGTGGTGACATGCAAAATATTCATCAGTATGGTTATGGGCCAAGGCCAGTTCAGTAAATGCCAATTTCTTCATGTTATCTTTCTTCACACCATTTTCTTTTAGGATATAATTCACACTCTGGTTTGGGAAGTACTTCTGTATATGTGTTGCTTTTATTGGTTAATGAATAAAGCTGCTTTGGCCCATGGCAGGGCAAAATAGAGTAAGGTGGGAATTCCAAGCAGAAAGAGGAGGAAAGAAGTCAGAGTCAGGGAGATGCTATGTAACTGCCAAAGTAGGACGACACCATAGAACCTTTCCAGTAAACCATGAGCCTCATGGTAAAACACACAATAATAGAAATTGGTTAATTTTAGATGTAAGAGTTCGCTAGAAATAGGCTTAAGCTATTGGTCAAACAGTATTGCAACGAAGACAATTTCTGTGTAATTATTTTGGGTCTGGGTAGCTGGGAAATGAAAAAGCTGCCTCAGCCTATAACACTTTTAGTCTTTTTTGCTCATCATCATAGAAGAATACTCATTTGTGATTTTTAGACGAAAATTAGCTACTGGAGAAGTGAACTTCAGTTCATAGATTTGGTGTCAAAGTGGCAGCAGTAGTCATCAAAGATCTTATGATGTGACTGGATGTCATACTCTTCTTAAATGTTTAATATCCCTATGTTTATTCTTATGTTATATTGCTTGTATTGTAGCCTCTAGTCATTGCTCAGTGCTCAGTTATTCGTGATACACCTGTCTATGGGGTGGAGGACTGGGATGTGTTTGGATGTATGGGAATAAAACAGTGCTGTCTTCTCTGATTCATTGCAACAGCTTCTCTTTTGAAGCAGATCTGAGTGGCATCTTCCCCATAACTGCCTTAGACCCCTTCTGTATAACTCAACTTTAAATATATCTAAAATAAAGTTGGTGAAGTTATCAGTTGTTAAAGCTGTTTTACAAGTTTCATGGTGCATGAGAGTGAGCATTGCCTATGTGTGTTTTCTGCAAAGCTGTAATATTCCAGATGCTTCTCATCTGAGGCTCACCTGCAGAAGGATTGCTTTATGTCCTCATATACCCATGATCGTGATGTAAGTCTTCTTGGTTTGTGATACTGAAAGCTTCAGTTCATACTGAGTATTGATTATAGGCCATGCCAAGTCCCTTGTCCTGTAGCCTTCACCATGGGGTAGCTCAGAACATTACTATTTGCCTTTTTAGCAACAACAAAGGGGACATCTGTATAGCAAATGGCCTTGAATATTAAGCAGTGTACTCCTGTGTGCTGTCATATGTTCTTTCCCAGAAAACTACAGATTTCATGCATCCTCAAGGTTGGTGGGCATAGAAAATCTCTAGTATTGACTGTCGCTTTGTCTATTAGTACAGAAGGGCTACTGAACATTTGTGGTCTTTCTGTTCATCCTAAAGGTTTGGGATCTCTAATGACATAGACATTCATAATTTTGGCTGATCTATGAAGTCAACACATTCTTTTATTATAAAATAAACACCTATTGTTGTTGTTTTATGGAATAGCAATCACATTTGGGAGACACTGAGGTGATACTGTGAATTTTCTCAACACGAAATTCATGCTCCTCTTCAGTCTCTAGGCTTCCAAAATACCCACTCACTTTGATTAGCGCAGAACTGAGTAAGTCGTTCCCACTCTGTTTATCTCCTGCTCTCTTTAGAAGGCTGAGATTACTCTCTAGCTGTAAATGTTCTCGCCAGACACATCTGTGATTCTGCCATCACCTTCTTCGGGACAGTGATCAAAAGGGACTTCCCCATTGAAATGTCATCCACACACAGTGATTTAAAATTATGACACATCTCAAGCCAGGTGCAATGTCACCTACTTGTACACTCAGGGTGCTAAGTCTGGAGGATCTTGACTTTGTTTCAAAATCAAAAATAGAATAAAACCAAAAAGATAACCCATGCCTTCCTTCACAACTCCTTTTTACTACTGTTTCCCTTTATTCCTCCTCCATAATAATTATAGCTTTCAAATAGGGTGTGTATCCTTGCTAATCTTATTAATTTTCTTGTCTATTGTTTGTCTGTGTCTTCTAGAATATAAGCTGCATCATGATGACAGAGCTCTTTGTAAATGTGTCTATTCTTGTATCTTCAGTAGTAAGAACAGTCTCTGGCATACTGTAGACAATGATAAAAACTCCTTATACTTTGAATTTAATATCTTTAAGTAACTCTTTTTATATAAATTATTACTGTTGCTGACAGCACTTGGCTTAAAAATGAAGATATTGCTACAAACAAAGATGAAGCTTTTTTTTTTTTTCCTGATCACTCAATTAATAACTGGCACATAACCTGAGCACATCAACCCCGGCAACAGTGACTTTCATTAGTGGACAGAAAAATAGATATCCAAGCCTGGATATTCATATTACCCATGAATGCAGAGACAACCTTTATTGACATTTTATGTCACTATCCAGAGATCATATTATTGGGTAAGTATGTATTTTGCTTTTAATTTTTGCAAAATTTTCTTTCTAAAGAATATGTGATTCCACAACCCTCCAAATTCTACCATTTTTTCCCTAAACAGTTGAAAGTATCAACACTAGAAAACAATGTTTTTGTAAATCTTTCTCATTAGCATGAATCTTGAGTGTGAAGAGTGACCGAACTGGTTTAGATAAATGAATTTTTAGAGATTCTTGACCACTTCATGGATTTTAGTATTTGTTTTAGTTTACTATATTCAATAGATCTCAAGAGACTACTCGTCTTTTAGACATTCCCCTGAAGTTAAGTTTTACATAAAAAACTATGTCAAATATATCGAAGTCTGACCTTTAAAGGAACTGCAGAAATGAAAATATTAGCATGATCTAACCAGTGAATTCCTGGTGTGATAATTAGTCTCAATTTTCAACTTGATGAGATATAAAATCAACTGGGAGACGGCCCCTGGATATTTTTGTGGGTGACTATTTTAGGTTAATTAAAGTAAAGTGGGAATAATCTGGTCCTTTTGTATGGTACCATTCCCTGGGTTGGGATCCTGAACTACATAAAAAGGAGAAAGTGAACTGAGCGCACAAGAACACACAGATAGCTGATGTCCACATTATGTGATCACTGGCTTCAGGCTCCTGCCACATGGAGTCCTCTGCTATCTACCTTGAAGTGTGAGCTGAAAACAAAACCTACTTCTTCTGTGAAGCTACTTTTTAATCACTTTTTATTGGTTCCTTGAGAATTTTGTACAGTGAGCTTTGATCCTCACACTCCTTCCCCCCAGCATTTATCACAGTCACAGAAAGTAGCTGAGATATCTGGGCAATGTGGCCAGAGTGCTGGGAGGGGGAAGTGGATGCCAGCTCACAGCCCTGTCCTAGAAGATAACTGCAGCTGACAACAGCTTGTGATTCCTTTTCTTTAGTGAAGTTGCACTGGGTATATTAACCACATTTCACGTAGGTCCCCATGGTCAGCGCTAGGTGGTCAATACAAAATGAACTTGATGATATTGCTGTAGGCCTTTTCTCATAGTGTTTTCTTTGGGATTTTTTTTTAACCTTATAATCTTATTGGTCTTTTATTTGTTTCTTTTGATTTCCTTTTTGTGTGTTTCTGTAGTGATGGAGGTTGTTATTTGTTCCCCCTTTTCTTGTTTGATTGTTATTCGTTTTCCATATATATATATATATGTATATATATATACACATATATATATAAACACACATATATATAAATACATACATACATACACACCCACACCCTCCCACACGCACACACACACACACACACACACACACACACACACATATATATATATATATATATAGAGAGAGAGAGAGAGAGAGAGAGAGAGAGGAGAGAGAGAATAGCTTGGGGT
Organism: Myodes glareolus; assembly: GCF_982192425.1. Taxonomy (NCBI): domain Eukaryota; kingdom Metazoa; phylum Chordata; class Mammalia; order Rodentia; family Cricetidae; genus Myodes; species Myodes glareolus. The sequence continues at coordinate 36,246,317 of NC_142033.1, forward strand.
TGCATGGATGGGAAGGTTTTCGGTGATGTTCTGAGAGGGTAATATATAATCAATATATATTGTCCTGAAATGTTTTTTAATTAAATAAAAAGCAAATAAATAATTTTTTTCAGCAGAAGGAGAGAGATCATGAAAAAGGAAATCAGAACTGTGTGGGATGCATTCACCCTCGGATACAAGGGGACTGATCAAATGAGAGCTCACCAAGGCCAGCTGGACTGGGACTGAATGAGCATGTGATCAAACTGGAGTATCTAAATGTGACTGACATGGGGGCTGACTGAGAAGCCATTGTCAATGGCACTGGGTCTTGTTTAGTCTGTATGTACTAGCTTTCCAGGATCCTAGTCTGTTTGGATGCTCACCTTCCTAGACCTGGAGGGAGAGGGGAGGAACTTGAACTTCCCACAGGGCAGGAAACCCTGACTGCTCTTAGGACTAGAGAGGAAGGAGGGGAGGGGAGGGAGTGGGGGGGAGGAGGAGAGGGAGTGGGGAGAATGGGAGGGTATGGGGAGGAGGGGAGGAAGTGGAAATTTTTATAAACAAATAAATTAATTAGAAAAAGGAAAAAAAAAGACAAACACCAAAAATAAAAATAAAAGAAATAGAGATTAAAATAAAGCCACTTAAAGATAAAATAAAAAAAAAGAAAGAAAAAATTTTTTTTTCGATGAACATTATTTTATAAGAATGTTTTCCTGAGATGAGAGAGGTGGCTCAGTCATTAAGAACACTCAGTTCTGGAAGAAAAACTGAGGTAGGCTCCTAGAAATCACATCTGGCAGTTCACACTTTCCTGTAACTCTAGCCCCATGGGTACAGTGCTCTCTTGTAGTCTCTTCTAGTGCCTATACTCATAGCACACAGAGCACAAATTCTAATTTGTCTTAATAATAAAACCCATAGTTAATAGGAGGTGAAACCTGAAGAATTAGAGAATGTTTTCCTTACAGCCACAAATTAATGAGAGCAGCTTCAGAAGAGTGCTAGGTTAGGGTGTTGAGGAAGACAAAAGTATAGACTATTATTTTTTATCAATGGGCCAATGCCAATGACAGCATTATATAACAAACCAATGAAAAATTAAATTGACTATGATAATAATCTTCATTTAACTGCTCCCAGTTTTAATGTTGAGTACAATTTGATGAACTTAAATTCTGCAATGGACAAATCCATTTCAGATTGAGGATCAGTGGAGTTTCAAACAAGCTTAGATGTGGGGCTTAACTATTTCATTATGGTTTGATCTACAGGAGAAGCAGATGTCTTCTATGACAGATTCCTGGCCTATAAGTGACAAGTCAAATGGAAACCATTTAAGGCATTGTCATTTATTTGCCTCTGTCACAAATCTTTGTAACCCATTTACCAAAACAAATAACTTGCTTATTTTGTGCGGTACAATACCAGAGTGAGGGGAAGGGAAGATATGCAATTCATGTAAAAAGCTCCATAAACTGGGTCTGAACCTTAAAAAAGGAAAATACCACCAATTTTGAAAACTGTACTTGGTATTTATCCGCTATATTGAAGACCAGAGGAAATATAATCTGTTTTGCTGGTGAGGAATGGTTACTATCTAGTTTGGGGCATGGAAGTCCTGGGAGCCATCACCATGGCCAGGAAATGAATACTGTGCAACTGACAACTTTAGTTGGGCCAGGTTTCTAAGGATAGGACTTTAGATAGTTCCTTCCTTCAGATATTACATACATTTGCACACTTTTGATAACAAGCAACTACCTTATTTCTGCGGGTTCTCAACAGTAGCTACTGGATACAGCAAGAGTCAGACAGAGACTAGCTAGAGTTTCTGCACTGGGGATTTATGGGTTGAATTCCCATCCTCCAGTATACCTCAGAGTACAACTTTATTCCGAAGCAGGCCATTTAAAGAGGTGATCTCAGTTAAATGAGGTTATCCATGTGGATTCTAATTCAATATGACTGGTGTCCTTTTCCGAATGAGAAGGGACGTCAAAGATGAGGATAGACAGAAAAGGACACAAGAAGACATAGTGGGAAGGTGACCATCTGTAGTCTAAGGAGAGAAAATCCTGAGAGAAATACAATATCCAAAACATAGTCTTGGTTTTTAGCTGTCTTCAATGTGAGCAAATAAATTATCTTATTTAAACCACTCAGTGTAACAGTACCCCTAGAAGTCAATTCATACACATTTCAGTGTTATACCTGAGAAGGTGGTACTGAGTATTAGGAATAAAAACCTGGATTGTCCCACTTTTTTTTGTCACAGTGTAACAAAAATTACTTAAATGTAATTCCTAATACAGTTCTCCTTACTACATGTGAATTCTGGTCTTCTGAGCTTCTACTAAAATTGCCCTTTCACCTTTGTTAGAATAATTCTCAAGTTCCTCTAACATGCTCTCTGGTTCTTTTCAAAGGTACTGCAAACCTGTCTTGAAGGCTCTTTCTTCCACACCATCTCAAGTATAACAATACCTGCTTCACTTCTCACTATCAATTGTATACTTACTAGTTTTTATTGCTATAATAATAACTAATAACTTATAGAGATGAGTTTCATTCTGGGACACAGTTTGGGAGGTTCTAGTCCCTTATGAATATGTTCCATGACCCTGTCCTCTGCAGAAAGGGAGCACAACACGGCTTGTCTATAGCAGAGCAAAGCTGCTCACCTCATGAATCAGAGAGAGGAGCAACTGTGTTCCCGTCGTCCTCTTCACAGGCATCTGCTCAGTGACTTCATACTTCCCACAGGTTTCTGCTTGTTAAAGTTTCCACCACTTCACAACCATATCTTTGACTGAGCACCAGAGTTTTAACACATGTGCCAATGGAGGGTATTTTACACTCAACCTTTGCAGAAACAAAGGTCTATTAGTAATCGCTGGTTTCTACGAGCAAAATAAAAGAAACAGACAAATAACCTGGTCTTATTAAAGACTGGCTAAGGCTCAAACACAAAAGTGTTTAGAATAAATTAGTCATATTTATCATATTAGGATTGAAGGAAAGAAAACAAATTTGACTTCCATAAACTGTTTTGTTAGTATGTTTGACAGGAATCTAAAACAAAGAAAACAATCTGATACAGAAGACGGAACATGCATGGTGCATATAGTTAGCCTAGAAGTGAATATTGTTTCCCTTGAAGAAAGATTTCTAAGAAGCATAAGTAATAATTCAGTGATCTGAACTAAGGTATCTAAGGCACAATATTGAAGGCAGAAATGACTTAAATTCAAAAGGCACAATATTGAAGGTAGAATTAACTTCCAAGTCCATGCAGTTTCAGAACCAGAGCTTGCATATAGTTAGAGTGCTTGCTTAAATGTTCATATGATAAACTCAAGTTTGTAAATAATAAATTTGAATGAGAGTATTGAAAGCATTAAAAACGTTTCACAGTACCTAATGGTCCATATCTTAATGAGAGAAGAATTTGTAGCTACAGTCATATTTTGCTTCTATGAGTCAATTTTTATTTCATATTTATAGATTTTTGACTGTGCCCTTTAAATAATACACTATTTCACTTTCTTTGTTTTTCTATTTATTGAAATAGTTTATTGCAATAAGTTATTTATTGCTGCAAATTATTTATTGTACTCAAATTCAATACAAAGTCATAAAATTATTTATACACAGATAAATAAAACCCTGCAATTCTTAATAATTGTAAGTAAGCAACACCAGCATAACATTAGATCATAAATCTATATGCATCTTTCTGATTCTTGCAAACTAAGCTTAAGCAAGCACTCTAGCATTGTGCCAAATGAATCTACTTAATTCCAAGGTATTTTTGAGTGTTTATCTGTGTTGCCATACTTCCCAAAGCACTATATTGGTAATGATTACATTTTGATTAGTGAGCAGACAAGATGCCTTCTCTTTTAGAGTTTATAAGTGTGTAACATGACGGTCGGCTTTTTGGGGTTTCTGTCCCTCCCAGTACCCCACAGCAGGCAACTCCCAAGGAAAATCAATCACACAGAGATCTCTATAAGTTATAAAGCTGATTGGCCCATTAGGTCAGGCTACTTATTAGTTCTTATAACTTATGTTACCCCATTATCCTTATCTACATTAGCACATGGCTCAGTACCTTTTCCAGCAGGGCAGCTTACATCTTTCCTCTCCGGTGGTCAGGCCAGAACTGGAAGCTTCCTGCTTCCCAGAATACTCCCAGTCTCTTTGCTCCACCCCTACTTCCTGTCTGGCTTTCCCGCCTATACTGCCTGCCTGGCCAATCAGCGTTTTATTAAGATATGATTGACAGAATACAGACAATTCTCCCACACCAATAAGTGTATGTCTGTGTGTGAATGCATGTGTGTGTGAGTGTGTGTGTGTGTGTGTGTGTATGAGTGAGAGAGAGAGAGAGAAAGAGAGAGAGAGAGAATTCGCATACCATTTATCATTGTGTCAAGGACAATGAAGGAAACAAGATGCAATCTAATCTATTATTATTGTTCATATTATATAGGAATATCAAGTGCCCTCTTCAAGTCCCTAATAGGGGTCACTTTTAGAATAATGCAATGTAATAGGGTGGGAGTAGTGTTAAAGACTTTTGACATTTAAGAAATTGAGGTATGCCATAGTAGTTACAAAATTGTTTAGTTAATATAAGCATAGTAGAATGTGTCTCATATCTACACAATGGAATTTACTCAATATCAAGGAAAATAAAATGTTGAAATTGTCATGTAAATGAATGATACTGGATAAAGTTAATCAGAGTAAAAATAACCCAGATCAATAAATAAAACATTGCCTGTTATTTCACTGATGTGGATCCTAAGTTTGAATCTTTAATCTTATCTAGGACTACCTGTGGAAGTCAGAAAGTGCAGGGAGATTATCAGTGTGATGGATGTCTTAAGAGGGATGAGGTTCAATAGTTTAAAATGAAAAATACAAAAGTAGAGGGGTGCAATAATGTGGTTTTAAGTATAAAATGGGGGGTTCATGGGTTTTTGAAAATTAAGACTATGTAAAAATCATGTGGAAACTTCAAACTTTAAGCCAACAGCTACAACTAAATTAAAAAAAGCCAACCAACCAAACAACCAAACGACACCCCCAAAATAAAACAAACAAACAAATAAGAAAAAAAACAAGAAGTTAAAAACACTTAGAAGGGAACTATCTTCTGTGGCTAGGTATTGCTACTCAAAATACATAAATACATAAATAAATAAAGTCAAACCCAAGGTAATTAAATAGGTGTGAATACCTCCTCATGAGCAAATTGTGTGTCAGGGAAGACCAAGAGGTCATCAAAATAAGACAAACTCTATCATTACTCTTGGCTGACCACCAGAACCAGCTGTTAAGACTGTGTTGCTGCAGAATAGGAACAAAGCTGGAACTGAGCTGAAAATTTTCCTCTTGGTGGCTAGATTTTATAGATCTTGAATATGCTATGCATTCTTCTGGAGTAAAAGTGGTCCCTAAGATTTTAACCAATATGAATCCCAAGGACTACAATACCAATCTGCCAGGCTAGATTGCCCACTGGTACAATAGTGGCATGATGATCTTTATTGATCATATTGAATTAACACTTTTAATAGTTTAGATGAAAGAAGATTAAATTTTTCTATTTATGTATTTCTATTTCACTTGTTATTTTATGCATATAGTTATTATTATTATTACTAGAATTTTGAAGTTTATATATATTATATTTAAACATATTTCATTTTTATTTAAGAAAAAATTCCGGTAAGACTAGATGATTTTATTATTGTTATTTCTATCTTCTTTCAAAGATATTTTTTTGGCACAACAAGTTATAATAAGAATAGGCATAAACCCTCATATAAAGGTAGGATGAGGCAACTTGGTAAGAATAAAAAGGTCCCAAGACCTTTTAAGAGAGTCAGATACTGCATCCCAACACTTCAGACGGATGTAGGGGAGGAGAAACTGTGGATTGAATATAATGTATGCGAGAAAAATAAACAATAAATAAGTAAATAAAATATTTCCTTGGCCTATATATATATATATCACTTTTCTCCAAAGTCTATTTGTATAACATTAATCATATTTCTATATTATACCTATCTCAATAATTGAATGTATATAGTTAGTTTACTCTTCCCACCAAGACTATGCTGGTAAATTTGTTGATACCTAGATTTCTAGACCAAATAAAAAGATAGGAAGAAAAGAATAAAGGAAAAATGAAAGAAGACAAAAGGAAAGAAGAAAGAAAGAAAAAGAAAGAAAGGAAGGAAGAAAAAAACAAGTCAAATCATTATTTGTAGAATGTTGTAGGAGTGAGGGCCCACTTGTTTGTCCTGGCCACCCAGCTAGCTTAGCCCCAAAATAACCACACAGAAACTGTATTAATTAAATCACTGCTTGGCACATTAGCTCTAGCTTCTTATTGACTAACTCTTACATCTTAATTTAACCAATCTCTATTAATCTGAGCATTGTCACATAGCAGTGGCTTACCGGCAAAGATTCAACATTTCTGATTCTGGTGGCTCTATTGCATCTCCCTGTCTCTGCCTTCTTCCTCTGGGCATTCAGTCCAGTCTGCCCTGCCTACCTAAGTTCTGCCCTATCAACAGGTCACTGCAGTTTCTTTATTCATTAACAGTAATCACAGCACAGGGAGGGGACTCCCACATCATGTCTCCTTTTCTGTTTAAAAATAGAGGAAGATTTTAACTTTAACATAGTAAAATTACATATAACTAAACAGATATCAAGCAGTAATTACAGTTAAAATATTGATGTCAATTTTATCTTTTATCATAACTAAGGAAAATTATAACTATAACTATAAATTCTTCAACTCCATCAAAGACTCCAGAAGGATATAATATTACCTAAGTAAACAGGAAGTTCACTGTAAGGAACTACCAAAACTCTAGAATTTACAGAGACATCTTGTTGCCTGGGCAGTTACCCAAAGTTTTTCTGTACTGTTGAAGCATCCATCTTCAGCCTATAGGCCCATAGTTTCCAGCAGACTTTTCCATGAAGCAGGAAATTTCAAAGACAGATCTGCCTATAATAGCAGTTTGCCAGTCACTTTTTTTCTGTATCCTGCAGAATGCCTAGCAGACTCTTTCATGAAGCAGGAACCCTGAAGGATTGTCATACCTTTAGGCAAGTTCAGCAGTCATTTCTTTGTGGGTCCTGCATTTCCAGTTAATCTAACAAATTCCATAATGAGCCTCTTCAATGCCCATCTTCCTCCTGAAGTAGCTGGTGTTGCCAGGAGCAGATGTGTTTCACTATCATGGAAAGTCCTAATTTCTTAAAACATTTTAATGCCATATTCTGAAGGTCTCTGAAAGATTGGAAAAAGATGTATTTAATTGAAATATATCTCTATACATCTAGAAAACTTAACTAACATGACTACAAAGCTGGACTATCATAGATGATTATTAACATATATTTCTTAATTATACATTACGTTTTTGAATGAGCAGGACAAATATAATTCCTTAATCAACATCAGAAATACATATACACAGTATAACAAAATTGAACTTAAACTTGTATCAATAAAGCAAGATCCATACTAATGTAAAGAATCCTTCTTTATAGCATAGTCCCCTTTAAATGTAAACAAACAATTATAAACAATGTTTGGGAATATAGGCGTAGTTTTTTCCATACAGCTTACTGCTGATTGGGGACACAGTTAATCAGGTCTTTTATAGTGTATCCTATTTGTTAGGTTCATCTCATCAGCAGTTGGGTGAAGTAATTTTTTTTTCTGAATGTGTTCCTGGTGACCTTCTTGGTCTTATCTTTCTGCCTGTTCAAGTAATATTATCTCCCTTCTCAGGTCTTTGATCTGTTGAAGATTACATAGTTGTAGCTATTGTACTCTTATGATTTATCCAAGCCATTTCCTATACAAGACTTAGACTTCATAGAATAGAATGTTTATTAAACATTTAGCATACGTTCCTTGCTTAATATTGTTTATGCTGGTTGTAATTCTAATTATACTTGATATCTGTTTCTAGTGTATATTGGTTTGCATTGGGTTTGGAACTCTCTTATTTAAACAAAAGGGGGAGGTGTTATGGGAGTTCCTTCCACTCCTTCAGCCAATAGCCTTTAAGATACCAGCCCACTTAGGCATGGTCTCTGATACTCTAAAAGCAGTTGTACAACATGCACCCAGGCTCTTGCTTCCAGATCCCACTTCTGGCTGCCAGACTCTGTTCCTGTTGCACAGAGAACTATTATCTAGGACAGTAATCTGTAAGTTTTTCCCTTAAATAAATAACCCTTTTATTATTCATAATTCTGAACTGGTATGGGATTATTTTGTGACTTTGATCTTCAGAATGTATTTATTTCTGTAGCATATATATCCACCATAGTTGTTTTCTGATTTTCACAGTGAGATCATGAAATGTGGATTGAGAGACAGCTTGTACATCGAGGTTCCGTCAATCAGTAGCGGCTAGGGCACACTACTGAAAGTGATGCAAGACTTAGTCACAGAAAAGGAAGAATACAAGAAAAGTCTTACTACTTTCACTGTCTAGAAATAGAAAGGTCTTGTGAGTAAGCTAGGACTCCCCATATATGAATAATTTAGGAAGCTTTTAAAAGTATGTCACTAAACATTATGCAGTGAGAAGGATGGAACTTGAGGAGACTGAACATCTGTTAGTTTTTTTTTTCAGTGACTACTAGTAAATATCTGGTAAATGGAAAAGGCTTACTGAGTTTCAAAATTAAAGCATATGTCTGTATGTTCTTACCTTCAAGCTTCTGTGAGACTCAAACACAATTACTCCTTCAAAATAAAGCTTTATGTAGTCTTACAGAATTTATACTCTCTTTCAAGGTCTTAGATCTATCACAGACCCTGACTGTCTATATTCCACTTCTTTATTTCTTTCATTGTAAATTGTAGAACATTCATCTTGTTTTGTACTATATAATGAATGAAAAGATTTCCCTTAAATTATCCAAAGGCTCATGTGTCCTGATGCCCCATCTTGGACATAATTAAATGCCATGTGTAGAAATATATAAAACATCTAAGCGTATATTATATTGCAATTATTTCTCTAATAAGTTTAGTTATCACAAAAGTATATGACAACTCTGAATTTGAAAGAGCAGGAATCATAGACTAATTGTTAAGCACCATTTATTTAAATTAATGTTTGTATTTTTGAACTTGAGTTATTTCCATCAAGTTTTTGATTGCCTGACCTCACAGTGTCTGACAAGTTATTATACCCAGCCCTTATTAAGGATTGTACTAGGCACCTATGATCTCTTCTTTTATCTTTACAGTAGCTGTAATGAAATGTGTCATTTCATTTCATGTTTTTTTTAAATAAAGAATTTTGACTAAGAGAGGTGTACATGTTCAACGTATGAAACTTAGAGCTTAAATGCCAAAACCAAAAGTTAAATTCAGGTATATTTGACTCCAACATACATATCTTAAATTAATCCTCCACAAACACCTTTCTTTTAGTCAGATAAAAAGCACTTCCTGCAAAAAAATAATGAATATATTTAAATGCAAAAAAAGACAAATGAAATGCCCCTGGCCTAAATAATAACGATTCATAAATAAAGAAAATTGTAAGGCAGTCACTTGAATTTAACCTTACGCTAGAAAGAACTCTAATTCTAGCCAACAAAATTGAACCAACCATTAATAACGCAAGGTGACAAGCAGGAGAAGAATCAGCCTATAAAAGTGATTCATTCAACCTTATTCCGGAAGCAACATTCCACTGGGACAAATCAGTGCCGCGAGCTTGTACTGGAGACACTATCTCCAAGAGCCAAGAGTCACAGAGGTGCTCTTTTCTTCTTTGACTATGACTTTAAAAAGTACTTGGCACGTGTGGCAGGATGTTCTATACACGATGGCAAATGGTAATAATTGGGGAAAATTGGGTGTTCTGCACAAATGAGCTTCTGGAGGGTCTGTGACATTAGTTTTCTTTGTGTTCCCATTTATAAGGTTTAATTCTGGGTTAGCACTAAGGCAATTTTATGGAATAAAAGTGTTGTTTTAAATTCTAACCAAAACTATCTTATAAAATGTTAAAACATGTTATTGAAAATTTATATATGTGGAAGCATATATATAAGCCATAGCTTAAATCCTTGAGCATGATGCTAATGCATAAACAAAGGTTCTTTTACACTGAAGTTAGGAATCAAGGTTTGATAAATTTCCAACCCCTAGAAAACAAGGACTTGTCTAGCATCTGTCAGTAATTCTAGCTGTCCCACACGAATTACTGGTCAACTAAAAATGTGAATAAAGAAACCGGTGACTTTGGTTATGTGCATGAGTATTCATGCAGGCATGTCTCTGGATGTGTTCTATAGAAGTTACAAAACCTCACAGAAGGTTATATATGAATACATAAGTGTGTATATAAACAGTACTACACAAATAACCAATTCAGAAATAATCTAAAATACCTTTATTTGAACTTCTTTAGCATCCCCCAAGCCCTGGGAGTCCCTGAAATGTGTGGACCAAAATAGATAAGTAAAAAAATAATTCAGATTATTAAGTAAACAGAACACATTGAGCACAGAGGCTGATAACATTGTGTTGAGTGGGTCAGATTTACTCAAACCCAGAATACATTTTCATTATGTGCACTCTCCCAATTTTACCTGAACTTCTTGTAAATTTTCTGACTATAACTTCTTATATCTCAGCCAGCTTCTCTCTATCCATCTTCCACCTACTCTCTTCAGCTTCTTTTAATCATGCATTTTTAAGGAAGACGAGTTTAATTCTTCCCATGATTGTTGTGGTAGTTCCACCTGCAAGCAAGGTTCTCGCCGCAGGCAAGGTTCCCGGGTCAGCTCGTCCCTGAACCTGAGCACGCCCACCTGGCTTCCTCTTTTCTCTGATCTGCTTCTCTCCGACCTTGGGTGTGGATCCCTGACTTCCCTTTTTAGTTGATCCTGGTGGGGGCTGGTGTCCTTTTGCCCCACAGTATATATATCCGACTGATGCTTAATAAAGCTGCCATTTGCCACTGCTCCTTGGCAGATGAGCCAGGTCTCTTTGTGTGTGTGTCGTCTCTGTTCAAACCCCTAGGACAATTGTCCGTTCTCGTGGGCTCGAGTCAGGAAAGCGCGCGCCTGTTTCGAGGTTCGGGTGTCCACAGAAAAGTGCGGAAGACAACATATGATGACACAAAGAAAGTGTGAAACAGATAAGATTTTATAATGAAAAAAAGACAATGAGAGTTATATAGATTAAGTAACTATGCTTTTGCCATCATTTCATACTTTCTAACATACAGTATCACCTTACAGGCTGTTAGATGTTTATTATTTATGTGAGGATACCAAATCTTATTTGCTTAGTTTTCTGCTTTGTATACAACCTAGTAAGTCTGGGTTTTTGGTAGTCTTGTACCAAGTTGTCTTGCTCATGTTTATATTGCTTTCATTTTATAGTAGACTGTGAGTCTAGGTAGTCCATCAAATTAAATGGAATTAGAGAGATATTAAATGTATAATTAAATAGGGAAGCATGTCTTTAGAGATAATCTAATCATCTCTTAGAACCATACACAGTAACAGGCCTTTGTTACAAGTAAATGTGATTTTCTATTAGAAGCAATGTAATAGAGAAACCAACTAACCATTGAAATGGTTTTAAATGAACAATAAGAATTTTCTTCATTCACCTTTTATTGTGGCTAAAAATACCTTTGCGAAGAGCCTAGTTCTCATCATGCTTAATCATTTCCACATGCTTCCTGTTTTCTAGCCTGTATCATAAAAATCATGAGGAAGTATGTATCATGCTTGAAAGTAAAAGAAAAAGTAGAAGGGTCAGCAAGCCAGAAACTGAAATGAAAAGTGTATACTTATAACTCTCTTCAGTCCAGGCAGCACACGTCACCTGGTGAGGCTCCAGCTGCCTAAGAAAGCCACTGTTCACGTTTACCACACGGCTCTTGAGAGAACTGATGGCATGTAGTTGATCGTGCTTCCGGGCACACATAAGTTTGCTAAGAATGTAAATGTCACATGGTTTTACTACAATAAATGAAAATTTAAATAATGTAGACAATGCCGGAAAACTCTGAAAAGAAATGTTACTACTGCTTGTAACTTGGAAAAAACTCAAATTTGAAAAAAAAATCAAAACAAAACAAAAAAAACCCAAAAAACAAAAAACAAAAACAAGAAGCTCAGGAAAGAAAATCTGTGGTCAACACTGGTAATAGTAATGTGGGCTTGCCATGCCATAGGTGTATTTGTATTTGTCAGAGGAACACATGGGGTAGGATTACATGCCGGAGGAGATGCTGATATCATGGGAAATATAAAATGATATGATATGATATGATGGGGAGAAAATGCTTATATAAAACCTAGAAGGTGCTCCTATTACAGAGATCTATTCAGTGTGTGTGCATAGAATTTTCTGAGGCAGATCCTCTGTTAACTTTGAATGAGGCATCACAGAAAACAATAGTACATCTTTATTTGTTTTATTTAAGAATTCCCATATTCTTTTTGTTTTTTCCATAAATTCTTTCAGCTTTTTATTTCACCCAATAAAAGTCATTTCTGCCTGCTCACTAGGAGAGCCCATGCATGATTATTACATGGCTATAGCACCTCTGTGGGCTATGGATTCTGCCTCATTGGTAATTTCTATTTTTGAATATGTTTAGATATAGAAATTAGCAGAAGCCAAATTCAGCAGCATAAGTCTCAATGCTTTTAGTGGGACTTTCTTCTTGCTTTGATCACAGCACAGGGATCTAGCCCTTCCATGCCAGTGTTGACTTTAATAATCATGACGTTTCCTCATTTCCTCCAACTTGCTCTACTGAGAACACTGCCTTGACTGCCATCCCCTTAAATGAGGAATTTAAATGAACCCATTATCCAGCTAATTCTCAGGTTCATCCTTGTGAATTTCCTTCCTGCTCCCCTAGGTATATGGCTTCTTTTGTGCTTGCCTAGCATGTGGAACGTCTTTTAGCCAGTCAGTGCTAAAAGAGGTTCCAGCCCACAGGCCCCTACATTCCCCTCATATTTCAATGTGATTGGTAATGCTAGGCAGGAAGAATGGTATTGAAATGGGACATCTGCAACCTACTGCTTCCTAGGTATTACTTGGGGTCTTTAAGTATCAGGTTTGGTAAAAATGACATGATAATCCACAAATGATGCCATTATTTCTCATGTAGACAGTGGCTGTCTCCCATGATAAGGACATCGAAATACCCACTGATACAATTAGCATGACCAAAATGTCAAATTTTCAAATTGCCCCCTTTTAAAATGGATTGTCAAGTGGATGATAATGTCTCACCTTAAGGTAGGTCAGCAGGGACTTCCCTGGTCTGACAAGACTGAACTACCTCTACAGTAACAAGAAAAATCTTCTAAAACCTAAATATGACCAACCTAAAGTCAGAAGCTTCAAACAAAGCAAATACTCAAGAGCTTCTTCTGAGGTCAGAATAAGAAAGTGTGAGCCCAATTTTTTGGGAAGCCAAAGCAGGCACTTAAGTGGAACCTGGAGATAGGTTCTGAAGCAGAGACAGTGGAGAAACCCTTCTTTCTTGTCTCCTCTCTATGGCTTAGCTACCTTTCATATACAACCCTGGACTACCTGCCTAGTGGCAACACAGCCAAAAGTAGGCTGGGCCCTCTCACTTTAATAATTAATCAAGAAGGCCCTCAGTCTCACCAATAGGTTGGTTTGGAGGGGACATCTTTTTCATTTGAGGTTTTCTTTTCCCAGATGACTCTAGCTTGTGTCAAGTTGACAAAAATATAACCAACACAACTGACTTCTTGTCAACTTGACACACCAATACATTACTAATGAACCATATTATTTTTATTTTTTTCATGTCATGATTTCATAGTATAAACCATAGTATAACATTGATAGCTCTACAGTCCTTACTAAAAGTTTATTATCTTAAAAATACGCTAAATCTGTCTAAAAATCTAAAGACTCTACGAAGCCACAAAATTAATTAAGGTTAACTATAGGCTTCTGTAAAATAAAAAACATTGATATACTTCTTACTTCAAAAAGGAAGAACCAGGTCACAGTTGCAATCAGACCAAAGCAAAGCTAAAGTCCAACAGTATAAATTAATATATATATTAATTATATATATATTATATATAGATATAGCTCAATATCCCGCATCAGGCTCAGAAGGGCTTGGGTACCTAGCTTTCCAGTTCTGACTGGCAGAGCACAGGCAGCTTATTCTGGATTCTCGGGCCAGCTTCATCTCGAAGTCCTGGCACTTCCAATGTGTGTCGTGTTTACTACAACTGGTCTCCCCTTCACCAGTTGCCTTTCTGGCGCTGTCTCCAGAGTCTCTGACCCTGGTACATGTTGGCAAGGCTTTATTTCTCTCCATGGAAACCTCAGTCTTGGGGTCCCCACTGAAACGACTATTACACCCTCACTCATATCCTCTCTAGATCTCTCACATTGTGAAGTCTCCTGACCTTTACAGGCTTTCAAAACCTTTACCACACAGGAGACTCACACGCAGTATGAACTTTGACTGCTAACAAGAGATCCAGCCTTGGCTACCTCAGGATCACAGTTGGTATGTGGTGACCGTGAGGAAATAAAGGTTTCACCTCCAGGACAGTGGTTTATTCTTGATCACCAATGACTTCTCGGCCCCAGATTACCAGAATTTGTTGTCCTAGTAAAGAATAGATTTTATTTTATTGGTACTGGTGTTTTCTTAAGTGTAGAGGTTTTATCATTTCAGCTGGGCAGACACCATTGACTTTTATTCAAAACACATCACATGAATGATCTTTTAGATATTCTCAAATTTCCTTCTGAAATTTCACAAACCACATTCTGTCATCTGTACTCTCAGAATTAGCTTCCAAGTTCCCTCAACTGCTCATTAAGCTCTGAACTTTTGATGACTTTTCCAGCTCAAAGTTCCAAAATCCTTATAATCCTTCCATAACAACACAATCGCTCTGTCATATAGTTCTCTGTCTGGCGCCAATTTCTGCTTTTGCAAAGAAACTTGGGGAGGGATTTTTTTTTATTTGGTTTATGCTTCCTGATCACAGTCCATCATTGCAAAAAGACAAGGTAGGAACTCAAGAAAGGCAGGAATTTGGAGGCAGTAGCTAAAGAAGAAACTGGTCTGCCGCTCATTTGGACTTTCAGTAAGAAGTGCTGTATCATTTGCAAAATGCAAGTTATTAATTTGTACACCACTTTTCTGCATGCCTATCTCCTCATCCTCCAGGGGTATTGCTATTATTAATTCCAAAATACATTATAAAGTTGTGGTGAGAGGACAACTCCAAAGCTACAGAGAAACCCTGTCTCAAAACGCAAAATTTATAAAATAAGATAAAAAAGTTGGAAAGAATCTCTGAAATAAGCCTTATTTGAATTCATTATCATCCTATTTCTTTAAGGCAGAGAGGAAAGCATAAAAATAGGATCATGGTTTCATTTCAATGAAATATTAATTACCTTAAATTTTCTACTGTATATTTTACGGGCCTTGGAATGATGACCTAATAACAAGGAATAATCTGTATCTTGATCTTATTATTTCTCCAGCTCTACAGCCTAGGGGATGAGCTTGCCATTGACCTCTTAGCCTGTTTGGTTTTGTGTGACTTTCTATAGACTTTCTGTGAGATAGGAATAGAGAGATATGCCAGCACAGGACATGGTTTTAGACTTCATTTTCACTGAGGGTTTTATTCTGTACTTTACAAAGTTTCCAAATTGCCTTTCAAAATGCTGACCAGGATTTATAGTGTGCTCAGCAAACCCTTAATTGATGTCTGATAGAATATTAAAGAGTCTGAGTACATAACCTTGCACATTTGCTTCTTTTCTAATGGTAAGGTTCACTTTCAAGGCAGTAAAAGTCTATTTAAAGTGTACTCTACATGAATTTCACCTTTGTCCAGTAACTTAATATATAACTTTCTTCTATCTGTATTTGTAGTCTATCTGTACCTGTATTTGTAACAGGATGCTTGCTTAGGAAGAATGGTATGTATTGATTGTCAAAAGAGAAACATTTTAAAGAGGAAAATATGACATAATTAATAACTGAATGAGGCACAAATATGAATGAATGGGAATTTCTAGGAAACTTAAGGTGAAGAGTGCACTCTGGAAACTTTAAGACAAACATATTATGTATCTGGAAATTTGAGTTTCCCCATGATTTCCAGGAATTTTCAAGTAGTATTTTCTTTGTCTTTCATTCTTTCTGTATTTTTCTTCCTTATTCTTGTTTTTTTTCCTTCTTCCTCTTTTTCTTTCTCAACATGTATGTGCACAGATACATGTATGTATTAAAATTATTCATCTTAAGTCCTAAATTTATTCTTGTAGAATTTCTTTTAAAATTTATTTATTTATTTGTTTGTTTGTTTGTTTTACAGTCTAGCTAGGTCTCAGTTTTCCCCTCAAGTTCCTCCTCCAACCCCCCGCTGTTTCCACCACCCAATCCATTCCTCATTCTCTGTTTGAGAAAGGATGGGCCTCTCATGAATATCAATAAAACATGTCATATCAAGTTGCAGTAAGACTAAACATCTTCCCATATATTAAGGCTGTACAAGGCGATCCAGTATGAGAATTAGAGTCCCAAAAGCCAACAAGAGAGTCACAGACAACCCTTGTTCCCACAGTCATGAGTCCCACAGGAGGACCAAACTACACAACTATCACATATATGCAGAGTGCTTAGGTCAGTCCCATACCTGCTCCCTGGTTGTTAATTCAGTCTCTATGAGTCCCTATGAGTCCACCTTAGTGGATTCTGTGGACTTTCCTGTGGTGTCCTTGCCCCTCTGGCTACTACAATCCTTTATTCTCCTCTTATTCAGAATTCACAATCTCCACCTAATGTTTGACTGTGAGTCTATTTTATAGACTTTTGGGGTTCTGTTTTTGATTGTGGATAACAAAGTTATTCCAGGGTTAATTTATACTCTTAATTTTGCTTATTATAGTTGAAGAAATGTCTATCTCCTTATGACCTTTTGATTTTCCTTTTCTTTTAATTTAACTGATATATAAGTACATCATTTGAATTTCTGTATATATTAATTAAGGTTCTCTAGAGAAAAAGAACTGATAGACTGAATATATTTTTTTAAAGGGGGTTTTGTTTTAATATTGGCTTACATGATATATTCTGGGGCCTGTCTTCCCAATATAGAGGCTGAGAAGTCAATAGTTTCTCTGTCCACAAGCCTGGAGCCTTAAGCAATGTTAAACTGGTTGGAGAACCTGGGGTGTTCTGGAAGGTCCATTCATCTTCAGTCCATATTAGAAGCATGGAGAAGCTTTGTTCTGATGTCAGAACAGGAAAAGGAAAAGTAGGCACAGTGGTGGCACTGGCAGTAGTAAAGATGGACTCACCAGAAAGACTCCTAAAGGAAATAGGCAAGAAACAAAAATTTTCCCTTGGACCTCTATTATTTGGGCTGCTACAAGGAGATACCATTGATATATGGATTGGGTCTTACCCAATCAAGAACATCCCTCACAGGTGTGCACAGCTCCTGTCAGTTAGATGAGATTAACCATCACACTATCTGTGTCTAGACACAGATATCAGAAATACCCAGCCTACTATGTTGTGATTACTCTGAAATATGAGTTGAAATGTAAGAGAAGATCAAGTAATATATCTTAATTTCCTTCTTGTTTATTCTATCTTCAGTTGTAGTACACCTACTTCACCAAGATAATTATATCTTCCTTCATTGTATTATGCTTTTCTCATTTTTCTATAAGCATCATGTTGATTTTTTTCTCTAATTTTATCTGAGCATGGATTTACTAATTTACTTTGCTTGTGTTATGTCATATGTATGTATATCATATCCACTTGTATTGACAGACTTATATAAAAGTAAAATTAGTACTCTAAAAAAAGTGAATGAATTGAAAGTGATTTTCAGATATTATTTTGAAGTGATTTACCTCTAAGAAAATGAAAATTATAAGATGTCTGAAAAAGTGATCACTTATGCTATAAATATCAAAAATCCTCAAATCCAATTCATTTTGTGTTAGGATATAAAATTTTAATCACCATTTTCTTCTCACTGTTTTCTGTCTTCTCATTGTTATTTATTTGAAATTAATTTTCTGTCATAAAAATAATGCTGTTGATCTTAGAATATATGGAGAATGTGCAAAATATACAGGACCAAAGAAAATGGAATTTGTTGAAATATCATGCTTTAGTAGGCATTGAGTTTTATGAATTTCATATATCGTGCATTATAATTGTATGCATTGACCACATTATATGTATGATATGTATATAATGCTATGTAAAACATCACACAATTCATATTGTATATATAATATTAATAATTAAATATATAATGCATATTTTATATTATAACACATATATAATATATAACATTATATATAGTACTTACATAGGTTATATGGTTGTTATGTAAAATCTTGTCTGTAAGGCAAGTTATAGAAATCATTTTGATCAATAATTTATAACCAGTATTATAGTTTTCTCAATGTTATTTTTGTAAATCAAAAGTTAGACATAATTGGGAACTGCTTTTTTCACCATAATATTTCTAAAATGATTTAAAATGAGAGTATTAGGTAAAAGAGCTTGTAAGCTTTTAAGGCTGGACATCTTTTACCCAGATTATTTTCCCAAGGAGCTGTGTTCCTCTACTACTGGATGCAGAGCACGGAGGTACTTCTGTTACAGTGGCTGGTCAGCTCCACATAGTGTCAAACTTCAAAATAAATGTTAGAGGACAAAAACAGCCCCTATTGCTTGACCTAATGATGTGGGATTCCCTCTTTATGTGTGACCATTGGTTAATAAAGAAGCTGTCTTAGGCCTACACAGGACAGAATATAGGTAGGTAGAAAAAACTAAAGTGAATGCTGGGAGAAAGAAGGCAGAGTCTGGAGAGATACTATGTAACATTGCCGGAGAAAGATGCCAGAACTTTACCCAGTAAGCCACAACCTCATGGCAATACATAGATTAATGGAGATGGGTTAATTTAAGATATGAGTTAGTCAGAAATATGCTTAAGCTATTGACCAAATAGTATTGCAAATAATATGGTTTGTGTGACTTTGGGGGGGGGTGGGGACTGAGCAGCCAAGAGCAAACAAGTAGCTTCCTACAACAGATTGGTGCTCCAATATGTGGTAGCTAAATCCACACTAAACCTGAGAGAGCTTGGAAGGGAATTCTATTCTAGACACTAAAAAACAAAGTTTAGCGGCATTTTTTTTTCTGATGGGCTCTGCTTGCTGAAGGCATGCTGCAGCAGCTCATTTTAGAGAGTAAGAGTAATAGAGGTCTTCCTGGTTCAGCAATTAAAAAAAAAGGAAAGAAAGAAAATGAAAAAAAAAACCATATATTTTCAAATGGCAGTTTCCTGGGACATGCTGCCAGCATGAACTCTGAACTCTGGCTCTTTCAGGAGACAGAGCACTTAAATGGGGTCTATGAGAAGAGTGCTACAACTTGCTTAGTAGCAACATAGACTCACTGTGTGCCTGAAAATCGGGTAAGGTACATGGCTCTCTGAGGCAGTGAACATGCCTCTGCCATGCTGGACTGGGCAGAGTCAAAAGGCAGTGTGGCAGAGTTAGTCTTAGCCACCCCCACTTAGCATTAAAAAAGGGGCACTTCTGGTCAAAAGGTAATTACAGATACACAATAAAGACAAACTCAGCTGAAAAAAGACCTCTAAATGGGTCACAGTGTGTTTTAAAAATGTATGTAGGCTTGGGAGAGAGAAGAAAAAGAGTATAGAGAGTTTAAAAAAGTTTACATTACAAAAAGTAAATGCTCTTTTAAAAAATAAAGTCTTTACAGAGACAGAGTAAACTTGTAGAAAAAGTAATAGAAATAAAGAAAAATAAGTCATATAAAGATAGAATATACACAGAGAGTCT
Source organism: Myodes glareolus (assembly GCF_982192425.1). NCBI lineage: Eukaryota > Metazoa > Chordata > Mammalia > Rodentia > Cricetidae > Myodes > Myodes glareolus. Next base: position 36,266,283 of record NC_142033.1, read on the forward strand.
GGATTATGCATATTATTGTGTTTTCTTTGAATTTTTTGACTGTAGAGAGACATTTGATCCTGGGGAATCCTAAGTTAAACCAACACATACGTTTTAAAGTTTTCTTGACTTCAGAATTTGAGTCTAAGGATATGTTGCTTTGGAAAAGAGTTTCTTCTTTTGTTTCCACAGATGATGAGAATCTATGGATTCTTTCCAGACTAATGTGGTTTGATGGACCAAAACCCCCAAAATGTCACTGTGAACACCCCTAAAAATTACTTCACCCAACAAAAGCAGGAAGCAGTTTATAGAGAACTATGCCCAAATTCCAAAATATTGTTTATAAATGATTGTCTACATTTAAAGGGGAATATGCTATAGAGATTTGCATTGGTATGGATCTTTGCTTATTGATACAAATTTGAGGTCTCTTTTATTATACCGGGTATATGTATTTCTGATCTTGATTAAGATATTGTGTTTGCACAACTCATTTAAAAATGTAACGTATAATTAAGAAATATAGGTTAATAGATGATCATCTATAATAGTCAAGCTTGAAGTCATGTTGCTTAGATTTTCTAGACGTACAGAGATGTGTATCCAATATTATTCAGATCTTTCAAAGACTACAGACTATGGCATTAAAATGTTTTAATAACTTAGAACTTTTCATAACAATGAGACACATCAGCTCCTGGCGGCACCACTCTACTTCAAGAGGGTGATGGGCATCACAGAGACTCCGTATGGAGTTTGTTAGCCATTTGGGCAAGAAACTGCTCTTGCCTAAACTGCTTGATGGTATGCTGTGTGGATTGGACATGCAGGACCTACAGAGAAATGAATGCTAAACTTGCCTAAAGGTGAGATGATCCTTTGGGGTTCCTGCTTCATGAAAGAGTCTGCCAGACGTTATGCAGAACACAGAATAAAGTGTCTGACAAACTGTCACTATAGGCAGAACTGTCTTTGAAATTTCCTGCTTCATGGAAAAGTCTGCCAAATACTATGGGCTTATAGGCTGAAGTTGGATACCCCAATGGTACAGAAGAACTTTGTGTGACTGTCCAGATAGCAAGATGTCTCTGTCAAGTCTAGAGTTTTGGAAACTCTACTATAGGGACAAGATGCTGCTGACTAGACTCCTTGAAATGGTGAAGAGAGGACGAACTGTAAGCATGCCACATGTGGAAAGCCTCAGACTTCTCTTTGCCTCCTCTTCCCCCAAAATGGCATGGTAGAACTCTAAATAATATTGAAGAATTTGAGACAACAGGATTTCCCTCTAAATATGGTGTAGGTGTATCCAGAGGCTAATAAGATGCCTTGTTGTAAGCTTTAGGTCAGAAATGACATTATCAGCAGAGTATACATGACAGTCTGAAGCACTGGGATGAATGGCCTGGAGACAGTTGTGTTCATTTCCAAATTTTGGAAGTAACAACATAAATGTCTTTTACCTTGAGAAAGGGATAATGTGTTAGTGCAGGAGGAGGGTGATTGAAAGCATACTCTAAATTATGTTGAGTACTGCAGCTATTCTTGTCTGCAGACCCCTAACATGGTTGATCAGTTCCTATCTACTCTTACATTAAAGCACTTCTGAATCTGTGTGTGTGTGTGCGTGTGTGTTGGTTTTGTGTTTTTTCTTTGTTGTTTGTTTTTTGAAACAAGTTCTCACTGTATCCTTTACTCTCCTAGAACTCACTATATAAATCAGACTGCCCTTGAACTCCCTGTAACACCATTACTGTTATTTGTGTGTGTGTGTGTGTGTGTGTATGTTAAAGTCATTAAAGACAGAAGTGATTTATGTTCATTTTGATACATCTTCCCACGACTTAATTGATAATCTTAAACTTAGTATTTTATTGAAATGAACAATCTGTTATCAAACTCAATGCAGCTTTCCACACAGAATTCCCTGGGGAAGAAGCCAATTGTTTGGCTGCATCTCTCTCTGTCTCCCTCCCTCCTTCCTTCCCCACTCTCTCTTTCTCTCCCTCTCTTTCTCCGTCCCCCGCCCCCGTCTCATGCACCTTCCAAAGCTTAAGACTGATTTCACTGTGGTAAAGTATAATAACAAGTCTTTCTCAGTCCCACCAGTCAGCTCCCACAGAGACTTCTTATTAGTTATGAAAGGTTATCCTTAGGCTAGTCTTGCTTCTAACTACCTCTTATAACTTAAATTAACCAATTTCTATTAATGTGAGGGTTGTTACATGGCTCATGATTTTACCTCTCATCCTACACTTCCTGCTTCCTCCGCATATAGCTGGCGAATCCCCTTTCTTTTTCCCAGAGCTCTCTCTGTACAGAAGTCCTACCTGTACCTCCTAACTAGCTATTGGCTATTTAGCGACATACCTTTACACAGTGTAACCAAATATCTCACAAAAAGTATCATAAAGCAAAAGACAAATGCATGTCTGTGTTATGATCCTAGTTACTATTAATAGAATCCAGTGAATATCTGAAATAAGCAGGCACATTGCCAATTCTCCTCTCAAAGAGGAAATAGAAAGGAGTAAATAGATGTAGGGTTAATGAACAGAGCTTCAGAAGTCTAGTTGCCCCTTTGTATATAATTATTTCTATTTGATAGCATATAGAGATTATAGGATATTGTCATTTTATCATCATTCAGTCTATATCATAGCAAAGTCAACATAATGACCCTGATTTATCTGACCATAAACATCATATATTCTCCCATATCAATGTTTCTTGATAAGATAAAGACTAGAAAATAAGTGGATTTTGTATTGATTCTTTCAGCTCTAAGTTTAGCTAAGCAGGGCTAGGGGAATTGCAGAATCCCTGGACTTTTTTTCTTTGGCATGAGCAGTTTCACTAAATAACCAAAGAGTATATTTTATATGTCTTAAGGTGAAAAGGACTGAGAGAAATTGCATCATTCTGTATTTCTAAAACATTTTAAAAGTAAGTATCAGAATTAGGAGAAGAGGAGAGGGAGTTTGATAGAAAAACAAGAGTATACATTAGAGAAATATTTAGACAGTATTATTGGTAACAGCAAATAGGAATTGAGTGAGAAGAAAGTTGCAGGTTATTTAGATAGTTTTAGAATGAAGACAGATTGAAAAGTGATAGATAAGCATTTGCCTAGGTGATAGGGGAGTTCAGCCAATCATATTCTGTTTTCAGGGCGTGCCGCCCTCAGGCAAAAGCCTGCCTATAAACCTCGCAAACGCGCTCCACTAGCCCTCTTTTCCCCTGGCTCCTGTGTCCGGACGGATCGGTTGGATTCTGGTGTAAGTTGTTGTAAGTCTTACTTCTGTTTATTAAAGCTATATATTTTGTATCAAGATAGTCTGGGGACTTTTCTTTACCAATCGCCCTGCAGCTTCACCTAGGGATCAGGCATCATCATTACCCCTAATAGCAATGCTCAGAGAGTCAGAACAAGAGTTTAGCCAATCTGCAACTAACATCAGGTTTCTTTTTTTATGTGTGTCTTTCTTTTCTAATTGCTAAACATACTTATGAGAGTGCTGTTAACAGTTTTCTTTGAAGATTTCCTATGATGTGAATTTCAATGCCACACAGTTCTAGTGATGATACCTGCACTGATGGAATGTTAGTCATCTAATTCAACAAAAGCTCTTGCTCTTCCCCATTCCCACAAGGCCTCCAATGAATATGCAGGTACAGGATTACAGACCACTTGGGGATTTTATGTGTCCCATGAGTCCTAGTACTCCTTGACCATGGACTGTTTGTGCCATAGGTCTGATTTGGAAAAGAGAAGTTTTTATTAAGATGATAATGTGCATTTGGATCCAGTAGACTCCGAGCAATTGTACTGTTCTGGTTTTAATGTAACTCTGCTCTTTTGAGAGCCATTTGGAGAGTGGTCAAGAACCTTGGCTATAAAACTAAATAGCTTTCACTGGATTCTGGCCAAACAACCTTAACTAATTACTTAATCCTTCTGTGCCTCAGTGTCTCATCTGAAAATAGCAATAGCATTTTCATTGCAGCTCCACACTGTTATTATAAGGATTAAATCAGCCAATACATGGAACACGTTGAGAATTACTTTTGACCGATAGTTAATCTTCAACAAACACTAGATTTTATTAGGTTTGTCTTATAGAAAATTGTTAGAATACTCAAGTACCATGAAAGGTTTAATTGGTGGGCACTCGAGAAATGTTAAATTTTCTTGAGATGAAATACTAATAATTAATTTATATTATTCAATGTTCCTGGAAAAATTGGCATCATCTGGGTTTTTGTTTTGTTTTGTTTTGTTCTGTTATTATTGTTGTAGTTTAGTTTCCATTCATCAGAAATTTATTTATAGTGGTGCCTAACAATTTTCTCATAACTATACCTTTTCCAAAAATAAAATGCTAAACTAGAAAAGCTTCACACCATCTCCTAAAACTTGGTAAGATCCCAAGCATTGTAGACACCATTATAACATACTGACCAAAATGAAACTGAACAAATCACTGAAAGATGAAGTTGTGAGTGATAGCAAAGCTTTAAGAAGGTCCAAAGCGCAAATAAAGAAAATGAGGGAGGAACTTCAAATTTCAGTCATTTGCCTTAAATCATTTGCCACTCCGAATTCTATAGGACAGACTGTAACCAATTACAAGTCTTTACCTTATTGAAACCCCCTTTTTTTTGTTTATTCAAGGATCCGAAAACACTCTTTCCACTTCCTCCCCTCCTCTCAATACCCTCCCGCTCCCCCAACTCCCTCTCCTCCTCCCTCACCATTCCCAAGAGCAGTCAGGGTTTCCTGTCCTGTGGGAAATCCAAGTTCCTCCCTCCTCCCTCCGGGTCCAGGAAGGTGAGCATCCAAACAGGCCAAGATCCCAAAAAGCCAGTCCATGCAGACGAAACAAGACCCAGTGCCATTGTCAATGGCTTCTCAGACTTCATTTGGACCTCGGGGGCTCAGTCAGCCCCCATGTCAGCCACATTCAGAGAATCCGGTTTGATCAAATGCTCGTTCAGTCCCAGTCCAGTCGGCCTTGGTGAGCTCTCATTCGATCAGTCCCCTTGTATCAGTGGGTGAACGAACCCTTCACGGTCCTGACTTCCAGTGCTCCAATGTTGGTCTCCGTCTCTATCTCCATCCATTGTCAGATGAAGGCCCCCTATGATTTTGCTTTCCTTGCTCACGATCTCCCTCCCTCTGCTTCTCATTTGGACCTAGGGAGTTAAGTCTAGTGCTCCAATATGTGTCTCTGTCTCTTATCTCCATCCATTGCCATATGAAGATTCTGTGGTGACATCCAAATTATTTGTCAGTATGGTTATGGGCCAAGGCCAGTTCAGGCACCCTCTCCTCTGCTGCCCAGAGTACAATCTGGGGACCTCTCCTTGGGCCTGGGAACCCCTCCAGAATCAAGTCTCTTGCAAACCCTAAAATGACTCCCTTATATGAGGTATAAACTTCCCTGCTCCCAGAACCATCCTTCCTCCCTCCCCCCTCCCATTCCCCCAAGCCATCCCCAATCCTCCCCCTCTCCCCTCTCCCTAACCATCTTCCCCTACTTCCACCCCCCCACCCCCCAAGCACCCAAGTGTGCCTGGCAATCTTGCCTAGTTCTAATATCCAGGGGGAAAACTATATGATTTTCTTCACCTTCTTATTTAGCTTCTCTAGGATCACAAATTATAGACTCACAGACCTTTAACTATGGTTAGAATCCACTTATGAGTGAGTACATATCATATTCCTCTTTTTGGATCTGGGTTACCTCACTCAGTAAAGTGTTTTCTATTTCCATCCATTTGCATGCAAAATTCAAAATGTCATTGTTTTTTACCGCTGAGTAGAACTCTAATGTGTATATGTTCCACACCTTTTTTAACCATTCTTCTATTAAGGGGCACCTAGGTTGTTTCCATGTTCTGGCTATTACAAATAGTGCAGCTATGAACATAGTTGAACAAACACTTTTGTAGTATGATAGGGCATCTCTTGGGTATATTCCCAAGAGTGGAATTGCTGGGTCCTGAGGGAGGTTGACTCCCAGTTTCCTGAGAAACCGCCACACTGATTTCCACAGCGGCTGTACAAGATTGCATTCCCACCAACAATGGATGAGTGTTCCCCTCACTCAACATCCTCTCCAGCAGAGGCTATCATTGGTGTTTTTGAGTTTAGCTATTCTGACAGGTGTAAGATGGTATCTCAAAGTGGTTTTGATTTGCATTTCTCTGATTGATAAGGAGGTTGAGCATGTCCTTAAGTGTCTTCTGGTCATTCGAAGTTTATCTATTGTGAATTCTCTGTTCAGTTCAGTACCCCATTTTTCAATTGGGTTAATTAGAGATTTGGTGTCTAGTTTCTTGAGTTCTTTAATATTTTGGAGATCAGACCTTTGTCTGATGAGGGGTTGGTGAAGATCTTCTCCCAGTCCGAAGGTAGCCTTTTTGTCTTACTGACAGTGTCCTTTGCTTCTCAGTTTCAGCAGATCGTATTTATTCATTGTTTCTCTTATTGTCTGTGCTACTGGGTTCTACTTAAGAAATGGCCTCCTGTGCCTATATCTTGTAGACTACTTCCCACTTTCTCTTCTATCAGGTTCAAAGTGTACGGATTAATGTTGATGTCTTTAATCCATTTGGACTTGAGTTTTGTGCATGGTGGTAGATATGGATCTACTTTCATTCTTCTACAGGTTGACATCCAGTTATGCCAGCACCATTTGTTAAAGATGCTTTCCTTCTTCCACTGTATACCTTTAGCTCCCTTGTCGAATATCAGGTGTTCATACGTTTGTGGGTTAATATCCGGGTCTTCTATTTGATTCCATGGGTCGACTTCTCTGTTGTTATACCAATACCAAGCTGTTTTCAATACTGTAGCTCTGTAATAGAGTTTGGAGTCAGGGATGGTAATGCCTCCAGAAGTTCCTTTATTGTATAAGATTGTTTTGGCTATCCTGGGTTTTTTGCTTTGCCATATAAACTTGATTATTGTTCTCTCAAGGTCTGTGAAGAAGTTTGATGGGATTTTGATGCGGATTGCATTGAATCTATAGATTGCTTTTGGTAGAATTGCCATTTTTACAATGTTGATTCTTCCAATCCAAGAGCAGGAGAGGTCTTTCCATTTTCTGGTATCCTCCTCAATTTCTTTCTTCAAAGAGTTAAAGTTCTTATCAAATAGGTCTTTCACTTCCTTGGTTAGAGTCACCCCAAGATATTTCATGCTATTTGTGGCTATCGTGAAAGGTGATGTTTCTCTGATTTCTCTCTATGCTTCTTTATCCTTTGTGTATAGGAGGGCACCTGATTTTTTGGAGTTGAACTTGTATCCTGCCACGTTACTAAAGGTGTTTATCAGCTGTAGGAGTTCTTTGGTAGAGTTTTTAGGGTCGCTTATGTACACTATTATATCATCAGCAAATAACGAAAGTTTAACTTCATCCTTTCCAATTCGAATCCACTTGATCTCCTTATGTTGTCTTATTGCTATTGCTAGAACTTCAATCACTATATTGAAGAGGTATGGAGAGAGTGGACAGCCTTGTCGTGTTCCTGATTTTAGTGGAAAGGCTTTGAGTTTCTCTCCATTCAATTTGATGTTAGCTGTTGGCTTGCTGTATATTGCTTTTATTATATTTAGATATGATCCTTGTATCCCCAGTCTCTCCAACACCTTTATCATAAATGGGTGTTGAATCTTGTCAAATGCTTTTTCAGCATCCAATGAAGTGATCATATGGTTTTTTTCTTTCAGTTTATTTATATGATGGATTACATTGATAGATTTGCGTATGTTGAACCAGCCCTGCATCTCTGGGATGAAGCCTACTTGATCATAATGGATAATTTTTCTAATGTGTTCTTGGATTTGGTTTGCCAGTATTTTATTGAGAATTTTCGCGTCGGTGTTCATGAGTGAGATTGGCCTGTAATTCTCTTTCTTAGTTGTGTCTTTGTGTGGTTTTGGTATCAGGGTAACTGTAGCTTCATAAAAGGAGTTTGGCAATGACTCTTCTGTTTCTATATTATGGAATACATTAAGGAGTATAGGTATTAGCTCTTCCTGGAAGTTCTGGTGGAATTCTGCATTGAAACCATCTGGTCCTGGGCTTTTTTTGGTAGGGAGATTTTTGATAACAGCTTCTAATTCTTTGGGACTAACAGGTCTATTTAGACTGTTCACCTGTTCTTGGTTCAACTTTGGTATATGGTACTTACCTAAAAAGATGTCCATTTCTTTTACATTTTCCAGCTTTGTGGCATATAAACTTTCGTAGTAAGATCTAATGATTCTCTGAATTTCCTCTGTGTCTGTGGTTATGTCCCCCTTTTCATTTCTGATCTTATTAATTTGCATGTTCTCTCTCTGCCATTTGATTAGTTTGGATAGGGGTTTGTCGATCTTGTAGATTTTCTCCAAGAACCAGCTTTTTGTTTCATTGATTCTTTGGATTGTTTTCTGTGTTTCTATTTTTTTTGATTTCAGCCCTCAGTTTGATTATTTCCAGTCTTCTACTCCTCCTGGGTGAATCAACTTCTTTTTTTCTAGAGCTTTCAAGTGTGCTGTTAAGTCTCCAATGTGTGCTTTCTCCGTTTTCTTTAATTGGGCACTTAGCGCTATGAACTTTCCTCTTAGCACTGCTTTCATAGTGTCCCATAGTTTTGAGTATGTTGTGTCTTTATTTTCATTAAATTCAAGGAAGACTTTAATTTCTTTCTTTATTTCTTCCTTGACCCAGGGGTGATTTAATAGTCGACAGTTCAACTTCCATGAGTTTGATGGCTTCCTGGGGGTAGCATTGTTGTTGAATACTAACTTTAATCCATGATGATCTGACAAGTCACAGGTGGTTACTAATTTTTTTTTGTATCTGTGGAAGTTTGCTTTGTTACCAAGTATGTGGTCAATTTTTGAGAAGGTTCCATGGGCTGCAGAGAAAAAGGTATACTCTTTCCTATTTGGGTGGAATATTCTGTAGATATCTGTTAAGTCCATTTGATTCAATACCTCCAATAATTCTCTTATTTCTCTGTTGGGTTTCTGTCTGATTGATCTGTCCATTGGTGAGAGAGGTGTGTTGAAGTCTCCTACTATTAGTGTGTGTGGTTTGGTGAGTGCCTTGAGTTCTAGAAGTGTTTCTTTTACATAAGTGGGTGCCTTTATATAAGGGGCATAGATATTCAGGATTGAGACTTCCTCCTGATGAATTGTTCCTGTTATGAGTATGAAATGTCCATCTCTATCTCTTCTGATAGATTTTAGTTTGAAGTCAACTTTGTTAGATATTAGAATGGCCACACCGGCTTGTTTCTTAGGTCCTTTTGCTTGGAAAACCTTTTCCCAGCCCTTTACTCTGAGTAGATGTCTGTCTTTGTGGTTGCGGTGTGTTTCTTGTAAACAGCAGAATGTTGGATCCTGTTTTCATATCCAATCTCTAAGTCTGTGCCTTTTTATAGGTGAATTGAGTTCATTGATATTAAGTGATATTAATGACCAGTGGTTGTTGACTCCGGTCATATTTTTGGGTAGTAGAGTGTATGTGTTTTCCTTCTTTGAGTTGTGCTTGTGAAGGGTCGCTAGATGTCTGAGTTATTGTAGGCAGTGTTGGGAATGTTGGATTCCTTGGGTTGTGATTTTCCTTCTAATATTCTCTGTAAGGCTGGATTAGTAGCTACGTATTGTTTAAATTTGTTTTTATCCTGGAATATTTTGTTTTCTCCGTTGATAGTGAATGATAGCTTGGCTGGGTGTAGTAGTCTGGGCTTGTATCCATGGTCTCTTAGTTTCTGCAGTACCTCTATCCAGGACCTTCTGGCTTTCATGGTTTCCATAGAGAAGTCTGGTGTAAGTCTGATAGGTTTACCTTTATAAGTTACTTGATCTTTATCCTTTGCAGTTCTTAATATTCTTTCTTTAATCTGACTGTTTTGTGTTTTGATTATTATATGGTGAGGTGATGTTTTTTTTTTTTTGATCCAGTCTATTCGGTGTTCTGAATGTTTCTTGAACCTTCATAGGGATATTGTTCTTTAGGTTGGGGAAGTTTTCTTCTATAATTTTGTTGAATATATTTTCTGGACCCTTGATCTGCAATTCTTCTCCTTCTTCAATTCCTATTATTCTTAGATTTGGTTTTTTATTGTGTCCCACATTTCCTGAATGTTTTGTGATGAGAATTTGTTGGATTTGCTGTTTTCTTTGGTCAGAGTGTTTAATTTCTCTATGATGTCCTCAGAGTCTGAGATTCTTTCTTCTATCTCTTGTATTCTGTTGGTTATGCTTGTTTCTGAAGTCTCTGTTTGTTTACCTAGATTTTTCCATAGCCAGCCGGCCCTCGGTTTGAGATTTCTTCATTGACTCCATTTCAGTTTTCAAATCTTGAACTGTTTCCATTACCTGTTTGATTGTTTTTTCATGGTTTCCTAGAATTTCATTTATGGCTTTACTCATTTCTTCAAACTTTTTGGTATATTTCTCTTCCATTTCTTTACTCATCTCCTCAATCTTTTTGTTATTCTTATCTTCCATTTCTTTATGGAAGATTTTCACCTCCTGTTTAAGTTCCTCTATTATTTTCATAAAGATCCGCTTAGAGTCGATTTCTTCTATTTCTTCTGGAGTAGGGTGTTCAATTCTTCTAGTTTCGAGCTCCCTGGATTCTGGAGTTGTCATGTTGCCTTTCAGGTTGTTGGAGTTAATTCTTGCATTGGCGCCTGCCCATCTCCTCCTCTCTGGATGAAACTCCTCAGCACTTTCTGGATAGAACTCCTCAACACTCTCTGGGTAGGACTCCTCAGCACTCTCTGGATAGAGCTCCTCAGCACTCTCTGGATAGATCTCCTCAGCACTCTCTGGGTAGAACTCCTCAGCACTGCAACAGTGCTAGCTGGTCTTCCCCGGACCCAGGAGACAAAAGGGCGGCAGCAGTGGGGGCAGGGAGGGGTCCCGTGGAATACCGAAGACCCTCCTGCAGAAGCTGAGGGGTGAGGGGCTGTGCTATCTTCTGGGACAGACTGACCAGGTGATCACCTACTCACCTCTCTGGGTAGAACTCCTCAGCACTGCAACAGGGCTAGTTGGTCTTCCCAGGACCCAGGAGACAAAAGGTCGGTGGCAGTGGGGTGAAACCTCTTGATTCAGGGTTTTTCAAGGAGTTCTTTTTTTTTTAATTGCTATAGAAGTAGCATTTTCTGTGCACAGTTTCTGTGATATATGTGATTGCTAATGTTGCACATATCTAGTAACTCACTTGTGCTGTGCCTTTCTCCAGAAGACATGAATATTCACTGTCCAAGGCTGTTGTTCACCAGATGAAGCAAAGATACTCATCTCAAGCATATTTCAAATTTCTAATTTTTATTCAAGTGACATAAATACAAAGACTAATAAACTTCTGAAACCAGCTTCTCTAACAGTTTTGGTCTTGGCTTAGATTGTCACAATATGAATTATTTGCTAGGAGGGACACAAAAACGGTTGCTCATGTTTCCTCAGATGGTCTCGGGACACCCTGGGGATACAGAAAGGAAGGCAGGGCATGGTCTCCTTTAAATAAAAGAGGAACGGACACTTTTCACAGTAACTGTTTAGGATCAATGTAGATGTAGATATCTAGCAATAGAAAAGTAGATAAAGAGTTTCTCTCTCTCTCTCTCTCTCTCTCTCTCTCTCTGTGTGTGTGTGTGTGTGTGTGTGTGTGTGTGTGTGTGTGTGTGTGTACTTTATTCAGCAGTACGGGGATAGTGGAGATATCTATTTTCTGGATCAAGATGAGCCCTCATGATAGAAAACTGTTGGTCATACACAGCGGTTATTACTAAAGCTAAGAAAGCCCAGAGTCCTCTATGATACACACACACACACACACACGCACACACACACACAAATGGTGTTTAAGTGAAAAGACATACTTAGGGATCATCAGCTGCAAACAAAACAAAACAAAACAAAAACAAAAACAAACAAAAAATCACAGTCAAAGAAATTTAAGAAGTTTGCATAGATTAGAGATATGAGTTATCCTATAAAATTAAAAAAGATAATTGAATTAAAATTGGTAGCATCAAGAGAATGAGAAAGAAAAAGATCAGAAATGATGAAAGTGTAGATGTCTTACTGTATTTAACCACAGAATATGAATATTCTGCTTGTAGGGACTTTTCAGATTAATTTTTCAATTACCTTTAAAAACTAGATACTTGGCTAGACAGTAGTAGGACACACCTTTAATCTCAGCTCTCAGGAGGCAGAGGTGGGCAGATTCCTGTGAGTTCAAGGCCACCCTGCTATACAGAGTAAGTTCCAAGACTAGCTTCATATCTACTGAGAAACCCTATCTTGAAAAACAAGCAAACAAGTAAGGAAACCAAAAACTTGTTCCTTATTGTGTTTCTTACTGAGACTGCTCCTCATAGACTAATAATATATTTGAATGTTTGGTTTCCAATTGGTGGAACTCTTTAGGGAGCATTAGGATATGTAGCCTTGTTGGAGGAGATTTGTTGCTGGGGATGGCCTTTCAGGTTTCAAAAACCCATGCCGTTCCCAGTCTCTCTCTCTCTCTCTCTCTCTCTCTCTCTCTCTCTCTCTCTCTCTCTCTCTCTCTCTCCCCCTCTCTCTTTCTTTCTCTCCTTCTGCCTCCAATTTGTGGTTCAGATTTAAACTCTCAGATACTGACTCAATGCGGTGTTTGCCTGCTTGCTACCATGCTTCCCATTCTGCTACTCATGGACTCACACTCTGAAACTGTAAGCAAGTGCCCAATTGATTACTGTTTTTTTTTTTTTATGAGTTCCTTTGGTCATGGAGCCTCTTCATAGAGTACAGTAACTAGGATAGTCCAGAAACAGCAGGGTGGTTCTGTACACATTTCATCATCTAACCCAATATACAAAGTGAGCATTATTTTCAGCTTTAAAATTGAGCTGAATTGGACCTGTTAGACATAATTGACCCCATGTTCCTGCGAGGCAAATTTATAACAAAGCCCCTTAGATATTTTTGTGACAATGTTGTAAAGGCTATGCTTCAGTTGCAATCTCTTATTCTTGCTTAAGTCATTTGCAATGATTTATGCTATAATTGAAAGTGGTATCAACTTCATCAAGAAAATCTTTACAATTAACATGTTCTATACTTTGGTGTAGTTTTCTAAACTATCAGCAAATGTCAAAATTTGATCAAAATAAATCAGTTATTTGCAATGCATTCTCCAGAAAACAAGAATTATTTCCTTTGTTTTTTTTTTTTTCGTTTGATTTCTTTTTGTCCCCTCTGAAGTCAACTAGATAAATTGATTTTGCTATCGCTGCAACCCACTTTAGAAAAGACGACTAGTGTGTTTGCTGTGTTGTACTGTTTGGTTTTCACAATTAACAATACATGAGTTAAATCACATATTGAGCAATAAATCTAGCAAGAGTCTGCTGAAAAGCAGGGGAAAATCCGTCAGATAGTAATGCCCAGGACATTATAGTCTGCACTGAGCAGGATTAGAGAACAGATCGCAAAATCTGGAAATATCTTAGTATGTGTATGACAGCCAAAAGATTAAAGCATGGTATGTGTATATCCCTTAGATCTTATTAATTTAGGTTGGTATAACATCTATTAAAATGAAAATAGGTGGGACCCTCTAAGGCAGTGGATCTCAACTGGTGGGTCCTGACCTCTTCAGGGTAATCAAAGGACCCTTTCACGTGGGTTGTCCAAGACTATCGGAAAACACAGATACTTCATTACAATTCATAAAAGTAGCAAATTACAGTTCCGAAACAAAAATGATAATAATTTTATGCTTGTGGGTCACCATAAAATGAGGTACTGCATTAAAGGGCCACAGCATTAGGAAGGTTGAGAACCACTGATCTAAGGGATAAATAACTTAATGGGAGAAAATCCTTCAATCCATTTATTATTTTCCTTTACAGAAGACAAAATTCATCTAGTTTTAGGTCAGTTACAAACCAGGCTTCTAAGGATCATAATAAACAAGTAACCTTTACATGTGTAATGATTGGTGGTAGGGAACTGTCCAACTTTCAGCATACATCTATGGATGTGAATCTCAGTTTTCTAGTGTTTGATTTCTGTTCATGTATATTTTACCCTAAGAACTAACTATATGGTTGAATTATAGGATGAGATTATTCAGCAAAAATTTCCAGAGAATGGACTTTCAGCTGTCTCATGAAAGAGTAAAAGGGCATGCATCTTGTGAATGGCAGCTTAGAAGACATGATGGATACTCCAATGATGGAGAGGAGATGTTTCCAGTGTCAGATGGAACAGAGAAAGGTTTAGAGACAGACATGGAAAATAGCTTTTGGATATTAATGGAACAGAGATGTAAATGAATTAAATCTTTTTGAATGGGATTACTATTTTGAGAATGTTCTTTAGAGCCTCTTCCTTAAGATAAGGTATTTTGTTTTCCTCTAGAGAACTGTAGATACCCAAAATCCTAGACTTAAAATATAATCATTATGCTTTTCTAATATATTTCATTGATGAGAAAAATCAAGGAAGTCTAGGAAACACACAGTGATTTGAATTATTTATACATTATTTACACACATGTGTTCAAAAATAACATTGCAATTTCCTTATCCATTTCAGTTCTCATTTTAGGCTGTGACTTCCTTGAATATATATAAAGGGGGCTACAATGAAAGCAGCTAACCAGAGATCTAAGACAAAGCCTGTATGAAGATAAGGTCCTCTGAGTATTATATTCTCCTATTTAGCATATAAATATGTAGTGGAAGTCACATGTATCAAATATTGCCTAAGTGAAAAGGGGGGACTTTTTTCTGCTAAAGAAGATAAATTAATCACAATGCTTGTTTTAGAACAGAAAGATGGATTTTACTCAGGCATCTTTAGAACAGTGCAAATTCATTAATGATAGTTTTCAGTAGGAGAGTCCCAAAGTAACTTACAGGAAAACAAGTAAACTTGCAGATTTATGGTCAAAGATTGGGGTTGGGAGTCAGTCGGTGTATGGAGAATTAGAAAGTGAACATGAAGTATAAGGGAAGATTCATCAGCCTTAGAGAGTTTTTGCTGGAGGAACCCCAGGTGCCCTGAAGTAGTGGAGAAAAAGACATGTGATCAGATTGTAAGGGCAACCATGGGTGTGATGGTTCAACATGTCGAGAAATTCCATAATTCCAGCACAGAGAAAGGGAGGCCTCTTCTGACGTGAAGTCAAGGACTTCCTTAATATAGGAGAAGTGCCAGTTCATCTCCAGCAATATGAGATTCTGTCTCCACACAAAACATAACATGACACAACAAAACGTTAAAGAATGATGGTCAGCAAGGAAGAACCCAGGAGACCTCAACCCTACAATGAGAACTGCAGGCGTCTAAGGAGTGTAAAAGGAGCAGTGGCCGCTTCCCATCACCTGGCTCCCTGCTAGCTTTATCTGAAATAATTACACAGAAACTATATTCATTTAAACACTGCCTGGCCCATTAGTTCTAGCCTCTTATTGGCTAATTCCCACATCTTGATTAACCCATATCTAATAATCTGTGCAGTACCACGAGGTGGTGGCCTACTGGGAAAGATCTTAACCTGTGTCCGTCTCAGGTTGGAGAATCATGGCATCTGATTCATTGCCTTCTTCCCAACATTCTATTCTGTCTACTCCACCCACCTATGTTCTGACCTATCAGGTCAAGCAGTTTCTTTATTAACCAATGAAAGTAACACATAGACAGATGACCCTCCTGCATCAAAGGAGCCCTGAGAGTAGGAGAGAAATGGTCTTCTCCAGGGAAGAACACATCACTTGCTTATACATACAGAAAAGGTCATATTTGGGCATATATATGTACATACATATACCTATATATATATATATAACAGCAGCTGTTGAAAAAAAGACCATGAATTTGAACAACAACAAGAAAAAGGCAAGGAGAGGTATATTAGAGAGCTTGGAGGGAGGATAGGGAAGGGGGAAATGATGTGATTATATTAGAATCTCAAAACTAAAATTTAAAAAGCAGGAAAAGTACAAATGATGACTCATAGAAGGTGGGGAATTCTTGCCAATCTACTTTGAATTTTGACTAAGACTCCATTTATTTCCAGTTGACTAAGAGCTCAGGTTAGCTTTTCTGAGGCAAAGAGAGTTTCCTGAATATGCTCTAGAAGGATCACAAAATGATGAAGGTATGTTTTGTTTAGAAAGCACTTGGGTGTGGCACAAATGTAGGAATCTTGGTATCATTTAGACTTTTAAAATTTACCATGGAAATAAACTGCAGCCGCACACTGACAGGGGACTTTCTCCTGAAGACATAACATTGCTGGCCTTTTGTTCAGCTCGGCAGCAGCATGTAACAGCACTGAAAATGAAAATTGGATTTAACTATAGCAACAAACACCATCACGTAGGGTAGACAGAAAAAAAAAATCTAACTGTGAGAACAAGCTTTAGAAATGATAAAAGCTCAGTATCTTGGCAACCTTTTGTGTTGGGTTATTTTTAAAAAATGGATAATATTGTGCTGTTTCTAATGTATTCAGCTACTTGTAAAAGGATAGTGCATTGTGAGGAAGGATACTGAATGTCATCTTGACATCATCATTTCCCAGACATATTTTATGACTTTTATTTTTTATTTAGGTGGGTTTTTTTGTTTGTTGGTTGGTGAGGAGAAAATAATTCTTAAAGTTATATTTTACTGATTATTCCATTCCGTGCTGCTTTATTATCTTGTTCAATCTTTATTTTTTTTTTTAGAAAATGTCTAACATGCATTGGTTCTACTAAAGAAAATTTTGAAATGTGTCCCATTGTTATACATGATTATCTTTAGGTGTATATGTTATGGTTTAATTTATTAGTCTAGATGTGTCTAAGTTATTAGTCTAGATATATTTGTATGGCACAAGTCTATGTCAAACAAGAAAATATGTAAGAAAGCTTAAGCTGCAAAAATTTTAAATATTCTCTTAGCCAAACACTATACCATGTTGATTGTTTATACAGTTAAATCTGAAAAAACCTGGCCATTGTGTGTGGTTCATAAGCCTAAAGTAAATAGTAATGGTCCACTATAATTCATATAATATGCTTTTTTCAAAGATTATTTGCATCTACTTGGAGTAGGTGGTTTAAGATTTGTGTATGTGACTCAAATCTAGCTAGCTTTCTGGCAAGGATTCTGAAGAAACACTTAACATTTGGTGGGTGTCTCAGGGTTGCTAGAATTGTGAAGAGACATCATGACCATGGCAACTTTTACAAAGATAAAACATTTTTGAGATGGGGCTTGCAGTTTAGAGGTTCAGTCCATTATTATGGTGGGGAGCTTGGCAGCAGCCAGGTGGACATAGAGCTGGCTATACCTCGATCTGAAAACAACAGGAAGTGGACTGTGTATCACACTCATGGAAGCCTGATTAAAAAAAAAAAAAAGACCTCAAAGCCTGCCTTCACAGTGACATACTTCCTCCAACAAGGCCACACCTACTTCAACAGAGCCACACCTCCTAATAGCATCACTCCTTCTGGGGATCATTTTTTTTCAAACCACCACAGAGGATTTCTGTTTATTTGTTTATTTAATTATTTTCAAAACAGGATTTTACATAATTAAGGGTGAAGTAGAGCTTTCTATGTAACTAAGATGGCTACTGAATTCCTAATCCCTTTGTGTCATCCTCCAGGAGGCTAGATTTCAAGTGAACCCTGCCTTGCCTGGCTTCTTCTGTTCAGTTCTTACATTTTGATTATCCCCTGTCCACCTGGGCTCTGAACCCTGCTTATACAAAACAATCAAAGGTCAGGTGGGAAGTTTTAGAGAAACATGGGGTCCCCTTCTTGGAGTCTGAATTAATGTATCTAAAAATCTTTCTAGAAATTTGTGAAAATTCACATGCCTAATCTTATATGAGTCTGTAGTGCATCCTACTTTCCTTAATCTGGATTTCTCTCCATTTATAATTTTCACTAGTATATAAAATGGTAAATCTAAACAGACATTACAGCCCTCTTTCACCTGTTATTCAATTTTTATGCCATTTATTTCTCAATTAATTTTATCACCTTCAAATGCCTAGTACAGTAAATATATGCTAAGTTGACATATAAATAAATAGAATTTTATTTTTCTGCTATAGTGGAGAAAATTTATCACATCTATTTGACCTCTGTGCTATTTTCTGCCAATAGTGCCCCCAAACCCTACAGCTGCCAAGGTAGGTCATTAACCTCTATTGACAAGAGCCTCTAAAGTTCCTCTTCTGTTTCTCATGTGGCAGGGGTGGGGTGCTGAAAGGCCCATGGAGTGGGGAGACTCTCATTCAAGTCTCAGGATAACACGATCCCTGAGGAACTCACGAAAGACTGTCCTTGTTGCAATCACACGAGGTTTATTGAAATGACAGGAACCAGTGCACTGGGGCCTAACTCATTTCCCCACACAGGGGTAGAGTTTGACCCCAAGGAACTGGGGGAAGGGGTATTTAAGTGAAGAAACCATAACCCAATAACCCAAAAGGGGTAGGGATGGCATCATTGGAAAATTCTGAAAATACCAGTGATCATTGGAAAATTCTGAAAATATCAGTTACAATCACAAGGGGGTAACTCCCTGTTTCTCAAGATTATTTTCAAGATTATAATCTAACTTTGTGGTCAGCTAGTTCCTGGAACAGAGTCACTGAATGGGCTAACCTAGATTTTTGGTTCTCTCCCTGCTGAATTTTTTTGGCTCTACTCTTTCTGCTAGAGGGGTCTGAATTTATCTGGGTCTTTCAGTTCATGTAGTGGTGGCTTTTGTTGTTTACTTGTTTTCTGTATAGTGAAAGACTTGGATAAATCCAGACCCCTTTAGCAGGAAAAATAGAGCCAAAAATCTAGTAGGAAGAGAAGAGCCAAAAATCTAGGTTAGCTGGTTCAGTGACTCTGTTTCAGGAAGTAGCTGAAGGATTACAACCTTGAGAATAATCTTGAGAAACAGGGAGTTACCCCCTTGTGATTATCACTGGTATTTTCGGAATTTTCCAATGATCACTGATATTTTCAGAATTTTCCAATGAAGTCCTCCCTCCCCACTTTGGATTACTGGGTTGTGGTTTCTTCCCTTAAATACCCCTTCTCCAAGCTACTTGGGGTCAAACTCTCTACCCCTGCGTGGAAAATGAATTTCTCCCTAGTGCACTGGTTCCTGTCATTTCAATAAACTTCGTGTGATTGCAACAAGGACAGTCTCTTGTGAGTTCCTGGGGGGTTGTGCTATCCTGAGGCTTAAGTGAGAGTTTCCCTGCTCTGGAGGTCTTTCATTAGTATATTTGTTTGTGAGAATGTTTCACAGCAAAATAATATCTAGTCTCTAAAGACATTTGAAAAAGCCCTCACTATTAAACACATGAATGTTTTTGAAAATTTAGTATTACATTTTCTCTTCCTTTATGAGGATTCAATTTTTTTAAAATGCCACCTTAACTAGAATCTATCAAAATATTTGATTAACTGCATCCTCATTACTTCTCTCTCTCTCTCTCTCTCTCTCTCTCTCTCTCTCTCTCTCTCTCTCTCTCTTTCTGTGTGTCTCACATACACACACACACACACACACACACACACAGAGTCTCACCGTACTTCAGTATCAAGGTCGCTTTAGGACACACACTTACTGAAACACAACCATTATCATTTATTTACATAATAAAAGAGAGCAGTCTGACTAGGTAGGTGACTTGCCCAGACTTGAGCTAGTTAAGATTATGGAAACTTTAACTTCCTAAAATGATGATTTCCAAGAATTCTTCAATATTTTTCCATTTTCCATTTATATATTTTCTTCATATATTTGAAAAATACAAAACTGTTAGACATAGAATGACTTCAACACTGACCATTCCAGGAAGGACGCATTACAGAGATCTGTTATATTCTTGATCATCCTTTGTTCTGCAGGACTTAAACCTGACTCATTCATGAGAGAGCTGTGTGAAGGTGTGGGGGACTGTAATGTGAAAATAAGGATTGGCACCAGGCAATGCTTAATTATATGTGTGCTGTTTCCTCATAACTTTCATGTCCAGTTTGTTTATTTTCATCTTTGTTCTCCAATTTTCACGGCACCAGTGTCATTTTATATCCACTTCCTCTCCACAGCAAGGCAAACATTGTCAGTTGCCTGTACTTTGGTATCTTCCATCTTATCAGATCTGTCTCTGTCTTCCTTTACAGTATGGGGATGGGCTATCCTTCCTTCAGCTTCCCTAGAATACAATGCAGAGACTTTAAAGCATTCTCAGCTTTGGTTTGTCTGCTATTGATAGGGACATATTTCTTGTATAAGGATCATGGACCTGTGTTAACAGATGCTGACAACCCTCTTTTTTAAAAAATCATCCTTATTTGCTTCTCTCAGATTTTTTAAAATTTATTTTCTTTATGAGGGTCTGCAGAACACACATGAAAACCAATCAGGTGAGTGGGCCTGTCTCAATGCCTTTGACACAGTAATTGATTTCTTCCTAACCCATTGGGCACCAGCATGACGAGCACTTTGACATCCAAGTTCCTCACTTATTCAGCCGTTTTTCGGGAAAACATTATTTTTGCTCTAAATTCAAAGAGAGAAAATTATTTATGGCTACTCATCAAAGCTGTATTTTTGAATAAACTCATTAATAATTCTCCCACCTCTTCTTTTGGGCCTGTTTCAGATCTCCTCTAAAATTCACAATTAGCTATTTTTAGCTCTCTAGTGTACCATGTGCCCTGTGTGTCACGCCTCTACTAAGCTTGCCAAAGCCCTTTCAGCGAGAAGCCTAGAGGGGTCTTGTGATCTCTGTCTAGTGAGGCCCATGGACTCCAGGATTTCATGATTTTCCTCCTGTTCCTTACTGGATAATTATTCCATATATTTTCCTTGTGCTGCCCTTTTCACCTTTTCTACATGATTCTTTCATGCAAAGGTTTTGTTTGATTTCTTTTTCAAAGGGATATAAAAAAAAACCCAACAGAAAACGGTGGGATATTAAACCTAAAGTAATTCTCATTTTAATAAATCTATTCAGTTTATGAGCTGCCTTCTACAGAGCAGTTCCTAACCCCTTGATTAATTCTGTCCAATTAACATGTTACCTTTGTTTATATGACTCAATTTTCTGAAAGAAACCGTACCTGCTATTTTAGTTGTCTATTTTAAAAATCTTAATCCCATATCCAACTTTCTCTTTCACTCTATTCCATTTTCTGTCTTTACTGTTGTCTTGGGTTTTCCTGGATGCCTTTTCCTGATAATATAGCACTTTGCTTCACTTGTACTTTGATTTTTGGTGTTTCAGTTTCAATCTCCTCCTCTTTGTTTTTCCATCCCTAGTCTAACCACAAAATGTTTCTGTGGTCTTATGGAATACTGAATTCCCTCTTGAAAGCCCTGCTTTTACTCAGTCCATTTTAAATCATTTTTTATATCACTTTTAAGTTTCTCGGCCACATTCTGATATCTTGGAAGGACATCTGAGCAATTCTCCCTAAACCTCCAGTCGGTTCATTCTGTTCTAATCGCTCTCCCTACTTAGCATTATAACTTGATTCTTTTATTTTAAACTGTATAAGGTCCTTCATAAATTCTTATTTTCAAATAAGACCTTCCAGCTATTGACTGCAAGGGAAATAAAAAAAAATAATTCTCCAGAAGCTAACAGATTGGGCCAGAAATTTTTGGTTTGTCTCCCTGGCAACCTGGATGCTTTATGCCTAGAAAACTAATATCTCAATCAAAACACATGCACTTTTATCACAGTCTGCTTTGGAAGTCAGGTCACTATCAGCAAGCCCTGTAAGAGCATGCTGGGGAGGATCTGTGGCTCTGACATCAAGTTTAATGAATAATTTTCTTCCATTCCCAGGTTTACTCTCCTCATCTGATTTGACCAGGTCAGTGAACTCATCTTTACTTCTCAGCCAGAATAGATATTAAACCATTTTATAATAAGTCCGAATGTTCCTTCTGCTTAGGACAGTGAGACTCCTATCTAATTAACTCTACACGACACTTCAGGCTTCAGCTTGGAGCTAGCTCTTTCTCATATGAATGTCCTAAATTGTATGTGCTTTAAATAGGTCCCACAACATCGAACACTGTCCCTGAGATGGATTTTGTCTCATTCCTTCATGAATATCTGGCTCCTTGTGCCTGAGTCAAGTTTTTGGGAGCTTGCAATTATCTGAGAGACTAGCAAGGTGACTAATAGCCCAGACCTGAGTCACACCAATTGAGACATGTACTAATTCACGAGAGAGAAAAATCACTCACCTCTTTGTACCTCAATGCATCTTTAACAATTCAGTATTATTATTAGTATTTACTGCATGCTATTTTTTTGTTTGTGAGAAGCAAATGCTTAGAAACAATCTACATCATAGTAAATACTCTGCAATATGTTGTCAAGTTTACTATAATGCTTAGAATAATAATCTTACTTATTATTGGTTAGAGACACATTTCCAGAAAATATGGCATGGTGTCTATCATACGCTCATCCTCAACCAGTGTTTATTGAATAAACACACTAACAATGAAGGAGTGGTAGTGAAAATAGTGAGCTTAATAAAGCATTTCAATAATACAGTACAGGGTTTGTAAATTATTTTATGTAAGAATGGGAACTTTTTATATGCTAGACTGTTTTCCCTTTTGGTCAATAGAAATACCTAGAATGGTTAGGTCCTTTCCGAGAAAAATGACTAAAATTAGTTGGACACTAATAATTAGTGGGTACTTAAGAGATATCTTTTGTTATCTCCAGAAACCTCCTGTCTGGCCTTTTCCCACATTACATGTCTGCCAAAGTTCTCAGCTTTTGAGCATGAGCAATTTTTCTGCCTTTTCCATGGCTTTATAAAAAAAAGAGACAGAGAGAATCATCTTCCGTCGTTTGCAAGCTGAATGCCTTCTTAGGCGCCAATCCTGTCAGTTGCGCTGTATCTCTCCCTTTGTACCAAATTTATCATTGACTGTTAGCTTGGGTGTGCAAGAAAACAGCTTGGAGCTTTCTCTGCCTTCAGATCACTTGCAGCCATTTGCCTGTGGAGATCACTTGTAGCTGCTGATGTTTTATGGAGAAGCAGCCAAAAATCCTGTTAGCTGCTTCGATTACTTATTTCTTCTGTAATTTGTATCCATGCGTTTAACCACACACCACATTTACTGTGAGATGACTCTGTATCTGACTGGCATTGGGTGTAAACACACACTGCTGAGATCAGAGAGTTCAGGCCAAGGCTATTAGAGAAATGCACAGTGCAGGCTTGCATCGTGTGAAGCTATTTATGCAGTCTTGTGCATAATAGCAATAATTCAACTTGAAAAAGTATCACTTCTTGTTTCCTGACCTTTCCACACATTTTACATAATTCACTTAATTTTCACATTAATCCCATGCAAGCACTGTTAATAGTCTCAACTTTCCATGTGTGAAAATCATAACAAGGGCTCAAACAACACAGAAATTAGTATTAAACACACCAGGAGTAAGTAAAAGTATTCAAATGATTTCTAAAATTTAAAAAGAATCCAACTTTTATAAATCCAATGAGATAATTTTATCTGATTTTTTTAATATTTTTAATATAGCACTTTAAAAATCTATCATGTGAGAGGGAGATAATATGATATGCAATTTCCAGAAATAAGTTTTGAACCAAATATTTTTGTGGCCTGAAGTATAAATATATATAACATTCTTATATAATAGGTTCTATTACCTATGATTTATGTGAGGAAATTAAGGTTCCAAGTTGACAACACATTGTTAAGAAACACACACACACACACACACACACACACACACACTCAATGTGATAAGAGAGTATTTGAACCAGATAGATGGATTACAGAATTCTTGGCAAAAACTTCCTGGAGTGCTTTCTTTTTCTTTTCTTTTTTCTTTTCTCTTCTTATCTTTTTTACACATTTTTAATGAATATTTCAACTTATTGGAGACAATTCTCAAGAAATAAGGGAAGAATAGATATTTGCACAAAACATCAAATAGAACAAGGATGGTCTAACAGCAAGGAGATTTGACATTTTCAGACAGTAAGTTGTTAGCAGGTACCTCTTCAAACTGCAAAGTTTTCCTCAATATGTAAAAAATGTTATAAGATGTTAAAATTGACTTTAAAACACATTAAGAGAGCTTTATCTGCATTTTTGCTTGACATTCCTAACTCTTACATGTGTCTGGGCAATCAGAAAAGAGAGAGACAATTTTTCTGAAGGACTGGAATCAGTAGGTCACCTTCAAATAGTCCCAACTGACAACAGAGTTCTGTGGCATGGGCATCTGTGGTAACAAACTGAGATTGAAATTAATGGCCCAAGGTCCCATAAGAACCTTCTATTCTTTTCTTTGTTTAAAGTGGTAAAAATTTCCAATTAGCCTTCTAGATATTGATCTCAAATATTTTATCATTCTGTTACCCAAATCATGCTGTTATTGGCTACTCACAGATTCTTAGGAACCTGTTTGGTCCTCTATAACTGTCAACAATGTCTGAGCCCACTGGGTTCCCTTTCAGATTTTAGAAAAATCTAGTTTTAAAACCTTTGTGTATTATCCATCACTGGTTTCTTTCTGCTAATGTATCAAATTACTATACAAGTAGTGGCTTACAAAGGATCAAATTCATTGTCTTGCAGTTCTTAAGTTTGAGGTCTGACACTGGCTTCACTAAGTTCAAAGTGCATTAGAACTGCATTCTTTCTGGAAGCTCTAGAGCACAATTGCCCTTTTGTGTTCACGATCCCAGGAATTCCTGGCAGCTCTGTTCTCTGTGGTTTCTTCTTTTATTTCCAGGTATTTCTTTTATTTGTTGTTGTCGAGAAGAGTCTCATTCTGCAACACATGCTAGTTTGGAATACATTATGTAGCCTAGGCTGACCTTAAATTTGTGATGCTCTTACCTCAGTCTACAACTGAAGCATGAGACACTATACCCAGTTAATATCTTTCTCTTGACTTGTATTTGCATCCCTCTTAAAAGTATCAGAGTTACTTAATTAAATATATCTAGACAACCCAATCTTAAATTTTTAATTTATTGACATATGCAAATTCCCTTCACTAGCCATGTAAGTAACAGATTTGCAAGTTCTGTGGATAAAGACATTGAAACCTTTTAGAGTCATGAGTCTGCCTGCTATAGATCATAAAAATTAAGTAATGAAGAAGAAAAATATTTGAAAGTATGAATCTGTTTAAGGATATAGAAAAATATGGTATACTTCTAGTGGAAATAATGGTATTTTCATTTGTGTCTGACAAATTCTAGCAATGCAGCGAAAAAAAGCAAATGAAATCAAACAATAAAGATCACAGTTAAGGACAAAGTATTAAAAATTTACATATATCTGAAAAACATGCTTTAAATAAAATAATAATCAAATAAAATAATAATCAAATAAAGCATAATATATGCATCAGATGGGTTAAAGAGCAATAGATAGCATTTTTGCTTAAAATAATTTTAACTAGTAAAAAATGACTGAATAACCCAACAGAATAATGAACAAATACTTGATCAAACCATTGATTTTTTTAAAAACGGAAATTCGAAGTCTAATAACCATAAAAATGCATTTACCATTATAGGCTAAACATAAAAACTAGAACAAAGAAATATAACCCTATTCATTCTATAAAAATATCTCAAAATGACTTATGATAACAAAGTATTTACAGAACACATGCAACTAACAATAATCTTAAATATCACAAACTGTATGCTGAATAGCTTGGAAAATTATACCAATGAGCCTTAAAATAATGCATTATCTCAATGTCTGCATTCCTAGGTAGAAATGAAAATACCATTTTTCCACTAGAATATGTATTAGATAAAATTGGAAAGTAACTCATCTGAAAGCTAGTCAAAT
The DNA here is from genome assembly GCF_982192425.1 of Myodes glareolus. NCBI lineage: Eukaryota > Metazoa > Chordata > Mammalia > Rodentia > Cricetidae > Myodes > Myodes glareolus. Next base: position 36,292,171 of record NC_142033.1, read on the forward strand.
GATTGTTGGTATGCATTATATGGGACTTTTATATAGTGAAAAGACATATTCCTCTAAGAATGATTTTGTAGATGTTATTTTTGTGGTACTGGAGGTTAAACCTCTGGCCTCATGCATACTAGACTTGTATTTACCACTGAGCTACACTCCTAGCCACTGGTGGTATTTTAGAATATAGGTTATTTGAGTTCTTAATACGTAATCAAGAATTTTAAACATACATTTTTGGAAACATATTTAGAAAAATATTATTCATCACTTGTTCATGAAAAATATACGATGAAATCAACAAGGCCCATGACAAATTCTGATTCAGGACATAGTCTGGCTTCAGTAGCATCTGTCTGTGCTCAGCTTAGGCCTGGAATTCATAACCGCTCATCAGTGTGCCTGGTAACCATAAATAATCTGAGAATCTGCACAGTCATACCAGAGAAGAAATGTTAGTAAACATTAGAGGCAACTAAAGCTTGTGTTAATTGTGCCTTTCACATTTTTCATTCACAACATATAAATGTGCATATATATGCAGATGCATACAGTTATGTCTTCGTCTTTTGTGTCTAAAGTAATGATTATCTTGATATAGCCTTGAGGAATTATGATCTGCTTAATCTACCAGTTAAGAAAGGCCTTTAAAATAACTAAATGGTTACAGTATGCAATATGTCCCAATCACAATATTTTGTGATATGTGACAGTTCTATAAAAATCAAATGTCTGTATAATTTCTGTGAAGTTTTATTAAGTGGTGAGAATACTTTCATATATAGATATGTGTGTTTGATTCATTGTAGAACAGTATAGTTAAATAGTCTATGTAGAGATCATATCACCCATGAAAACTAAAGACTAAAGTACTTACGCTTTAAGAGCATTTGCCAACCTTGGTTTAAATAACAAGGTAAAATGCACTAATATTTCTTTATGTGTAGATTTGGGATTAGATATTGCTATTGTTGTTAGTTTTTGCCGGTTTCTAAAATTTTCTCAGTAAATAAATGTTTCAGTTATCTTTGGGAATTTAAGGTAACTGCTATGTGGGTTCTTAAGAATATTATTTTATTAGCTCTGGATAGTTACCCACTGTTTGAAGGAGTCAACATAGGGAAAAGCATAGCAGTTATTATGGTTTAGCTCCATTGTCTTTTCCAGTGTCTCACCCTGCCCCTGGTGTCTCTAACTGTAGCCCAGTCCCTGTCCTTCAGTCTTGTGAGAAACTGCACTCAGTCTGTCAACAGAAAATGTTCACTTGCTTTCCCTGGAGATCCCTTTCTCCAGATTTTCTCGTGGCTGTCAACTTTGTAATCAGATGTTATCATGAAGACCGTCTCAGAGAGCTCTCCTGACTCTGAGGTGTAATGTCACATGCTCCATGGTCAGTCTCCCCCACAGTTGTCCCCTTTATTTCCTCTATATAGCTATCATTATCTGATATTTTTCTTTTTTGTTTTTTCTGTTTGTTGTTTTTCTAGTCTAATTGTGTTACTTTACTAAAATATAAAATATGTGAAAAAAGGTCCTCCCTTATATATTTTTCCCACTACTACTTCCTTTAACAGTTTGTAGTCAGTGATCAATAAAAACACACAACAACAGCAAACATTAACTTAATAGGAGCCAATTCCAGTCAATAGTAGCTACTTATCTATTAGTAAATCAGAAGAAAGCCAAACAAAAGACGTACCACACTATGAATATCCCTACTAGTTCAGTTGATGTTTTGCTGTTGTGGGGTGTGTATGTTTGTGTATGTGTTTCCCCTTCTTTGATTTCTTGATCTGGGATTATTTATCTACTCCTTAAATTTTCTTATGAGTGGCTAACCTTTTTAGGTTGTTCTTTTCCTTCTTGTGCCATTTGTATGTCTGAATTTGTAGATAGATATTGATTAAATTTGGTTTTATTATCGAATGTCTTGTCTTGTTTTCTTCACCTATTGTGATTGAAAAATTTGCTGGGGATAGTAACTTAGGCTGACATCTATGGTCTCCTAGAGTTTGTAGAATATCTGTCCAGGCCCTTCTGCCTTTTAGATTATTCTTTGAAATGTCAGGTATTATTCTAATAGGTCTACTTTCATATGTTATTTATTTTTTCCCATGCTGATTTTAATGTTCATTCTTTGTTCTGTACATTTAGTGTTTTGATTATTATGTGTTGAGGGGAATTTCTCTACTGGTCCAGTTTATCTGATGTTCTGTATGCTTCTTATACTTTAATAGCCATCACCTCCTTTAGGTTAAAAATTTTTCTTCTATGATTTTGTTGAAAATATTTTATATGCTTCTGATGTGAATTTCTTCTACTTTATTCCTATTACTCATAGACTTGGTCTTTTCATTGTATCTGAGATTTCCTGGATGTTTTGTTATGGTATCAATTTTAGATTTATTGTTTTCTTTGACCAAGGTATACATTTCTTCTACCATGTCTTCAATGCCTGAAATTCTTTCTCCTATCTCTGGTATTCTTTGGATGACGGTTGCCTGTTTGACTTCCTAAATTTTTCATTTCTAGTTTTTGTTATTGATTTTATTTCTACTTCAGAACTCAACCTCTTTTTCTCATTGCCTTCCACTGACTGGTTGTATTTTCATAGATTTCTTTAAGGGTTTTTTTTATACATTTCCTTTTTAAGAACCTCTAGCATAGTCAAAAATACTTTGTTAAGATCTTTGTCTTGTTCTTCATCTATGTTGCAATTCTCAAGACCTATTGCTGTAGGGTTGCTGGGCTATAGGGAAGATATATTGTTAATGATTGTGTTTTTAGAATGTTGTCTAGGTATATGGTTTTAGGATGATTGTAACTGTAGGTGCTGATACCTGCTATTATTTTTGTTGGTTGGATGTTTTGTTTCTTGGTTTCTGTTGCTCTCTCTGGTTCTTAGGAGAATAAGGAAGCTGTGTGTGGCCTGGTAGGGAAGTCTTCAGGCTTCCTGCTGGTGTGTTGGAGGTTCACGGTAGAGCGTATTTCTATTATTGGGAACAACACTATGGAATGGGAATGGTCTGGGAAACATCTGAAGCTACCCCAAAAATGGAAGAAAACAGGGTGTTTACACCATAATTGGATTAGTTCCCTAGGAATTTGGGCAGAGAGTGAGGAGAGGTCACAATAGGTTGTCTGCTACAGAGATGTCGATGAGACTATGGAATTGCATTTTGATAAGAGGAGTTGGGGGTGAAACCGGAAACTTTCTTATCTGCTTTCCTGGTCTACTAGCCTCCCTGTCAGGCTTGACTGCCAGGATCCTAGGAAATGCCTGGTCAATTTGGGGACTGGGACAAAACAATGAATAGGCAGAAGGAAGGATGGAAGGGAAGATCTATGTGATCTTCTTGGGATGGGGGCATAGATGGAGGTGGGGCACAGAAGTGGCTTGTTACAGTGCTGGGGATGAGATCTGAATTTAAAGAAAAGAAGGGAGATGTGAGGATTTGCAGGTAGCCCACAAGCTTCACTGCCTACAGTGACCTGCAGGTTCCCAATAGCTGTTACTGCTGATAACTGGAATGATGTGATGGGTAAGGGGAAGAAGTTTGGAGCAGAAGGTCTGTATGATCTGCTGGAGTTAGGTTCAGGAGGAGGGAAGACCACAGCAGGTAGTTTGCTACAGAGTTGGGCGGAAAGCCTGGAACTGGATTTAGAGGTGAAGAGAGAAAGCAGACGATCTGTAGTTAGTATTCCTGCATTCTTGGCTGGAGTGAAGTAATTTCCTTTTCATATTGGCTTCAATGGATTCCGTTTGCCGAATCTGAAGGATTCTTCTTTTCAAGAAAATATCTGATGGTGTCTCAGTCATTGAATTCTAGTTTAGGAAACTGTGATTAATATTAATGCTGCTGTAGGGTCTTAATAAATAATGGTCTGGAAACCCCAACTCTGAAACAGAAATGGAAATGCATTAGTGTTTACTTATTAGATCATTCGGATCATTTAGAATAAGTTCATACTGGTATTTTATTAATGAAATCAATAAAGTATTTAAAAATGTAAGATATTACAGATATGGTACTAATATGAAATATAAAAGTATAAATTATGTAACTGTGGTTATCTTGGCACAGTCAGAGAAGGTACTCGACTATGTCAGTTTAATAATAATATTTATTTAATTACAAATAAGAATAATATGGAAGCATTCTGTGTTGTGACTAAGTGCTGCAAGTGTTATTGGCAGCACTGTCCACACAAATGCCTGGTTTCGGACTACAAAGCAATTCTATTTTTATCTGCTAAAGGTATAGATAGAAATTATATAAAGGACCCTTCACTCTACACACAAGACACATGATAAGTAGCATTAGTGTAATCAGGAGAGGAGAGCAATAATTGAATGCCCACAGAGGCTCTCTTGGGGTCAAGGTAGCCCTCTGCATTTGGAAGAGTTTAAATTACTGCTTTCCGTGTTCTACTTTACTTCTGGGATCTTGAGCTGTCATTATAACACCTTTCACCAGACTGAACTTGCAATTGAAAATAAATCAATCTCAGGGTGATTGAAATTACTGCTGCCTGACTCCTCTCACTGTCATTCCACAGGAAGCTGGTATTGGCAGTGGGTAGAAAATTAACTACATTTTTCCCTTTAATGTTTTGTATCACAGCCTTCATATGAAAAGTCATCTTGCAATGACCAGTAAGCCATAAATTATTGGAAATATTGGCTTCTGATTCTTGTACCTATTTTATGTATATTGTGGTTTTTAATATTTTAATACAAAAATTTTTTGAGTTTTAGAGTATACAATTCAAAAATAAAAATTATAATATATACTTATATATAATCTTATATGAAGTATTAATAGTATATAATTATATAAATAATATGATTTTCTATAAATACAAATAATGTGGATAATTCTACTTCCATAGAAGTATATTTTATTTTCTGTATTCTAACTTGCTTGAATGTATTTATTCTCTAAAGAACTAATATATCTACTCTAAGAACATTTTTATTGCTCCTAGTAATTTTATGTTATTTTTGTTTTTGAAGACAATGAAGAGGAAAAATAATTGAGCTTTTAATAACACACAGCTGTTTTTGTCTTTTCCCTTTTGTTCATTCCTTTATAGATAAGCAATCAGCATTTCTTATCGTTTTTCCTCATTGTTCCTTTATCAAATGTTTTCCTACCATTTCTTTGGCCCCACGATGTCTCATCCTTGTCATATCCAGCACCACAATTATATTAGCAGACCACTAATTTCCTAACACAATTCCCTCTTCTTTTCTTTACATCTGCATACTTCTTTGTTCCAACTTGAAATCATATCTTAATTGTAATAGTCCCTTAATGAAGATGTGCCTGTTCTCAACATTGCTGATAACTTTTAACAAATTAAAAATCACCCATTCTTTGCAATGGGGTTAAGTGATTTAAATGAGTGCTATAGTTTGATGCAGTTTTGATTATATCTTCTGGGGAGTAGTTGCACGAATTTAATTCTATGGTAAGTATTAGTAGGATGGGAACTAAGGCTAACATGTGGATACTTAGGACTTTGAAAAGGTGATCAGAATAAAATCCCTAAAATGAGTAGATAAAGTTATCAGCCTGAAACCATCATGACTATTAGCTTGACTGGATACTAGCAAGAATGCATAAGAAGCATATACAGACATGAAGCATATACAGATATACTCTCTGTTTCTGGACGTGTGATGTCCTGTTCCCCTTGGAACTCTATCAGGTAGAATGCCATTATGAGATGTGAGGTCTTAAACTTCAAGGCTGATGAGTAAAAGAATTTATCTCTGCATGGGACTGACCTTGGCCTTCTACACATATGTGGCAGTTGTATAGCTTGGCCTATGTGTAGAACTCCTAACAATGGGAGCAGAGACTGTCCCTAATGCTTTGACTGGCTCTTAGGAACCTACAGCCTATGCTGGATTGTCTTGCCTAGACTTAATACAAGAGGACACGCTTAATCTTAGGGAAACTTCATATGCCATTCTTTGTTGATACCCACGGTGGATCTGCCCCTTTATGAACAGAAACAGGAATGGATTGAGAGGAGGAGAGAGGAGGGAAGGGAATAGGAGGAGAGGAGAGAGGGTAAAATGCAGTTAAGATGTAAAATAAATAAATAACTTAAAAAGTACTTTTGAAACTAAATATTCGATCTGGAGCATTTGCTTCTCGTAATTCTAAATAACTTTTACAAAGAACAAATATAAAGCACAGAAGCAATTCTCTCTGGCATGTGCTTGGCTATGTATGAGGAGATGAAACATGTATCTTTTTCCAGATAGAGTACATTATTTATGTGGGGAGGAAGGCGGTATTAATATCTGTGAATATACCAACGTTTTATAAAAGGGAGTTGAGCACTTGTCTATGGAAATCATCTTGAAAAGATCCACAACGAAAGCAGAGTGTATGCATCCTTGCAGTGTAGCTGTATCCTCTTTAAGGCTATTCATTTCTTCTTCTATGATTTTTGTCCACTTGATCATCTATTAAAACAACATCTCCTACCTTCTTCACTGGTATTTACTCAGTCCATTGTCATTTAGGTCAAAATGTTCATCCTTCCAAAAGCATTTCCTATCTTCTTTTTGATGGCTTCTTATCAAATATATGTATATATATATATATATATATATATATATATATATATATATATAATCTTTTTTAAAAATATAAATCTTACCAGATTTATGATTACAGTATGAACTTGGGAACAGATATTATGGCATTTTAAATTCTTTTGTTGTCTTAATTGATTATGTTTGTTTGCATTTGCCCCTAAATGACTTACTTTGTTTTATTTGATGCTTTTCTTTGCATTGTAACTTACTTCATATGTGTGTGTGTGTGTGAAAGAGAGAGAGAGAGAGAGAGAGAGAGAGAGAGAGAGAGAGAGAGAGAGAGAGAAAACCTCCTTGCCTGCTATATTGAGTCAGCACATCATTGTTCTTGGATCCACTTCAAGTGAGCAGCAGCAGCAACCACTTGGCCATTCTACAGCTGACACACCCAGCATGACCAGAGATACTCAATGCTTTCTTACATTTAAATACAAATATGATTTCTGGTGACTTCTGCATAGCTTAAATAACAACTTGAAGTATACACAGAAGGAGTACTTTTTCTGTATGTTAAAGAAGCTATATCAAAATAATATTAACTTGAAAAGTATGTGAATTCTGTATATATGTTCAGGTGTTTGTGTGTGTGTGTGTGTATATACCTGTGTGTACTTTCTTGTGGAGGCCAGAAATTAATATCCAGAAATTGTATGTCTTTCTCAGTCACTTTCCACTTTGATCATTGAAACAGGGTCTCTCACAGAATCTGCAGCACGTTAATTTTGTTAGATTGGCTAGGCAGCAAACCCAATGATCCTCATGTCTCTGCTTGTCTATCACTGTGACTGCAAGTTCACTCATAGCCCCTGGCTTTTGATGTGGGTACTGAGAACAGAACCCAGAACCTCACAATGCTGGCACAACTGATCCATCTCCTCAGTCCTTATATTTATGTTTAAAGAATAAAACTTAATGTTTCATGTGTGTATTCACTATAAAATGTTTAGTACTACCCATCTTACTAATTATCTTTCATCTCTATATAGTTATCAGTTGTGGCTATGTTGTAAGACTTAAGCTCTTCTCTAAAGGAAACTTCAAATACAACATATTATTGAACATTAATAATACTATTAATTTGTAGAAATAAAATGGATAAAAGATGCATCTATTGTATATATAACATAAAATCTACAATATTTAAGTATAAACAAAATATTCAAGGATTTCGTATTTTAAAGATTCAAGATATAATCTATGAAGAGTGAGTTCCATACTTTCAATAAGATGATATCTAAGTTTCATCTTCAACTGACCTTTGATAAAACTGATTAGGACTTTAATTATTTTTGTAAAATTTTTTGTGCGTGGGCATTTTGCCTACATATATGTATGTGTATCACCTGCAGATCCTATACAAGAGCAGCAACTGCTATTAATTGATGAACCAATGATGCAGCTCCCTAATCAATAGTTTCCTATTTTCTAAGAGTCATGTTCTATCCACACTTTGTGCTAAATGGGTAGCAGGAAAACCTGTTATAAAAGTGTTCTCAGAAAATATGTGCCAGCATATGTAGTACTACTTTGCAGAAAACAAATTATTAAATTTCAAATTTCAAACTATGTTCAAATTATAGTATAATTTTATAAATTTGTTGCAATTAAAATAACAAATGAGATTGTTGTAATCAATAGAAGAATGTAGATCATGAGACATTAGCTTTAGAAATGTATTTGTTCAGATATAAGACAACTTTATATATGTATTTTATAGAAAATGCATTCTTTTCAGTTTAATATAAACTTAAGTCATTGCCTACACCTATTCTAATTGATAGTTCTTACCCTTCTTCAGGAAATAATTAAACACAATCAAAACATACAACTTAAGCCATTTAGATTTTTTTTCAAATTTAAGAGTATGTTATGAATTACTATATGTATTGTAATTTCCCAAATGAACCTTTTCAAATAAATCATCTACAATATATTTGATATAATTTACTGTATATATCAGGTGACTTAACATTTTATTTATTTATTTATTTTGTTATTTTCAAGACAGTATTTCTATGTGTAGCCCTGGCTGTACTGAAATTCATTCTGTAGACCCGGCTGGCCTCCAACTCAAAGATCTGCCTGCCTCTATTTCCCAAGTGCTGGGATTAAAGGCTCGTGCTACTACTGGCTTCCATTAACTTTTCATTTTTATTTTAAAAGTTTAATTTTATTTCAATATTTTAAATTTGATTTTTTGAGAATTTCATATTTATATTCACGTATTTTGATCATACTCATCCCTCAACCTCCTCCTCCAAGTCTTCTAAGATCTTTCTTATCCTCCGACCAACTTCATGTCCTTTTCTCAAATAAATAAGTCAAAAATTAGCATTATCCAAATATGCATGACCTGAAAGTATCCAATAAAGCAAGTCAACCTAACAGTGACGGCATCACCGAAGAAAGCAGACCCTTCTACCCCAGCATCTATCAGTAGTCAACAGCTTTTCAGTTAGAGGAGGGCCTTCCCAAGTCTTTCCCCTTATCTATATTGTCTGTTGACCATTTTGAATCTGTGTAGTCAACCATAGGCAATGTGAGTTCATGAGAGTAGCAGTCCTGTCATGACGAAAAAGACACAGCTTTGCAGCGGTCCTCCTTGACTTCTGTTTCTTACAATCTTTCTTTGATATTTTTTTTAAGTCATAAAGGCAGGATGGTTGTAGAAATATCACATTTAAGTCTAAGCATTCCCATTCTCTACCCATTCTCTACACTTGGACAAGTTGTAATGTTGCTGTGTTACTCTCTGCCCACTGCAAAAAGAAATTTTCCTGTGATCTGTTCTGGCCTGTGAGTATAGAAATATGTGTCATGTATCAATTTACTCTGAGTAACAACATTCTATAAGGGAGGGAAGTTCCTTAAGACTCAAGGTGATCAAATGGGAGGTAAACCATTCCATTTTTTTTGGGGAGGTGGGGGGAAGCTTGTTAAGGTTCTGGAAGTAAATCACTCCTAAGTTTCAGGAAATTCCTGAAACTATTCAGGATTTATAAACCATAAGACCAGGAAAACACACTTATGGAAGCTGAACATCTCAGAAGAGGCCTGGATGAGAGAAAGAACTTAGAAGAGGGAGGCCAGCTGAGCTGTTTTTTTCAGTTTACCAGCTATAATGACTGAAAAACCAAAAACCAGCCCAGTTTTCTAGAGGAGAAGAAAATTGCTTGGTAAAGGCACTCTCTGCCATGTTGAGCTACAGGTGTTGGACTAATAATAAGTCTAAATATCAGGAAGGAGTTGTTCCAGACACCACTCTCATAACCACCATTGATGCAAAAGCAAGAGGATTTTTATTCTGTCATGACAGGGCCCTTCCAAGGACATCCGATAGCTGTTACAGTCCATCTTTTAAAGCAAAAAGCCACAGACACAAGGTGGGGGGCCTGTAGGTTGTTTTCTAACATATTGGATTGGCTTATTTAAAAGGCCATTAGCAGTGATTGGTCTATTCCAGGGTAGGAGAATAGCTGGTGGTCAGATGAGATAAGGGGAGCATCTGTGGGCCATCCTGACCTTGTTCTAGTGACTAAATCAAACATCAGGAACTGAGTCAACATCTGTGGGTTGTCTTTGCCTCAATTCCCAGAATGGAGTTATGTTTGAAGATTTATTCACAAGGACACAGGAGGAAAAGCAGTCCAGTATGTGTGGGGGAGGGGGCGCGACTGTACCATTTCCAAGAGAGAGTGAGTGTAAAGTTTTAGAAAAATGTCTTAGGGTTGAGGAGGCTTACAAATGCATTTGGAATCTTTCACAGGCAAGTCAGAATATGATCTCTAGTGTTGTAGCTCTTCCATGTTGGTGTGTGATTTAGGAAATGCGGCTGTCTTTGAGTCACTTCTCTTCTTGTAAGTAACCTTTCACCTATACTACTGCAAGTGAAGGAAATGAAATGAAATGAAATTTATGCCCTGTCAATGCTGAAGCATGCATGGGCAGTCCATATATGGCAGTTCTGTTGAACTTATCTATATGGATTTCATGGTCTAAGCTGATGAGGATGACTGATCTCTTCCTCAAGAGGGCACCAGACCTCATTACTGATGGTTATGATCACCATTTGGTTGCTGGGAATTGAACTCAGAATCTTTGGAAGAGCAGGCAGTGCTTTAACCACTGAGTCATCTCTCCAGCCCATACTACTTCAAGGGATCCCAGTAAACTCATTAGTTCACCAATTTGGACTTTGGCGGTACCCTTGCTTTGGTATGTTGTTGGTTTCCTACTTGTAGTGAGTGGATGTTTGCTCATGTCTAACATTAATATCACTCATAAATAAGTAATCAGATGGAAGTTTTTTCCTCTTTTTTATTTGATTATTTTTGAAAATACCAATCCAAATTTCCACTCCCTTCTTGTCTCCCATTCCCTCCACACATCCTCCCACCCCACCCCACCCCCTCTAATCCTAAGAGAGGGTAAGGCACTTTGCTTTGTAGAAAGTCCTAGGCCCTCCCTACTACACCTGGACTGAGCAAGGTATACATCTGAAGACAACAGGATCTCAAAAAGGCAACACATTCAGTAGAGATAAATCCTAGTGCCATTGCTAGTGGCCCTTCAGTCTGCTCCAACCATACAAATGATAGCCAAATTCAGAGGGACTAGTTTGTTCCTTTGCTTGTTTCTTCCCAGTCCAGCTGGAGTTGATGAGCTCCCATTAGCTCAGGTAAACTGTTCCAGTGAATGAACCCTTCCTGGTCTTAACCTCTTTGCTTATATTCTCCTTCCTTCCACTCTTCAACTGGACCTTGAGTACTCTAATATGGGTCTCTGCCTCTGTTCCCATCTGTTGTGAGATGAAGTTTCTATAGGGATATTTAAGATAAATCATTAGTCTGACTACACGGCAAAGCCAGTTCAGGCACCCTCTCCTCTATTGCTTAGGGTCTTAGCTGGGGTCATCCTTGTGCATTCCTGGGAATTTTTCTAGAGCTAGGTTTCTTGCTAACCCCGTAATGACTTTCTCAATCAAGATATCTCTTTTCTTGCTCTCATAGCTGTCCTTCCCCCATCTTGACTATCCCATTCCCCCAAGTTCTTCTCAACCCTTCTCTTCTCCCCTCATTTTTCCCTTCTCCCCTTCCTTCAACCCTTCCCCCCATGCTCCCAATTTTGTCAGGAGATCTTGACAGTTTCGAATTTCCAGGTGGGGCTATTTATGTTTTTCTTTGGGTTCACCTTATTACTTAGCTGCTCTAGGATCACAAACTATAGGCTTAATGACCTTTGTTTATAGCTAGTATCCACTTATGAATGAGTACATACCATATTCATTATGGGGGGTTTGGGTTACCTCACTCAGGATAGTGTTTTCTAATTCCATTAATTTGCATGCAAAATTCAAGTTGTCACTGTTTTTCCCCACATTGAGTAGTACTTTAATGTGCAAATGTGCCACACTTTCTCTATCCATTCTTCTGTTGAGGAGACAACATATATGTTGCTTGCAGGTTCTGGCTATTACAAATAATGCTACTATGAACATAGTTGAACAGATGCTTTTTGTAGTATGACTGAGCATCTTTTGTGTATATTCCCATGAGTGGTATTGCTGGATTCTGAGGTAGGTTGATTTCCAATTTTCTGAGAAACCACCATATTGATTTCCAAAGTGGTTGTACAAGTTTGCATTCCCATCAACAATGAATGAGTGTTCGCCTTACTCCACATCCTCTCCAGCATAAGCTATCATTATTGTTTTTGATCTTAGTCATTCTGACAGATATAACATGGTATCTCATAGTTTTGATTTGCATTTACTTGATAGCTAAGGAAGTTGAACATGTCCTTAAGTATCTTTTGACCATTTGAAATTCTTCTGTTGAGAATTCTCTGTTTAGTTCAGTACTCTATTTTTAATTGGGTTATTTACAATTTTAATGTCTAAGTTCTTGAGTTCTTTATAAAGTTTGGAGATCAGTCCTTTGGTGCGGGAGAATTATCTGTATTCTGTCAATCATATTTTAATAAAACGCTGATTGGCCAGGCAGGCAGTATAGGCGGGAAAGCCAGACAGGAAGTAGGGGTGGAGCAAAGAGCCTGGGAGTATTCTGGGAAAACAGGAAGCTTCCTCAGCGACTCCTGTGCAGACCACCGAAGAGACAGCATGTACCCTGCCCAGCTGAGAAAGGTACGGAGTCATGTGCTAATGTAGATAAGGATAATGGGGTAACATAAGTTATAAGAGCTAATAAGTAGCCTGACCAAATGGGCCAATCAGTTTATAATCTTATGGTGTCTTGTGTGTGATTTTTCTTTGGGGTTTGCCGGTTGTGGGGTATCGGGCGGGACAGAAACCCCAGCAAGCCAGCCCTTCATGTTACAGTCCTTTGTCTGATGTGGGGTTGGTGAGGATCTTTTCCCACTCAGTAGCCTGCTTTTTTGTCTTATTGACTATGTCCTTTGCTTCTCAGTTCCAGGAGGTCTCATTTATTTATTGTCACTATTACTGTCTGTGCTACTGGGGTTATACGTAGGAAGTGGTCTCCAGTGCCCAAGCACTGAAGGCTATTTCCCACTTTCTCTTCTATCAGGTTCAGTGTGGTCAGATTTATATTGAGGTCTTTAATCCATTTGGACTTGAATTTTGTGCATGGCAATAGATATGGCTCTATTTTCATTCTACACGTTGACATCCAGCTAGGCCAGCACCATTTGTTGAAGATGTTTTCTTTTTTCCATTGTATAATTTTAGCTTCATTGTCAAAAATCAGGTGTTCATAGGTTTATGGATTAATTTCCAGATCTTCAATTTGATTCCATTGGTCAGCATCTCTGTTTTTTTGCCAATACCAAGCTGTTTTTATTACAGTAGCTCTGTAATAGATCTTGATGACGTGGATGGTAATGCCTCTGGAAGTTCCTTTATTGTAAAGGATTGTTTTGGCTAACCTGGGTTTTTTGTTTTTTCATATGAAGTTGATTATTGTTCTTTCAAGGTCTGTGAAGAATTGTGTGGGGTTTTGATGGGGATTATATTGAATCTATAGATTGCTTTTGGTAGGATTGTCATTTTTGCTATGTTGATCCATCCTATCCAAGAGCCTAAGAGATCTTTACATTTTCTGGCATGTTCTTCAATTTCTTTCTTCAAAACTTAAAGTTCTTTTCAAATAGGTGTTCCTTGCTTAGTGTTACCCTAACATATTTTATGTTATTTGTAGCTATTGTGGGCAGGAGAGCAGGAGATTTCTGGGGAGGAGGAAGTTGATTCCTCCCTCTCCTGCCCAGATCACCAAAGCAGCAGGATGCGATCTGCCCCACTGAAAAAGGTACTGAGACACATGGCTAAATAGTTCAGAATAATGGGCTAAGATAAGTCATAAGAACTAATAAGTAGTCTGACCTAATGGGCCAATCAGCTTTATAACTTATGGAGTCCTCTGTGTCATTTTCTTTGGGGCTAAACAGCTGGGAGAAGTGGACAGGACATAAAACACAAGCAAGACAGGCCCTCATGTTACACAAGGTCTGTGAAGAATTGTGTGGGATTTTGATGGGGATTGCACTGAATCTATAGATTGCTTTTGGTAGGATTGCCATTTTTACTATGCTGATCCATCCTAACCAAGAGCCTAGGAGATCTTTCCATTTTCTGGCATGTTCTTCAATTTCTTTCTTCAAAACTTAAAGTTTTTATCAAATAGGTCTTTCACTTCCTTGGTTAGTGTTACCCTAACATATTTTATGTTATTTGTAGCTATTGTGAAAGGTGATCTTTCTCTGATTTCCCTCTTAGCTTCTTTACCATTTATGTACAGGAGGGCTACTGATTTTTTTGAGTTGATCTTGTATACTGTCACATCACTGAAAGTATTTATCCGTTGTAGGAGTTCTCTGATAGAGTTTTTGGGATCACTTATGTACACTATCATATCATCTGCAAATAACAAAAGTTTGACTTCCTTCTTTCCAATTTGAATTTCCTTGTTGTCTTATTGCTATTGCTAAAGCTTCAAGAACTGTGTTGAAGAGATATGGAGAGAATGGACAGCCTTGTCTTTTTCCCGATTTTAGTGGAATTGCTTTGAGTTTCTCCACATTTAATTTGATGTTAGAAGTTGGCTTGCTGTATATTGCTTTTATTATATTTAGTTATGATCCTTGTATCCCTAATCTCTCTAAGATCTTTATCATAAAGGAGTCTTGAATTTTGTTAAATGTTTTTCAGCATCTAATGAGATGATCATATTCATTTTTTCTTTCAGTTTATGTATATGATGGATTACATTGATAGATTTTCTCATGTTTAACCAGACCTGCATCTCTGGGATAAAGTTTTCTTGATCATGATGGATGATTTTTTTTGATGTTTTCTTGGATTTGGTTTGCCAGTATTTTATTGAGAATTTTTGCATCCATTTTCATGCGTGAGATTTGTCTGTAATTCTCTTTCTTGCTGGAGTCTTTGTGTGGTTTTGGTATCAGGGTAACTGGAGTCTCATAAAAAGAGTTTTACAATATCCTTTCTATTTCTTTTATGTGGAACACTTTGAGGAGTATAGGAATTAGTTATTCTTGAAAGTTCTCATAGAACTCTGCACTAAAACCATTCAGCCCTGGGCTTTATTTGCTATTGTTGAAAGTTTTTTTTTAATGACAACTCATATTTCCTCACAGATTATAGGTCTATTTCGTTTGCTCACCTGGTCTTGATTTAATTTTAATTAATATGGTATCTATCTAAAAATGTGTTCATCTCTTTTACATTTTCCAATTTTGTGGAGTACAGGTTTTTAAATTAAGACCTAATGATTTACTCATTTTTCTTAGTGTCTGCTCTTATATCCCCCTTTTCATTTCTGATTTTGTTAATTTGGATATTTTCTCTCTGCTTTGATTAGTTTGGATAAGGGTTTGTCAATCTTGTTGACATTCTCAAAGAACCTGTTTTTTGTTTCACTGATTCTTTGTATTGTTTTCTCTGTTTCTATTTTGTTGATTTTGGCACTCAATTTAATTATTTCCTGTCTTCTACTCCTCCCAGGTGAGTCTGTTTCTTTTTGTTCTAGAACTTTCAGGTGTGCTGTTAAATCACTAATGTGAACTTTCTTCGTTTTCTTTATGTGGGCACTTAGTGCTATAAACTTTCCTTTTAGCACTGCTTTCATAGTGTCCCATAGGCTTGGATATGTTGTGCTTACATTTTCATTGAATTCAAGGAAGACTTTAATTTCTTCCTTGACCCAGGTGTGGTCCAGTAGTTGACTGTTCAATTTTCATGAGTTTGTAAAGCTTTCTGAGAATAGTATTGTTGTTAAATTCTAACTTTAATCCCTGGTAATCTGATAAGACACAGAAGGTTACTCCATTTTTTTTTCGTAACTGTGGAGGTTTGCTTTGTTACTGAGTATGTGATCAGTTTTAGAGAAGAGTTAATGAGGTGCTGAGAAGAAGGTATATTTTTTGTGTGTTTGAGTGGAATGTTCTATAGATGTCTCTTAAGTCCTGTCCATTGGGAGAGTGGAGTGCTGAAGTCTCCTATTATTAGTGTGTGGGGTTTGATTGTGATTTAAGTTTTAATGTTTCTTTTACATTTGTGGCTGCTCTTTTATTGGGGACATAGATGTTCAAGATTGAGACTTTATCCTGGTGAATTGTTTCTGTTATGAGTATAAAGTGTCCTTTTCCATCTCTTCTGATTGATTCTAGTTTGAAATCAATTTTGTTAGATATTAGGATAGCTACACCTGCTTGTTTCTTAGCTTCATTTGATTTTAATACCTTTTCCCACCCCTTTACTTTGAGATAGTGTCTGTCTTTGAGGTTGAGGTGTGTTTCTTGCAAACAGTAGAAGGCTGGATCCTGTTTTCATATCCACTATCTTAGTCTGTGCCTTTTCATAGGTGAATTGAGTCCATTGATATTTAGCGATTTTAATGACCAGTGGGTATTAATATCTGCTATTTTTTGGTAGTAGTGTTTGTGTTTCCCTTCTTTGGGTTATGCTGAAGGGGGATTATCAGGTGTTTGTGTTTTATAGGTAGAGTTTGCTTCCTTGGGTTAGGGTTTTCCTTCTAGTACTTTCTATAAGACTGGGCTTGTGGATACGTATTGTTTAAATCTATTTTTTGTCATGGAATATCCTATTTTCTCCATTGATGGTGAATGAAAATTTTGCTGGGTATAGTAGTCTAGGCATGCATCCATGGTCTCTTGGTGTCTGAAGCACATCTATCCAAGACCTTCTGGCTTTCACGGTTTCTGATAGGTTTAGCTTTATATGTTACTTGACCTTTTTCCTTTGCAGCTCTTAACATTCTTTCTTTATTCTGTAAGTTTTGTGTTTTGATTATTATATATTGAGGGGTTGTTGCTTTTTGGTTCCAGTCTTTTTGGTGTTCTGTAAGCTTCTTGTACCTTCATAGGAGTATCTTTCTTTAGGTTGGAAATGTTTTCTTCTACAATTTTGTGAAATATATTTTCTGTGCCTTTTAGATGGAGTTCTCTTTCTTCTACCCCTATAATTCTTAGGTTTGGTCTTTTCATGGTGTCCCAGATTTTCTGAATGTTTTGTGTTAAGAATTTGTTGGATTTAATGTTTTCTTTAACCACTGAGTCTATTTCCTCTATAGTATTTTAAGCGCCTGAGATTCTTTTGTCTATCTCTTGTATTCTGTTTGTTATACTTGTCTCTGTAGTTTCTATTTGTCTACCCAGATTTTCCATATTCAGAATTCCTTTGGTTTGTGTTTTCTTTATTACCTCTGTTTCAGTCTTCAAGTCTTAAACTGTTTCCTTCACCTGTTTGACTGTTTTTTTTCCCTTGGTTTTCTGGGTTTCTTTTGTGAGGGATTTATTAATTTCTTCTAAGCAATGACAGTAACAAGTTCATTCCTAGAACTGTTTTCCCAATTATTTAAGGAGTTATGTTTCAGAAGATTATTCAGTAGACCATTTTGTTGAAACTAGCCAGTGTCTTGTCTAGTTCAAAATTTACCAAATCAGTGAAATATGAAGAAAACTACACTCTGGGTATTTTCCAGGTCATGTTTTAGTTACCTCTCAGAAATTTCCTCATTCTTTATTCTTCACAATTATAGCTTGCTTTGATTTTTATGTATTTTAGAAAAAGAACACCAGAAGATTATGAGAATAAGTAATTTTTTATAATTCCTAAAAACAAAAGATTGTTGTAGCGCTGCTTAATTTCACAATAATAACCCTTTTTGTATAAGTGAAATAATTCACAGATGCATGAGAATACTAATGAGCTTAATGTGTCACTTACTGTTAAGAAGCCTATGTTTTCCATCTGGGAAATGTTGACTATTTGATGTGAAGAAGGACATGCATAGAAATAAATTCTGATAATAAGAAAATAAAGATCATAATCATTATTAGCTAGAGAAGGATATATGAAACTGTTAGGGTGAGTAACATGGAAGAGTTTTCAGGTCAAAGGCAAATCTCATCAATGAATCTGTGAAAGAAGCTCTAGAGGCCATGTTGGAAGGCCACACATAGTACCAAGGAGAAAGGAATGAAGTGATTGCTTGTTTGATTTTTTTGTTTTGTTCAATGTACACAAAGAGTGCATCTGCTGATTGAAGCTTCTTGTGTCCAAGTCAATGACAGGACAGAGCAACAAGGATTGCCTTCATGGATCACAATGCCAAGTTCATAGTCAGTAGCAGTAACTACCTTGACAATTCATGAGTGTGGAAATGAATCACAGAGGTTTTGTTTCTATGTAAAGGAGCCATCATTTTGTCTACGTCGCATAATCATCATCTCATGAAGTAGGATCCTTCAATATCAGTCTAAATGTACTCTTTACCTTCAAACAATCTGATTTAAAAAAATACAAAGAAAATTTATGAAAAAAATAACCATTCTCTGGGATGTTATAGCTAAAAATAAGCCAATTAAAAAATATTTCCCTCAAGCTTGCAGTACAATTTCTATAATTTTGCATTACTATTTATTATTGTTTATTAAACAAAATAAACAACACCAATATTGGTTGTATTTAATCTATGCTTATCTACATAAATTAGGAAGTACATTTAATATGAATATGTAATGGATAAACTGTGCATATAAATATATTGTTTATATTAACTTTCACACACATGTGTGACATGGGTGTCCACTTTCTTTCTGGGTCTGTCTTTTTGTCATTTCTATCACTATTAGTGAGTGATTATTCATAAACCCACAAACTTAACTTAAATGAAACTGTGCTTTCTTGAGAGTCCAAAGCATTGAACCACATTCCAGTGGATGGTAACACATCCAAGTATAAATGTGAAACAGAAATTGGACTTGATGGTTTTTCCTTTAAAAGGACCACAAAATTGAGTAAGTAGGGAAAGGGGGTAAGGGGGTAGAATCATGGAGGAGTTAAGGAGGTGAATGCTATCATAATAGGTTCTATGAGAATTTACTTCAACCTATTATGATATATTTTATTTCACATACCAACCTTAGTTCCCCCTCCCTCCTCTCCTCTACCTTCCCATATCCCCTTCTTCCCACACTCCATTCACTCCTCAGATGGAGTAAGGTCCCCTAGGGGAGTCAACAAGGTCTGTCATACCAACTTGAGGTATAACCAAGCCCCTGTTCCCCATATCAAGTCTGTACAAAGTATCTCACTATAGGGAATAGGCTCCAAAAAATTAGTTCATGCCCTTGGGGTCGGTCCTGGTGCCACTGCCAACCTCCTTTCCCCAACAGGTCAAGTCATATAACTACCCACATTCAGAGGATCTAGTATGGTCCCATGCAGGTTCTGTAGTTATATCATTTCATTTCTTCCCTACCCATCTTCCAACCCCTGCCATATGGCTTCCCTTGGACCTCTCCCATGTTTTCCTTTTAATTACCTCTTAAAGTGATGACTTCTTTTTTATTATTGTTATATATGTGTACTTGTATCTGAGTGTTCGTGAAAAAAATATAAATACAATTAGATAAGTCTGTTTAGTGTGGCTTTTGTAATATGATTTCAAGACTTATGACTTTGCATTGGATAGTAAATTATGGACTCATACCTGGGAGATGTTCATTTCACCATTCTCAGTAGTTAGCAGTTCCTTGTTCTTTATATAAGACTAAGTCCCTGTATGATTTCCCCCATTCAATGTTAGCATATCTATTAATATTACCTTGTGTACATAGGTTTTGTTTAGGCACCACACTGCTCAGAATCACAGGTGTAGCCTTCTGTTATTTATAGGCAACACAATCTTACTGCAGGTTTCAATCTTTCTTCATCTTCTGACTCCCATGGTTTTTATTCACCATCTTCCTTAATGTTCTCTGAACCCCAGATATAGAAGTTATGTTGTAGATGTGTCAGTTTGGGCTGGGCTTCACAGGTATTCCTTGATTACTGTGTTATGACATTGTGTTTCTCTGAATGGTCTCCATTTGCTGTAAAGAGAAGCTTCTTTGTGAAAGGGTGAGAGTGGCATTTGCTACTCTATTAAAGTGAAAGTTATTAGTTCTCTTCTAATGTCTATTGTAGCACCTGCATCAGAGGATGGTACACAAGTCAGAAAAGGGCTGGAGATTTAAAAACATCCACATACAGACAGAGACACAGGAACACGGGTCATCCTTGAAACAAGAATGCCAACTTTATTGTGCTGCAGGGAAGCTTATATAGGGATCCTTAACTGATAGCCCAGTTTGGATTTCCAGCTGTAAAACTCACTAGAATTCACTCCCCTGCCATTAGGAACTCATGAGGTTCTCGTGCTCAGAGCAGCTACAGGCACAGGAAAACAAGTTGTTTTACTCCAGCAAGCAAAGGGACTGAGGCAGGCACAGAAAAGTCAAGAGGCCAGAGTTCTTCAGCCCTCAACAGCTCCCTCTTCTCTATATAATTAGACCAGGTCTGTCTTGGGTTGCAGAAGTGAATATTCACATTTTACCCATCATCAAGAACACTTACCTCGGGCTGGAGAGATGGCTTAGAGGTTAAGAGCATTGCCTGCTCTTCCAAAAGTCCTGAGTTCAATTCCCAGCAACTACATGGTGGCTCACAACCATCTGTAATGGGGTCTGGTGCCCTCTTCTGGCCTGCGGGCATACACACAGACAGAATATTGTATACATAATAAATAAATAAATACTTTTTTAAAAAAGAATAGTTACTTCAGCACGCAAGGCTTCTGTCTTAGGTTGACTGTGACAGGCTCTTACCCATCTCTGACTCACTGGTCTTTCCATAGCCTGCTTACCTATACTGCTCTCAGAGGAAGCCCAATTTCTTGGGCAAATAGCGATATTATATCACTGCTGCTGCTGTTGATGCCTGTTGTAGAGGCAGAGCAACAGAAACCCTCCAGCTACAGGAGTTCCTAAGGCCAGCTGCTCATCAAGCCTAGGCTGTATAAGAGTGGATGGACTGGCATAGGCATGGACAAATATAATGAAAGGAAAGAGAGCAGCCAACCATAGACTCCAACTGTTCTTATAAAAGGAGATCTACAGGTCAAACCAAAAAATACTCTGGGGAAAATTATATAGGAAATTCTGGATCTCTAAGACAGTAGCAACCTGTCTGGCTAGGGGATCAACAGTACTAGCCGTAGTAGATATTTGACTGTTGGCAATCCCGGTTGTCTCAGAGGCCACAGCAGTGACTATAGCAGGCATTACAGTCATGGCGATCCTGAAGTCTCCGTGGGGATGGTTCAGCACTCACTGGGATGGGCACCAAGCCTGGAACCCAGGACACAGCAGCATCATCTTGTTCACCTGACAGCTTTTCAAAAGACACAAAACTTGAGGACAGCTAAGGGCAGAATTGTTCAAGGTGTAATTAGCCATAGACGGCTGCATGAGAAGCTCTATTTTGGCTCTAGTATTCCATTTTGCTGTGTTATTCAACAAGGTAGAATCCTGCACAGCCAAGGGTCCAAAATTTAAACAGGCATGAAGTCCACAGAGATACCATCCCATGAAGGTAGGCACTACACCACATTGGGCTAGATTCCAGAAGCAAAACTGAGTATCCTTGCTAACATTCTTGTAAAGTGATCATGGTCCCCATCAGCAAAATGAATAATGTGCTCTGGCCATAAATTATAGGAGTAGGCCAACATTTAACACAAGGAGAAGGAAAATTCAACAGAAATAAAACACAAACTGCCAGATAGTTTCCACATACCAATAATATTATTATGTCTTCAATCAATGGAAATGGCTGGCTGTTCTGTAACCCAATCAGTGGAAAGAAAGTACGGCCACACGGTACTATCCAGGCCGACCAACATCAGCACTGGTGGATTCCTGACCAGGACCCATCATATCTTTTGCTGTGGCTGATGGTCAGGAGAAACATCCATAGGATGCACAAGCCATTCAGGAATCCAAATGGGGCTTTCAATATCCCGCAGAAACACACATACACTTTCACGCCCCCAAATGAGGACTGGATCAGGCCGCTTCCATGCTCCAGTCTACTCGTCTTTCCACTGTACCATCAGATGAGTAGAGCCACGGGGCTTCCAGTGCCTCTGAGCAGCTGATGTTTGAGTATGTGATTCAGTTGTTAGAAAATTTAATATATAGAGAATATTAGAAAGAATATCCTGGGGAGTATTATTCTCCCCTTCTTCTGTTTTGTGAATATAGTCTTTGAGAGTTTGGTAAGCCCATTCTAAGATGGCCTATCCCTAATGATCAAAAGAAATTCCTGTTATATGAAGAATGTAATAATTGACACAGAATAATTGAAAGTCTTTACTGAAATAAGCTGACCCATTGTTCATTTCCACCAATTTTGTGGTCCCCATGTATGCAAAACCTTGTAGGCAATAACGTTTTATATCCTTCCTTTCTTACCCTGAGTGGGAGGAGTCAAAGAACATGTCTGAATAAGTATCAACAGAAACATGTACAAATTCCAGTTTGCCAAAAGATGCCACATTAGTAACGTCTATCTGCCAGATATGATTGGGCAAAAGACTCTGAGGATTAACTCCTATATGAGGAACAGAAGCAAGTTCTGCACACAAAGGACATGCTTTGACAATCTTAAGAGCTTGTTCCTTAGAAATTTTATACATGAGCCTCAAAGAAGTGATATTAAGATAGAATTTATCATGAGCCCACTGGGCAGAGGCCAAGGAATCCTGGGGCAGAGAGATTAAGAGAGCATGGGTCACTTGATCAACCTGTGCATTGCCTTCACTAAGAGGGCCAGGTAAGCCAGAATGTACCTGATGGTGGCCAATATAACCTTATGCTTTCTTTTCTATAAATGTAATTGAATGCCAGTCAACAGTTCATGAACTGCAGAGGTGGTGGCTATATTTCCTGCAGTTTCAAAGAGGGGAAAGAACCTTAGCAACATACACGCTATCAGTAAAAAAAATAATAGGTTCAGCTGGAAAACGAACTAGAGCTAAAGGAATGGCAGCCAATTCTACTATTTGTGTGGACATGTAGGGTACTTTTATTTTAACAGTCTTCTGGGCTGTGGCTATAGCAGATGTGCCATTAGAGGATCCATCTGTAAATATACTAAGTGTACATTCTAGGGGAGCTAGTGAAATAATTTTAGGAAAGCAAGCCAGATGTTCCTCAAAAAATTGCTAATTTATTAAGGGGTAATTGTTGTCAAATTCAGCAGACTGAGTGATTAAAAAGATGGTCCATTCTGGGCCAAATAACTGGAGCCAGTTAAGTTGCTCCTTATTGTATGGAACAATCACTTTATCAGGGATTTTGCCAAATGTCCTAAAACTTTCCAGGTAAGCAGTGTGCAACACTTCCAGGACAGCCAAATGATAGGGCTGCACAACCTTTTTGGAAGAGGCTCATCTGTGCACCTAGAGAATAGGTCCCTTTGCCACAAGACTGTAGTAGGCTGCCAGGCTGTGCAAAAGACTAGCAGAAGCAAGGCTGGCGATAATCAGTATAATTCAGATGGGCTTCTGCTAACTGCTGTTCAGGTAATCTAAGACATTTACAGCCTTCAGATGTCAGTAGCCTGGGAGACGTGGGGTTTGAGTCACCTCTTAAGATTTCAAATAAGGGGTTGAGTTCTCTAATTGTTAATCTCACTGAGGGCCTAATGCAATTAATGTCTCCAAAAAACTGTTGAAAATTATTAAGAGTGCAGAGCTGATCTATTCATATTTTTGTGGTTGACCTCCAGTCTGTAGGAGCTGATGGCCCAAATACTTAAAAGGAAACACAGTTTGCATTTTCTTGGGGGCAACAACTAAACCAAACTATTGCAGTCCCTCATCAAGTGTCTGCAACCCTGCATGCAAATCACATTTCTTTGAGGCTGCAACAAGAATATTATCCATATAATGAATGACACATAGCTGGGGATGTTGCTCCCTTAGGGGCTGCAAAGCTCTGGAAACATACAACTGGCACAATGTTTGACTATTGACCATGCCCTGGGGCAACACAACCCATTGATACCTTTGGTGTGGCTCTCTGAAATTAATAGAGAGAACACTGAAAACAAATTTGGGTGAGTCCTCAGGATGCAAAGGAATAGTAAGAAAGCAGTCCTTGAGGTCAATCACCACCATGTGATAATCCTTAAGGATAGCCTCAGGTCTTGGCACTCCTGGCTGTAATGATCCCTTAATTTCCTTACATTTGTTAATTTTCCTAAGGTCCTGAAATAGTTGCCAACTGCCAGATTTCTTTTTGATAATAAATATGGGGGTATTCCAAGGGAAGTGGATGGAACTATATGCCCAGCAGCTAACTGTTCTTGCACAGGCTGCTGAGCAGACAGTAACATTTCTTCTGATAGGGACCACAGTTCTACCAATACTGGCCTAATTTCTCTCCATTTGATGGGAATTGCAACTTGTGGCTCAACAGTGGTCCTAAGAATAAATTTACCAACCTTATTCTGTCCCCGCCATGCCCCACAGCCAACCCATTGTTGGCAACAGCCTGTGGATCTTTCTGAGGATCTCTACCTAGCACCTGCCTGGGGCTAAAGTCTTGGTCTGCTAATGTATTCTGAACAGGTTCAGTGGTCAGAACTGCCCCTAAAGCTTGCAAAATATCTCTTTACTACAAATTGAGGGGAAGGGGTTCCAGGACAAATGGTCTAAAAACTCCCTTATGACCTTCCTCATCCTTCCAATCTAAATATTGGGTACTGCACTCTAAAGAACTGGTAATTCCTACCCCCTGTATTGCTGTAGAGGCCAGTTGTAGAGGCCAGGCTATGGGACAAAGATTTTTAGCAATCACAGAAGAATCCGCCCCTGTATCCAGAAGACCTGTGAACTTTCCCCCATTAATTGTTAATGTAAGTGTGGGGCAGTTTTCTAAAGTAGAAACTCAAAAAGTTCCAGAGAGTCCCATGGAACCAAACCCCTTATTTCCTTGTTCCTGATTTAAGAATGGATTAGTAGAGCAAAACATAGGACAAATTATTAGTTGAACTATTTTTGTTCCTTCAGGGGTGACAGCTAGTCCCATCCTGGCTTCAATCATAATCTTAATTTCTCCAGTGTAATCATAGGTTATAATTCCTGATAGAATTTTAATCCCTTTAAGTGCTGAACTACTTTTTCCCAGAACTATTCTTATTGGCCCCTCTAGAGTTGGTCCCCAGCACCTGCACACCCATTTGTAGGGTCAATATTGCCCAGGAAGAGACACAGAGGTCCAGTCCAGCACTTCATGGGGTGCCTCAGAGAAGGCTGTGGACAGTGAGGCATTTCTTTGAGGAGTGAATCTGATAGCAGCAGCCAGTCCACTCCTTGTCCAGTAAATTTGCATTTTGGGTGCCCAGGGAAGACTCCTCCTCCCATTTTCTTACATAGGAAGGGGATTGCCTTGAACGTCAGTTCTAAAGAGGCACTCATTAGCCCAATGGTTCCCCCTCTGACATTTTAGGAAAAAGCCATTCATTTTCCTGAAATGTATTTTCCTGAAAATATATTTCAGGAAAACCCTGAGCTGGCTACCTATGCTTTCACCTGCAAGGCAATTCCTTCTAAAATGTTCCCGTTGCCCACACTGAAAACAAGTCTTTGGTCTAGCTCCACCTCAACTCCCCATAAGAGCAGAAGCAATTACTTGCCCCCTAACATGAGTGCTATCAGTGTCCTTGCATAACCAAATTTAATCATTTAAACTTCTTTAATCATTTAAATTTAAATTTCTATAGGGACATATAGTCTCCTGACAGCATCTTTTAGCATTTTAATAAGCCAATTGCTTTATAACAGGCATAGCTATGTCTACATGCCCCCAAATATGAGAACCCCCCAGCTGTAACAGGTGGTCAACAAACTTAGGATAAGGTTCTGAAGGCCCTTGAAGAACCTTAGACAACTGTTCTCCTACTTATTTATTAGGCAGAACCTTCCATGCTTTAACAGCTGTGACAGCCATCTGAGCATAAACAGTGGGGTCATAAGTAATCTGTGCTGCTAAGCCCACATAATGTCCTGCAAAAGTTAACATATCAAGGTTACACTGGGGAAACCTGCAGCAGCACAGCAGCATTATGCTGCATGGTATTTGCACAATTTTCATGCATTTCACCTCTCCATAACAAATAATCTCCCCCTTAAAGACAGGCCCTGCAAAACGTCATCCAATCTCTGGGTCCAAGGTTGAGTTCCACAAAAGATTCCATTAAAGCCACAGTGAAAGGAGCATGAGTCCCATAGGCCATGTCTGCTTCTTTCAGTTGTTTTATGTGTTTAAAGGCAAAAGGATTATGGTGCCTGATCTGTTCTCCTTGTGCATCACTAACCTCCACAACAGGATAAATTTGTCTCTCTTCACTTAGATTTTTTTTAGTCTATTCAGGCTTTCTCGGATTTCTGCCTCAACAGAGGCAGAGGCAGAAGCAAAAGTATTTGAAGTGGCAAGGAATGGATTCTACCGTGGAGATGTTACAGAAACATTTCTATTTGCTTGCCTCCTTTCTTCTTCTTCCTACTCCATAAAGTTCTTAATAGATTTCACAGATTCCTCATCCTGAATTTCCTCAAAAGTTTTGGCTGAATTGTTGAACTGTTCTTCACCTTCTTATTGCTGAGAAGAACGTCTCTGTCTAAATGGCAAAGTAAAAATATTTCCATGGGTAATTCTCTGGCCCTTGCTCTTTCAAAGATTTTTGAAGGTTTAAGCAGATTTTACCTGCTCCCAATCAGGAATATTAAAACCCCCTGCCTATGAAAAACAAGGGCTAAATTCTAAAACTGTCTTAATAAACTCTTGTGCAATCTCAGTTTTAATAGTGATGCCCTGCTTCTTTAAAAAAAATCCATCAGTTGATTGGTCAATACCTGAACAGAATTACTGGCAATCATCTTCAATCCACCCTCACCATCAATATCTTAGTTTCTTGCTGTCCAGCCTTCTGAGAAAAATCTCTCAGCATCTCCTCAGTTCCAGATCTCGCTGGTGCCTCCTCCTGTAGCACCTGCACTATGGAATGATATGCAAGCCAGGAAAAGGGCTGAAGATTTAAAAACCTATGGACACAGACATAGATATGGGGACATGGGCCATCATTGAAGCAAGAATGCCAACTTTATTGTGTTCTGGGGAGGCTTATATAGGGATCCTTAACTGATAGCCAAGTCCCAGCTCTTGGGCTCTCCAGCTGCAAAACCCACCAGAATCCACTCCCCTGCCATCAGGAGCTCATGAGGGTCTCGTGCTCAGAGCAGCAGTAGGCACAGGAAAACAAGTTGTTTCACTCCAGCAGGCAAAGGGTGTGAGACAGGCAAAGAAAGTCAAGGGGCCAGGAGTCTGCCACCCCCAAAAGTCTATGATTTCACTAGCCTTTAGTAGTTCATTTGATTTCTAGAATCAGATATGATCTCCTGCATATTGTGTGGGTCTCAATTTTAATCACACAACTCTTGCTTACTGTCAAAAAAGGAGTGACATTACTGTACTTTAAAGGATACCTTGCCATTTTGTCATTGTTAAAGTTCATTGGTATCACAACTGGACAGTTGCTTCTCCCCTTGTCAGTTTACATAGTACTTTCTGATAACTTTGAAAGACTACAGAACAAGGCTTTCAGATTATATCCAGTCCAAATATTTCTAATCCTGTGTTTGAGCGTCTTTAACAATAGGGGATTACTTTCTACCTATGAGAGGTAACCAAAGGCATCATAAAATGTTTTTATTGCTTTGGTAGTCACTTGAACTATCCTGACTAACAATTCAATAGAGAGTTATCATGGCTGGACCTGTAGTTATCTTAAATACCCATCGTTCTTATCATTGACAGCTCAACTGGCCTAAATTCACACATGTAAACCCCACACACATATGCACACAGACACACAGACACACACACACACAGACACACAGACACACACACGCACACACACACCACACACACACTATAAATTTTCAGGTAAATATAAACTTCTATGATTCCTTGAGTGTTTATTGAGCATCCCTGATATCATTTGTTTCTCTGTCCTCCTTCTCGAATATATTGACTTTTATACTCATTAGAGACCCTTCCCCACTTCTTATTTCACCCCTCTCAATCTCAATTCTCTATTTTCTGTGATTCTCCTCTTTTGTTTCCAGATAGTGTAGGCCATGTCTATTAACTCTACTTCATTTATACTCTGGATTCCTCCAAATGCCCCTGGCTGTTTCTCTGTCTCTCCTCTCTGTCTCTGTTTCTGTCTCTGTCTCTCTCTCTCTCATATCTACAATAAAACATTCCCATATAAACTTAATAATACCATTCCCATCTTAGCCCCACTCCAAGGTCCCCTTTTATTTTTCTAGTGTCTGCAATTACTCCAGGTTATATATTCAAACCAGAAGATGCGAAGTTAGAAACTGGGATGATAAAAATGTGAGGTTTGTCTTTGTCTACATGGTGGATAAACTGTCAACATGACTGTGTCATAGTCTGGGAACATTTTATTTTAGATATGAGAGAGAACATTCAGAGGTATCTTGAGAAATCCAGAGAGGCTAGATAAAGTAGAGTGAATAGGCATGCCCAGTACTCTCTTCTGGAGAGGAGAATAGCAGAGAAAGAGAACAGAGGAAACATAGTGAGACTAGTATTAGCCAGAGCCCAATGAGACTAGCTGGGTTATGAGAAACTTGAATAGCTAAGGAGAAGGAAGGGCCAGGAGACTGGATTTGAAATGTATAAAAAATGCATGTGAATAGGGAGTGAGGGAGCCAGAAGGCTAGCATGGACATTGATTAGTGGAGATAAACACCACAGGTATATTTTAATTTGAGAGTGTGTTGCTGGAGGAAAGGGAAATGACTCCTTTTGGTGGGTGGGAAAAAGGCTTCACAAGTCCCTGAGGGATTCTGACTTTTATCTAACTCCTAGAAATCCTCCTACAGTACAGCTTGAGCACATTTCTGAATATTTGGACTGTCTTTTGGAGTTTTGGAAATTGGAATTTCCTCTGGACAGGTCATCTGGGTTACCTTACTCAGTAAAATCTTTTCTAGTTCTATCCATTTACCTACAATTTTTTCCTTTTCTTTACAGCTGAATAATATTCTGATACTGAATACCATATTGTGATTAGCCATCTATCCACTGAAGGACATTTAGGTTTAGATTATTTCTTTTTGTATTTTGTTATTTTAAATTGGGTACCTATGAACATTAATGAGCACGTAACTGTGAAATAGGATGATATGTGATGTCCTTCTGTATATGTGTTGCTTTTATTGGTTGATGAATAAAGCTCTTTTGGCCAATGACTTAGCTGAGTAATGTCATTCAGGATATCCAAACAAAATGAGAGAGAAAGAAAGAGAGGGTGGGGGCAGAGACAAAGAGACGCCATGAAGCCACTGAAGGAGAAAAATGCCAGAACATTACTAGTAAGTCACAGCCTCATGGCAATATGCAGACTAACAAAATTGGTTAATTTAAGGTATAAGAACTAGCTAAGAATATGCCTGAGTCATTGGTCAAACAGTGTTGTAATTGATATGATTTCTGTGTTATTACTAAGGTTTAGATGACTAGGATATGAAAGTGAATTCTCCATCTACAGTAGGATGTTTAGTCTTTTGAGCATATGACAAAAAGTGGTTCATCTGGGTCATATGTTACATTTATTTTTAGCCCTTTGGGAATTCTGCATGCTAATTTTCAGAGAGACTACAGAAATTTGCATTCCCATAGTAAATGAGGCTTCCTTCTCCCTCAAATATCCTGTGCAATTTGTCTTCAGTTTTCTTTTATTTTAGTCATTCTGGCAGGTAGAGATGAAACATCAAAACTTGTTTTAATTTACATTTCCCTAATGTTTAACAACAATGAACTACTTCTAAAGTATTTTCAAGCCATTTTTATTTCTTCTACTGAGAACTCTGGGTTCAGATTCATAGCTCTAATTATGATATGATTCAGATTCATTCAAATTATGATATTTGCTTTCCTGACTCCTTAAGTTTTGAGCTCTTTATATATTCTAGATATTAATTCTGTATCAGATGAATAGTTGTCAAAACTCTCATTCTGTGTTTTCTTCTTCATTGGATTGATTGCATTTACAGTAGAAGGCTGCTTGTTTGTTCCTGGCTGCTCAGTCCAAAACAATCACACAGAAACTCTATTAATTACAACATTTCTCAGCCTATTAGCTTATGCATATTTCTACTCACTCTTATTTTATTTTATTTTTTTTTACAATTGGATATTTATTACTTAGAGGGGAGAAGAAGAAGAAAAAAGGGGAGCGGGGAGAAGGGGGGCACGCATGCCAAAGGGGACACACAGAAGCCAAGATTCACTCTTATTTTAAATTAATCCAACTCCATTAATCTGTGTATCACTATGAGGCTATGAGGTAAAGTTCTGGTGTCTTTCTCTGGTAGGGCTACATGACTTCTCTTTAACTCCACCTTCTTTCTCCCAGCATTTAGTTTAATTTCCCCACCTACCTAAATTCTGCCTTCACAAGTTTAAGAAAGTTTCTTTGTTAACTGATGGTATTCACAACATTCAGAGGGGAATTCCACATCACCTCCCCTTTTCTGTAAATAAAAAGGAAGGTTTTAACTTTAACATAGCAAAATTACATAAAATAGTTATCAAGCAAGAATTACACTTATAATATTTATATCTACTTTGTATTTTATTATAGTTAAGAATATATAAAACTATTTATTCTTCAACTCCATCAAAGATTCCAGAAGGGTATAATGTTACCTAAGTAAACAGGAAGTGAATTGTAAGCAACTTCTAAACTCTAGAATTGAAAGAGACATTTTGCTGTCTGGACAGTCACACAAAGTTCTTCTGTACTGTTGGGGCACCCATCTTTAGCCTACAGGCCCATAGAGTCCAGAAGACTTTTCCAGGAAGCAAGAAATTTCAAAGACAGCTCCGCCTGTATTGGCAGTTTGTCAATCACTTTCTTCTGTGTTCTGTAGCATGTCTGGCAGACTTTTTCATGAAGCAGGAACCCCTAAGTACTGTCTCACTTCCTTTATGAAACTTCAGCAGTCATTGTTCTTTGGGTCCTGCATGTCCAGTTTATACAGCATAGCATCAAGCAGTCCAGTCAAGAGCAGTTTCTTGCCAAAATGGCTAACAAACTCCATGAGGAGTCTCTTTGGTGCCCATCATCCTCTTGAATTAGATTTTTACTGCCAGGAACAGATGTGTCTCCTTGCTCTGAAAAGTCTTAACTTCTTAAAATATTTTAAATATCATAATCTGGAGGTCTCTAAAAGATTTGAAGAATGACTATTTAACTGAAATATATCTCTATATATCTAGAAACCTAACATGACTACAAGTTTGACTATTAAAGATGATTATCTATTAATTTCTATTTCTTAATTATATGTGACATTTTAAATAAGCTACACAAACACAATACCTTAATTAAGAGAAGAAATACATATGGACAGCATAATATAATTAACCTCAAACTTGTATCAATAGACCAAGATCCATACAAATGCAAAGTATTCATCTCTGTAGAATATTTTCCTTTACATGAAAACAAACATTTATAAATAATATTTGGGAATTTGGGTGTACTTCTCTACAAACGGCTTCCTGATATTGATTGGGTGAAGTAATTTTTTTAGGGGTGTTTAATGCTACCTTTCAGGGGATCTTGATGCATCAAATCACATTAGTCTGGAAAGATTCCACAGGTTCTCATCCTCTGTGTAAATAAAAGAAATACCTCTTTTCCAAAGCAACAAATCCTTAGACCCAAATATTGAAGTCATAGATACCTTTAGAGTGAGTATATATGCTCAATTAGCTTAATAGTTTGTACAATGAAATACTTCTCTGTACTTAGCTTATTCACAGTCAAAAATTCATATAAATAGTATACATAATCCAGACACTTTGTGTATTTTCCATCTTTACTTGGCTTATTTTTCCTACTCTATTACTTTTACTCCTTTAATCTATGACTCTCTGTACTCTTTATATTTCATTTACTGTTTTCTCTATCCAAAGTCTTCATACATTATTTTTTTTCTTTTTTGGATTTTTTTTATTTTATTAAATTATAAAAGTTTCCATTTCCGACCCTCCTCCCAACACCCTCCCACTCCCCCCACTCCCTCCCCTCCTCCCTCTCCATCCCTAAGAGCAGTCAGGGTTTCCTGCCCTGTGGGAAGTTCAAGTTCCTCCCCACTCCCTCCAGGTCCAGGGAAGGTGAGAATCCAAACAGACTGGATCGCCAAAATCCAGTATATGCAGAGGAAGCAAGTCCCAGTGTCATTGTCAATGGCTTTTAAGAAAGGCTCCGGCCAGCCACATTCAGAGAATCCAGCCATATTCAGAGAATCTGGTTGGATCACGTCCTCGTTCAGTCCCAGTTCAACTGGCCTTGGTGAACTCTCATTATATCAGTCCCCTTGTATCAGTGGGTGCTTGCATCCCTCGCGGTCCTGATTTCTTTTTTCATTTTCGTCATCCTTCTGCTCCTCATTTGGACCGTGGAGGGCTCAGTCCGGTGCTCCAATATGGGTCTCCGTCTGTATCGCCATACAACGTCGGATGAAGGTTTCTTCTGCTCTTGCCTTCTTTGCTCATGTTCTCTTTCCTTCTGCCTCTCGTTTGGACCTAGGGAGCTAGGTCCAGTGTTCCAACGTGGGTCTCCGCCTCCATCTCCATTCATCGCCAGATGAGGGTTCTATGGTGATATGCAAAATATTCATCAGTATGGTTGTGGGCCAAGGCCGGTTCAGTCACCCTCTCCTCTGTCCAGAGAACAATCTGGGGATCTCTCCTTGGACCTGGAATTCCCTTTATAATCAAGTCTCTTGTAAACCCTAAAATGACTCCCTTAGTTGAGGTATATACTTCCCTGATCCCATATCCATCCTTCCTCCCTTCCTCCCCATCCCAGTCCCCCGATCTTTCCCCATTCCTCCCCTACTCCCTTCTCTCTGACCCTCTCCCCTTCCAACAGCCCCCCACCCCCCCATGCACCCGAGGTTACCTGGCACTCTTGTCTATTTCCAATCTCCAGAAGGATAGCTACATGATTTTCATCAGGTTCACCTTCTTATTTAGCTTCTCTAGGATCACGAATAATAGGCTCAAAGACCTTTAATTATGGTTAGAATCCACTTATGAGTGAATACATACCATATTCCTTCATACATTTTTTTAAACACACTTCCACTCACAGTTCTTTGATGTTTGAATATATCCTATTATGTATCTGTAATTCTTTTTTGTCCAGGAGATTCTTAAAATGCTAAGCATTTCTAAGACTGCTTTGCCTTTTTGCTCTACCCAGTCCAACATGGCAGAAGTCTCTTCACTACCTCTGAGACTGCTGGGTGGGAGTTGTCCTCATCCCTTCAACTCTGGTAACTAGCTGGCCCATGTTGCCACCCACCAGTAACTTTCAGCATGCTGCCCACAAACCCCATTCAAATGCTTTGTCTTCCTGAAAGAGTCAGAGTTTGTGCCAGCAGCAGGGCCCAGAAAACCTCTGTTTCAGAACTGTGTGGATTTTTTTCTGCTACAGTTGAATCAGGAAATCCTGTCTTAAAGGACCCATAGTGTTAAGCTGTGCTTAACTGTTATTTTTGTTTTTGTTGTTGTTGTTTTGTTTTGCCTAGAATTCCTTTCCAAACTCTCTCAGGCTTTAACTGGCCATTTTGACACCAATTTATAGAAGAAGGCTGTTTTTTTTTTTTGTTCCTGGCCACTCATCTCCCAAATAACCACACAGAAACTCTATTAGTTAAAACATTGCTCAGCCTATTAGCTTATACATATTTCTAGCTCTCTCTTATCTTAAATTAACCCATCTCCATTAATCTGTGCAAAGCCATAAGGCTATGGATTACCTGGTAAAGTTCTAGCATCTGTCTCCAGCAAAGCTACATGGCTTCTCTTTGACTCTGCCTTCTTTCTCCGAGCATTCAGTATAGTTTTCCCCACCTACCTAAGTTCTACCTCGAACAGGCTTAAGAAAGTTTCTTTATTAACCATTGGTACTCACAGCATACAGAGGGGAATCTCACACCATGTTTCCTTTGCTGTACAGAAGCTTTTAAATTAATGAGTTTCCACTTGTCAACCATTGGCCTTAATGACAGAAGAAAATGAGGTCTTATTCTGAAGGTTTTCTACATTTAAAAAAAAGCATAAGGTAGTATTTGTGACATAAAGTATAACCTCAGTCATTGTCTGAGCTGAGCTTAGAGTTTATTACATGCTAGTTCTGTGCAACATGCTATATTCTTTCTCTTTTTTCTTACCTCAAAAACTATTAATAGTAAAAATTAATTTTATCATAATGCAAAGTCAGTTAGAGTAGTACCTGCCTCTATAAAACCATAAAACTTCTATTACAAATTTATATGTGTAGAATTTTGTTCATTTATAACCAATAATTTTGTCATAACTTATACTGCATGTCTGAAATGGTAAAAAACTATTTGGAAAATTCAGACATTGCAACTTGGATCTGAGATACAACAAAATATAACATCAACTGCCCATTTCAATACGCTGGCTGAGAAATGGCCTGACTCCTATAACTTGGTCAAATAGGTGGATGTATGCACCTATATAGTAATTTTCACCTAGGTTACATGTTATTAATTTCCCTCATTTATTCCACCAGAATTTGACATACCTTTAAGTCATATTTTATTAATTGAAACTTCAGTTAATCTGACTTCCCAGGATGATTGGAAACTGCCAAATTTGTTTTATTTTCCTTTGAGAACTACATTGTGCAGTAATATTCATAGCTACTCCCACTCTCCAGCAATTTTGAGTTGTGTAGAATGAGTCATACAGACATATGCATGTGTATTTTTATCTGACTAGAAAATGTCATGCCCATCGAATTCTCAGCCTTTCAAATGCATGCATTTCTGGGCCTTCGTCATCTTTCTCACATGCATGGAATGCAGGATAAGCAAGGCTGTTCTATAATGTATGTGTGTTCTGTTTTAAATCATCTAAAAATGATTTGATATGTTAAAGGACATTTTAATGGACTATACTAATGTGCTTATAATTTGTAAAACCCAAAATAAATAAAATTATGGTGTGCTGTTTAAAATACAAAATGTAGCTCTGACTCTTAGTTGAGATATTTTGTTGTTTTCATTTGATTTCACAATGTGTATAAATAGAAACATAAATACGTGTGAAAATATATTCATTATTTCTGGGGTTTTCTAAGAAGGTAAGGTAGAGAAATGATAACCTCAAATAAAATTACCTTTGCATAATAAAAAATAATTTCAATAAAATCCCCAGACTTCTTAATAAGATAACCAGTGTTGTCGTCTGAAATACTCCACTACTGTATTGAGTTGACTACTGTTTTATTTTTTTCTTTTTTAATAATTAAATTTCATTATTTGTTTTTAGGGGTGAACAAATGTCATGGTGCATGTGTGGAGGTCTGAAAACAGCTTGCATTCTCTGAGTCTGTTCTCTCAGTCCACTATGTGGCTGTTGAGGACTGGACTTAGGTTATAATGTTTATTGTCAAATGTTTTTGCCTACTCGGTCCTCTCACCAGCCTCTTTGTGGGAAAATTAGTTTTCCCCAGGAATGAACCCCCTAAAATGTTATCCAATACCAACTGGTACAGCCTAGAATATGTACATGCAAGCAAGACAGGAGCGACCCAGTAGGCTGCATTTACATGTTGATTCTTTTATAGGTATACGTAACCACAATGATTAAAAAGAGGAGGCAAGGAATTTGGCAGGAAGGGACAATTGGACATGGGAGAGGTAGGAGGCAAGAGAGGGAAGGGAGAAATGAGTAATTATATTCTAATTAAGTTTTAAAAAAGATTCTTTTGACATTTTCCTGCAACTTGATATTCTTATAATCTTGAGAAATCAAAGATCCTAATACAATCTGTCTCAAAATCTATATTAACCATCTAAATCTTTGAAAGAAAAGGCCTGCTTTTTCTACAAGTTCTAATTTTGTTATTGTGACTGATGTAAAACTTAAAAAAAACTATCAAAAATAAAGCCAAAGATAGCTTTTTCTTTTTAGATAATGTCATTAAACATTGTCAGCATAAGAACCATTCTCCCACAAGTACACATTTCTCTTAGGAGTTCTTAATGTCTCCTCCAGTTCTCAGAAATAAATCCTGAGTCTGAGACTCTGGCGCCTTTATTGGCCTGCCCCACACTCTTTCTAGCCTCACCTCTACTGTCCATTAGTGACTCACACTTCTGCAAGCATTCACCACTTTTCAGCTTTAGCATGTACATTAGGCTCTAAGAGAGAGCAAAATTGTTTCATTGGCTAGAGTATGAGACCCATGACTGGAAAGGGGTAAAGTTCTGCTTCCAAATGTAAAGCCAAACTGACGGTATAAATCTTTACTTATAAAATTTGACTTGTGTTCATTAATGAATCTGTTTTGTACCATAGAAATGTTATTAAGAAAGGCATTTATGAGAAAGTTTGGAGGGGATAAAATTACCAATCTCTAGTAACAATACCTTTCATCTACAACCTGTTGTCCCTGCAAAATGTGCTGGGGCAATGGTGGTTCTGAGATGGTGGGAGTAGCCAAACAATGAACAGTCTAACTTGAGGTCCAGTCTACTAGAGGGAGCATGAGACTCCCTGGATGGAGGAGAACCAGCGACTGTATGGCCCAATGATTCCTAATCATCATCAGACAGTCTTCATCCCAGTAGCTACACAGATGCAGAGACCCATTACCAAAAATTACGTGGAGTTCAAAGAATCTGAGGAAAAGAGTTAGAGGGAGAATTGACCAGGAGAAGATGGTCCACAAAATAACTAAATAAGGCTAATAGGGGCTCACAGAGACTGAAGTGGCAATCATGGAACATGAATTTGTCTTCGCTAGGTCGTTAGCCCATATGTTGTGGTTGTTCAACTTGTTGGGTTTGTGTGTGTGTGTGTGTGTGTGTATGTGTGTGTGTGTGTGTGTGTGTGTGTGCAACTCCTCCCAGCAGAAGTGGGAGACCATTTCCCTCATACTGAGTTGCCTATTCCAGTCTTGATATGAGGTTTCATGCATAGTCTTGTTGAATATTTTTATGCTCTGTTTGCTTGATTTCCCAGGGAGGCCTAATCTTTTCTGAAGGGAAATGGAGAAGCAGTGAATCTGCAGGTGGGTGCAGGGGCAGGGGACAACTGGAAGGAGTGTAGGGAGGGGAGGTTGTAGTTGGGTTATTTTGTATGACAGAAGAATAAATTTAAAGGGGGGGGGATACCAATCACAAACTGAACGAGAGCTCTGGTGGCCCAAGTCTTTAATCCCAGCACTTGGGAGTAGAACTCAGGTGGAACTGAGTTCCAGGACATTTGGGATACAGGGATAGAGAAACCCTGTCTCAATAACTCAAAAGTCAAACTAACTAACCAAACAACCACAAAAACATAATGAATAGAATTTGCTGGCATGCAAAGGAGGTGAGGGGCACAGCATAACAATTCGGGCATCATGTCATACCCAGAACTTCAACGTTTTAGCTGCACAGATTTGTACATATAACTCAGTTCCTTGGAGGATTGTTTTCCTAATTTGGAAACATAATAATTGGGAAATTATTTATAGATTTATTTAGGTATGAGAATTTTGACTTCATAAATCCTTACAGGGCTGAAGAGATAGTTGAGTTTGTAAAAACTACAGAGTAGCTGTACAAGTATGCAGACCAGAGTCTAATCCCTAGAACCCATTTAGGAAGCCAAACTAGGTGGTATACACTTTAATCTTAGTGTGGATGGAGCCAAGTGATATGGTGTACACTTACAATCTCAATGTGAGCAGATGCAGAGACAGGAGGGTTTTCTGTGCTCTCTGGTCAGCCAACCTAGTTTATGTGACAAGCTCTTGGGCAATAAGAATCCTTTTTCTGAATATACAAACAAACAAATAAACAAACCAAGAAATAAAATAAGACAACAAAGCAGATGGTGGCTGAGGAAAGAAAGACACTGAAGAGAGATTCCTGATACATACACACACACACACATGCATCTACAACTGGAAACATGTGCTTACCCACACAGACAAGAACACACACATTTACAAGAAATATACACGTTACTTCATATAAAACCTAGGACATTGTACATATTCAAAGATTATTACCTTTGTGTATGTGTGTGTGTGTGTTTAATCCGATGAGAGTTTTTGCTTGAGTGTCTAGGATAAAACTGATATTCACAGAATTTAAGACTGCAGGGAGCCACGTAGCTGAATTAGGACAGTAAGGTAGTATTTTCTATCTCTTTAATGGTGGGCTGTCTGAGTAGGCCTTACTCCACAGGCATTAGAATGAGCCACCACTTTGCCACTATATAGATAGACTAAGATAAGATTTGATCATCTAACTGTGTTTATTTTGTATTTCTCTCTAGTTTATAGTTTCCATTAAAGTGTTCATATGGCCATATGGGGATTTAAATATGCCTTTACAAAATCTAGTCAAAGAGAAAACTATTTCAAAATTGAAATTTGTGGCTTAATAAATACAGCTTGTGAATCATTTCCTAGATTTGTATAATCATATTGTAGTTTATTTGGGAGTGTAATGCAAACATAATTTTGTTCGTTTTCATCTACAGAAAATGTTTAATTACCTAGGAACACCAAGGATGACTCAGGGAATCTCCCTGTAATCAACTTGGAATTTTTCTAATGTTGATGACTCCAGAAATTAACTACACTGTTTAACTTTGGTCAGATTCACATTGAAGAAGAACATTATCCCCATCTTAGAGATGCACCAGCGCACTATCTGGGGCTATTATTCCACAGTGTCTCTGTGTCTTCACTACCCCTTTTCTTTCACCTGTCCCTTTCAAAGTGTCATGTTTCCTCTTTCCTTATAAAAATTAAGTGGACTATATTAGTCTTGAACAGTTTCTGTATGCTGACTGATGTGACTTCTGTCATTTCATCTTTCCCTTTTTTTCTTTTTTTAAATATTTATTTATTTATTTATTGTGTATACAATATTCTTTCTGTGTGTATGCCTGAAGGCCAGAAGAGGGCACCAGATCTCATTACAGATGGTTGTGAGCCACCATGTGGTTGCTGGGAATTGAACTCGGGACCTTTGGAAGAGCAGGCAATGCTCTTAACCACTGAGCCATCTCTCCAGTCCCCTGTCATTTCATCTTTAAGATAGCTAACTTTATGATTTTTTCTTCTACCTGTGTATGAAGCACTTTGCCATATTTAAAATTTTTGTCTTAAAATGGTGTTACTGTGTAATGTACTAGAGAGAAAAGAAAAACTTGTATGCTTTGCTTTTTCACAGTTCATTGCTCATTGAAGATATATTTCCTAACTCTGGTAACACTATGAATTATAAATTCATTAATTATAAATTAATTAATGAAATAATAAATTCATTAATTCCCAAAATGTTTTATTATAAAAATGGAAATAGTGACTTTTAATAATGGATCAAAGCCTAATAAAATTCAATACACCAGAAAATACCATAACCTAGAAATATAAAGATGTATAAAAGGCATATAACTCATTTTAAAATGTGTGATACATTTTTGAATTGGCCAAGGTTATGGTAAAGGGTGGACAAGGATTATGATTCATTTTTACAGAAAATTTGAAGGAGTCAGTAAACTGTTTGAAATGACACTGGGACTTGTTTCCTCTGCATATACTGGATTTTGGGGCTCCAGTCTGTCTGGACACTCACCTTCCTGGACTTGGAGGGAGGGGGGAGGAACTTGAACTTCCCACAGGGCAGGAAACCCTGACTGCTCTTAGGGATGGAGAGGGAGGAGGAGAGGGAGTGGTGGGAGTGGGAGGGTGTTGGGAGCAGGGGAGGAAATGGAAACTTTTAAAAAAAATTAAAAATAAAAAAAAGATACTTTCTATAGTCTTTGCATAGTTCAAAGTAAAGAAAAAAATAAGACGTTAAAAAGTACGTGGCCAAAAACATCTTTATTTGGAGATATTCATTGTTTGATTTGGGAGTAGTCACATCAAAAGTAATGCACAAAGTGACCCTTGCTATTCTTACTTCTAGCCAATGAGAGTTTATTTTAACCTCAGCTTCTAACCAGAGTCTTTTTCTCACCAGGCTGGGACATGATTAAACATGCCTTGTATTGACACTGTTTGATTAGATACAGAGGGTTCCTCCTGGAGAAGAAAACCATTATATACAGGATACATGGAATGGAATATGGATAAGAAATGAGAAAGTAGTGAACCCTTGAGAACTGGCATGCACAGAAATGTGATGCTCAGTAAGACTTGATTTTCAACCAACAACTTTTAGAAGATATTTTCTCCACATAGGATTTACCCACTCTGCTCATTAATTAGAACTCTTGGTTAATCTGCACAGAGCGATTTTCTACCATATTGCCTTGGTATTTAGCAACCTTTGCATATTTTTCATGACTCAGAGTAATTATGACAATGATGAAGTAAAAATTATAGCTAATGTAATTACTAACAGGCGTTGAGTAGTCTGTAGTAGTTTTTTAGACAGCAGTTACCAGATATGCACATTCACTGTTCAAAAAGCCTAAATGGAAGGACTGTAATGTAGAAGGAAATGATACACATAAGGCTTGGTTAGCCAGCTTAATATCACAGAGGAGTTCAAAAATAGAACTATTATCTTTGCTGAGAATTACAATATAGATAAATATCTCCTCTTGTATGCTTCCAACATACCCTACCTTGCTCTTATGGTAAATCTTATCATATAGTGTGATATAGTTGCTCACTAGGTCAAGTCAAAGAAAAAAGAGCATCTTCTTTTCTGATAGCTTCAGTTTCTCTACTAATGAATACCTAACAGCTAGCATATAAGAAGTACTTAGTAAATGATTTGGAATATCAGTATTAATGAGTGAGTGAATGTTTGGATAAATAAATGAACTTAATAACTGAAAATTATAAACAAGAATTGAATAAATGGAAGAAATATCATCTTTCCTTTCCAACTTGACCAACCAGTAGTAATTCTACCATGTATATGACAATAAGCCTGCATTCAGCTTGATTACCTGAGGTAGTGTTAAAATAAAAAATCAGTCAAGACTTTTAAATGACTGAAGCATGAGTCATAAAAGCAAATCATTTTAAAAAATAAGTGAAAATTAACAATAATAATAGTAATAATAATATTGATTTGGCCTACATTTTTAAAATAAAACTATCTTTAGTAGTTTGAATATAATAGATCCCCATAATCTTTAAGGGAGTGTCAGTATTAGGAGGTGTGACTTTACTGGAGCAGGTGTGGCCCTGTTAGAGGAGGTGTGCACTGTGGGGGTGGATTTTGAGGTTTCTTATGTTCAGAATATTGTCCAGTGTTTCACTTGACTTCCTGTTGAATACAAGATGTAGGACTATTGGCTACCTCTAGAAATCCTAACTAAGACACTATTCAATAACTCAGGCTACAGATTAATAAATATGTGGAGCTACATTAAACTAATAAAACTTCTGTACAGAAATACAAAACAACAAATTATAAAAGGCAGTTCATTGAATGGGAGAATAAATTTTAAGTCCAAATATTAGATGAACTCACATAACAGAAGAAAAGTAAATAACCCAATTAAGAAAAAAAATGCAAGCAGATGACTTACATAAAAATTTCTCAAAAGAAAATGTACAAATGACCAACATTTATAGAATAGGTTCCTTAACCTCACTAATCCTGACATATTGCCTTATGCTCTCATGCTGACTACTATTGACATGAGAAAGAAACAGAAGTGATCATTTAGAGAACATGGGAATCTTGCACATTGTTGTTAAGAACGTGTATTAGTACAATCACTATGCAAGCAAGTATAGATGGTCTAATGAAATTAACAATGGAGGCACCATAGAGATTCAGCAGTCCCTTTATATACATGGTGTTATCCCCTACTACAAAATCAAAACCATTGCCCTGTAAAACATCTGTATTACTCCCTTGTTCTTTGCAGCAAATTCACATTAGCCAAATTATGAAATAAGCTAAGAACTCTCAATGATTGAATGGGTACAGAAACTGTGCTGCATATGACAACTGGAATCTCACTTGCA
This sequence comes from Myodes glareolus, assembly GCF_982192425.1. Lineage (NCBI taxonomy): Eukaryota > Metazoa > Chordata > Mammalia > Rodentia > Cricetidae > Myodes > Myodes glareolus. The sequence goes on from NC_142033.1 coordinate 36,334,272, forward strand.
GTAACAGCAAAGAATTTGCTATAACATGAATGAACTTGGAAGATGTTCTCATTGTGGGATTCAGTCAGACCCATAACAAAATTACTGGTTAATAACCCCTGCATATGGAATCTTAAAATACTGGACACTCACAGAGAGCAAGAAGTTAGTTACCAGGGGCAGAGTAAGGAGAAGTGGGAATGCAGAAATTCAGAAGTCACCAATCATGGATAAACATAAGGAAGAACATTAGAGTTAGAGCATTCAAGATGAACTCTATAGTCAAAAATACTGCAATGGACTTGGGAGTTTGACTAAAAAGAAGATTTAGGTGTTCTTGGCATACACACATAAGACAATGCATGTGTAAGTATAATACAATGGAGGGCAGGTTATCTTCTTTATAATCACTAGTTAACTATATGTACATGCATCAAAATCATGTTGTATTTCTTGAATATGTAGCATAAAATAAAAGTCTAGTGAAAGAACAAAGAGCTTTTACCCACTTTTTTGTGTTGGTACTAAACGAGAATTTCCTACCTTAAACAAGAAGCTCATGACAATGATGGTAATTTCCCAAAGGCAAACCTGATCAGCATCTTGTTTACAATTTACCAAACACCAAAATTTCTTTAGAGAAACTTTCTACTCACTTAAGTCAACTTAGTTCTACTTAACACAAATGAATATGCTACTTTGTCACCAAATCTTCCCTTATGTTTTTTCTCTATCCCATGTTCTCTGCACAGGACTTTCTCAATGCATTGTGACACCCATAGAGTAAGACTTCATAATCAATGAGAAGTCTTTGTTTTTCCTTTCCAACCCTCCTTACTATAGTTGTCTCATAGACATGCGGTAAATACCATCATCTAATCTTACTAACTTGTGATGTATCAAACATTGCGGTTCTTTAATGAAACCTGGCTACTAAATCAAGTCAGTTTAGTGCTACTCAGTGCCAACCTAGTTTAATGATGTAAATTGTGACTATTTCTTGTTTCCTATGACAATAGAAGTTCCTCCTTTCAAAGCTCACAGAGCTCACTTTTGATATTGTTTACGAGCATTCCGTGTTGTACTGTCTTGGACATTCTTTTGTGTCTTTTTTGTTTTTATTTATTCATGATGCTTTTCATAATTTGATGTTCAGCACTGAGGACAGAGACTGGGTCTTAGCTGCCTGTTGTCTTTCATAAGATCTCTCCTTTTAGTTATGTGGGTCTAATGTCTATTGACGGCACATGTTTCTGCTCCTGGGGTGAGCATTGATGAGAGGTACTCATAGAAACACATAATTCCAGGCAGGAAACTCGCCAGGCTGAGTCACTCAGCAGCTGCAGCCTGTTTGCAGCATTTTTTTTCCTATCTGGGTATGAAAATTAGGAATAAAGGAATCTCAGCTTGATATGCAGTGAATAGAATCGGGGTTCCTATCTCTCACAATTTGATAATTCACACTTCTTCCTTTAGAATCTAAAGAAAATAGCATACTGTTATCTGTGTATAACAGATATAGTGTCAGCATTAAAAAACAATTTTGTTAAGTAAAAGACAAAGGGGAAAGTTAAGAGATTCATAGTGATTTCAGAACTAGTCAATTTTGCAAATTAGTGCAATGTTGGGAGCAAGATTTCTTCCATCTTTTTGTAAATCCCTAGGTGAAGTCTTTTATAAAATGTAGCTGATGGCTTCAAATCTAATCATTTGTTGAAGATGTCCATGTCTACTGGGGAAACAGAACACTCTCTTCTTTGATGACTCTGCTTGGTAGGGAAGAAGCTGTCTCTAAAAGCCAGAAGGAATCTTATTTATTGTCTGATGAAGTGGGGTTACAGACTTACGCTTGCACAGGTAAGGAAGAGAGAGAGAAAGAAAGAGAAACTGATGGGAGTTGACTGAGAAAATACAATGGTTTGATTATGATTAATAATAATTTTGTATCCCTAAACTTTGTTAATATGTAGATTTTAATTGTTTTATGCTTAAAGAGTAACCTTCAGCGTGAGGAAAGTGAACTATCTTGATTGTGGTGGCTATTTTAAAATATAAGGTTATATAACTTAAATATGATCAATCTTGATTATTAAACATACTCATATAAAACCATTTAAAAAATAAAGTATTCATTGAGTGCATTTAGATTTGTTGAATTCAGTAAACAGAATAGTGAAATAAAGAAGAATTTAGAGGGAGGGATGTATCCAAATACATTATATACATGTATGAATATTAAATAAATTATTCAATTAAATCTACAAGAAAACAATTTTAATAATTCACTCATTTGCTGTAGAAGAATACTCATCAAAATAAAACAGAGATTTGGTAGGTAAGTAGGGTAGATGGTTGGTGAAGTTACTGTCCAACAGGTACCATCTATTATTAGTTAATGACCCTACAACTAAAGGTAGGACTCACCCTCCTCCATTCTCTATTTTCAAAGGAGAGAAAAGCCCAAACAAGAAAAAAAAATTAGATTCTTTGATGTGTGGTGGTGTGATGTGATGTCCAGTTACCAGTGCTTGAAATCTTCTGTCAAAGCATTTTACTGGGACTGGGGAAATACCTCAATGGGTAAAGTTTTTACCTTGAAAGAACATGGATATGAGTTGGATCCCTGGAACCCATAAAAATGTCAGAGTGTGTTTCTGTTCACATGTAAACGTCAGAGTTGGAGAGGCAGGAGCTAGAAAATCTCTGGAACTCATGCCCAGCCTAGCCTACATAGTGAATTCAGGCCAGTAAGAAATCTTGTGTCAAAAACTTCACCATACGTGTGTGTGTGTGTGTGTGTGTGTGTGTGTGTGTGTGTGTGTGTGTGTGTTTGTGTGTGCTCACGTGCGCACGCGCATACACAGGTGTGTGTGTGTGTATTAAAATCTTGTTTATGATTAAGCATAAATGTTTCTATATGACAGTTTTTTGAAATAGCATATTTGAATATTGAAATGTTTCCCTATACCAAAATAGGGAGATCAATTTTCCCTCTTTCCTTTTATGTTATTTTCCTTATTCCAGAGACCCAGACCAAGGCCAAACTTGCTTTTAGAAGTCCTTCATTGTCAATCTGAAGAGGAAGTTGTCTATGTATATTTTAATATGTGTCTTAAAAATCTACTGGAGTGTGAGAGAAGCAGAGACCAGGATATAAGTGCTATGAAATGGAGATGGAAAAATGGAATGATGTGAGAGGAGGGAGAGTTGCAGAGAGGAAGGAGTGATACATAATATTAGGATGTTTGTAACGTTATAGGGAAACATATTATTTATATGCTTTCTTAAAAGTACATATATACACATATTTACATAGTTTACATTGTATACATATGTATACATAGTTTACATTGAACTAATACACCAAACTGGGTGATACTGTTCCGCTCAAGAGCCATAGAGTAAGTAACAAAACCTGCAATGCCTCTCATGGGAGGTTGGTTCAGTCAGTTCCAAAACAACAGAGGTTATGTTGTTGCCCTTCCTGTCTTCCAGACCTTGAGGTAACACTATATTACTTTAGGAAAACTATTATCATCACTACTTCAAACACAGGACTTAAGGAATTAAAAAAAATTCCTCCGAAAACCCCTCTTTTCTGAGACTAGTATTCATAGTATCATAAGGTCTACGCAAGATGCCGAGAGAGAAAACTAACTAGTAGTCCTACTCAGCTGCAAAGCCCACAATAACAATGACTGGTCCTGCAATAAAGCCTCAATGGTGTAAGCATGAAAATTTTATCTGGTGGGTAACCAACTGTGATCTAACAGGACCTAAACTGCTTTTAAGAAATATGAATGAATTCATGCCTGGCATTGTAAACCTAGCAAATTCTCTGTAGCTGAAGGTGTTCTAGACTCTAGAGAAGCTATTATTGCCATTCCCTAAACCAATATGATCCCAACTGTACTTTAATACTTATCCTTATAGCCACAGATATTTTAGTTAGGATTACTATTGCTGTCATGAAACACCATGACCAAAGCAATCTGGGGAGGAAAGGGTTACTTTCAGCTTTCAATTTCTGGTAATAGTACCTCATTGAAGGAAGTCAGGACAGGAACTCAAACAGGACAGGATCCTGGAGGCAATAGATGATACAGAGGCCATAGTGGAGTGCTGCTGCTTACTGACTTGTTCATCATGGCTAGCTCTACCTGCTTTCTTAGAGAACCCAGGACTATGAGTGCAGGGGTGGTACCACCCATAGTGGACTCACTAAGAAAATGCTCTACAGTTTGCCTAAAGCCCTATCTAATGGAGTGTTTCCTTCATCGAGGTTCCTCCTTTCAGATGACTTTTGCTTGTGTCAAGCTGACATGAAACTATCCAGCAAAACAGATAAGTGTAGCTTTCATCCCTCATCTAAGTAGTTTCTTTTTCTTTCTTTCTTCCTTCCTTCCTTCCTTCCTTCCTTCCTTCCTTCCTTCCTTCCTTCCTTCCTTCCTTCCTCCCTCCCTTCCTCCCTCCCTTCCTCCCTCCCTCCCTCCCTTCTCTTTCATTCTTTCTTCCTTCCTTCCTTCCTTCTCTTCCTTCCTTCCTTCCTTCTCTTTCTTTCTTCCTTCCTTCTTTTCTTTCTTTCTTTCTTTTCTTCTTCCTCGTTCTCCTCTCCCTCCTTGTTCTCCTCTTCTTCTTATCTTCTTCTTATCCTTCCCCTTCTTCTTTTCTTCTTCAACAGATGAAGACTGTTACAGAGATCCAAAACTAGTCAAAATGCAGAGCATAAATGAGCATGGGGTGGCCATACCCAATTGATGCATCTATAATATATACCCTACACTTAAGTTTCAGGAGATGTGGTGAAAGGGGGTAGAAAGATTGAAATATCCAGAGGGACAGGAAACTTGCTGTGAGATAGCATCTTCAGACATGCCCGTGAAATCTCAACAATATTGCTGCCTAAAGAAGGCATGGATAATGACAACACCAGTCGAAATACCAGTGTGGATAAGAACTTTCACAAAGTTTCAACTATAGAGGAAGAGTTACACGCGATAAGTAGCTACTGAGAAAGGGAAAATTAATATTCTCAAGAAAGGAGATTTCAGATAGATTTGTACAGTCCCTCAGAGTCAGTCATGTTTAGGGTTGTTGAACATATGAACAGTGAACATTTGAACAGTGATAAATGGACTCAATAGACTTTGTGTGTGTGTGTACATCAGTAATAAAACAAGAATAATAGTAATAGGTTATGAATTTGAAAAGGAGTTGAAGAAGGCACTGGATGAGTTCAAGGTGGGAGAAGGAAATGTTGAACTGATGTGAATATATTTCTCAAGTACGAAATTCTCAAAAACATATTTAGATAAAAACAAAATAAAACTAACTATAGAAAGGATACATTTGGTTCGTGTTCCAAAATTTTGCATATTAACTATGGCAGTTTATGTATTAGTTTGAAAGTCTTTGTTACCAGACTCTCACTCTATCCTCCCCTCTGTGTCCTGCACTTGGTAATCTCTGTGGAACAAGTTCAGACAAGACACACAGAGCTGTAATGAGGAGGAAAGAGTGTATTACAGAGTAATGTGGATCAGTTTCCAGAGGGAAGAGTGGGAAATGACCAAAGGTATCCTTTCTTAATTTACATTATTCATAAACATTTCATTGTTTCTTTATTTTTATTTATTTATTTGATTTTCTTGAGAAAGGGCTTCTATGTGTGGCTGTAGCTCTGGCTATTTTGGAACTCACTCTGTAGACCAGGCTAGCCTTGAACTCACAGAGATCCATCTGCTTCTGCCTCCCTGAGTGCTAGGATTAAACATATGTATCACCACCAACTGGTTTGTTTCTTAAGATCTCTAAAATAAACAGTTTTCCTTAAGGGTCTTTCCTTGTCCAGGTGATTGACAGGTCCATATTTATTTTTAGTAGAGGGGGCAATGGTATTTTGTTGTTCTTTACCAGAAAGTCTTAGAAACTTTTAAGCAATTTGGAAGGCCCCACCTCCCCTCAGAGCTCAAGTCGCAGTTGAGTTTGCATATTTTCAAACTAGTAAGCAATTAGAATCTTGTAATTTAAGGTCCTGATTTTATGAGCTGATGACTGTTAGGATAGAGACCATTCAAACCCAATGATCTTCAAGTTGATACTGTCTGACCAGTTATCTAACAATCCTAGATTTGTTGGTATTACAAGATGATAAATGTAAGTGTGAAGCCATTAAAAATATTTCATTTAGGTTTCTAAAGTACTGCAGCTTCAGACATGTAGGACTTTTGTTTTAACTTCTCCCACCACTAGAAACACAGGCATGCACCACCACACCTGACAAGGTGAATGTTGAATAATGTTATCTTTATCACATTACTTTTACTATCTCTAGTAATGAGCTTTTAGATGTTTTGTATCACATGTAAAGAACAAGAGTATAGTAACTATTTCCTCCAGGCTTGACATGACCATCAATCACAAAACACAGTGATTGCTATAACCTACAGGTGACATTAACCTGAAGTAATGGCAGCAAAGTAAGCATAATACGAATGATGGCTAGCTCTGTGGTAATATTAACGAGGCTGGAACATCCTTTTTTCAATGAGGGGGAAGAATCAAGACAGCCTCTTCTGAGATTCCTTCACTATTTCCTCCTGATCATGCTGCATTTTATGTTGGGGGAGTCTAGAAAAGGTAGGAGATAGAGCATGTAGGGATGGAGAATCTTTAGTGGAACATTTGTTTGTGAGTAATTCATAATGATGCTAGGAGGGTCTGATAGTGCAAAAACTTGAGGGGCACCCACATTACTGTCAACAAGCCAAAGAAACAAACTATCTCACCTATGTAGACTTGCATGGGGTCCTTTCTTTGATTTGTTAGGGTTCTTCTATCTAGGAGGCAGGGATCCATACAGTGATTTATTTGTAAATCCTCAAGAAAATTCTACTAAGGTCAAATCATTAAGGTGAGTACTCAGGGAAATATGCAATGGCCATATACAGTAGTCACTTTTCTTGCTGCTTTGACCTACTACAAGGCAAGAAGTAACTAAGTATGGCAAATATATTTGTCTCATGGATTCATAATGGATAAAGTGTGTCATCGCACTGCAGTCTCTGATCTGCAGTAGGGAAGCAGAGGGGCATATGCGTGTTCTGCTCCCTTGGTTGGAGGGAAGAAAGAGAAGAAGGAAATAATGCAATTATATTTTAATTAAGTGAAAAAAACTAAAACTAAAAATAAAAATTAATTTATGTGTATGTGAAAGGTAGGGTATATGCAATGTGTTTGTGTTTATGTGGGTGATAATAGAAGTCAAAGCGGATATGTGATGCCCTAGAGCTGGATAGGCAGACAATGAAACAGAACTCCCATTCTCTGGAAGAGCACCAAGTGCTTTCAATCACTGAGTCACCATTTCCCCTTTTCTATTTAGTCTCTGGATTCCATTCCATGGCTTGGTCCCACTCACATTCCAGGTCAGTCTTTTCTGTTTAGTAAACCTATCTGGAAAATGACTAACTGATGCCCAGTGATGTATCTCCAAGGTGACTACAGATCCAGTGAAGTTGACAGTGAAGGTTAGCCACCACTGTCTTAAGATACTTGGCAATGATTTTCCTTCTGATCAACTCCTTCTAAAATATGTTTTTCAAAGATTTCAGGAAATAGAATGTCTTTAAAATATTTCCACTTTTCATTTGTTCTCTTAAAATCATTTTCAATATGAAACATCTGCTTAATTGAGTTTTATGCTACCAATGCAACCACCAGTGCTACTGAAGTGTTCAGAATTGCTTAATGAGCTTGGTGTGAACAGTCTTAAAAGGTTAAACTTCGATGATGTCAGGTTACTGACATGTATTCTATTTGACTAACCATATTATTCCTTCCTCTGTTTCTTTTGAATAGACCGATAAGATTATTTGTCTCTAATCTGTCAGGAATAATGGCTAATTAGAATAAGACTTTTGAAAGAATAAATTAAGATTTCTATGAACAAATTATGATTTTTTCATAACATCAAATTGTAAGAAATTAGAAGACATTTCTGGCACACGAGTTTTGGCCCAAGGGCTAATTTGACATAATAATCCTCTGAGCAGCTTTCTGCCAGTCTCCTCCTTCTAGCCCAGTGTGATTCTCATCCTAATTTTGGTCTCTGCAAAGTATTTATGAGGCTTACACTCCAATTATTTTACTTACCACAGTGCACCCCAGTTATTTGTGAATTCTCTTAAACTACAATTCTTTAGAACTCAGGGAGCGCTTCTGAATAAAGTCTGTGTGTCTAATACTCATGCAAGTGCCAAGCTCACACTGGGTGTTCAATGCCTGTTGGAAATAGCTTGCTCAACTTTGGTGCCTTGCTTTGAATTACTCGAGCTACTTCATAAGAATTGGAGTCGTGCTGAACTGCCCATGAAAGGAGATAACTATAGGACATCATGACACCTTGTTCTCCTTCATTCCTTTCTTTCGGCTAGAGTATGTACTGACAGAGTGCTTTCACAGTCTGTACTTCTATATCTCTGGGTTCAGGCCCTCAAACATATTGAATAGATATGTACTGCATGATAATAATTGTTTTCCAATGTGAGATCCATTAATGAATATAACAGTAAATAAAAAAGCGCGACATTCATGCTGTTTACATTCCATTTGTTTGCATAGAACACTGAAAATAGATAAATAGCTGAGTGGATTTATAATATAATGTCAGTTTGTGATACCATGAAGAACAACAAAGCATATAGAATGGAAAAATATCGAATGATATGCTAGCTATTCAAGATATGGATATCTGGGATGGAGTTCTCTGAGCAGAAATCAGTAAAGGAAAGGGGCCAAAATGAAACATGTACCATATGCCTGACACATGGTGAGGGTAAGAGGACTCTTGTTGCTAGAGCTGCGAGGAAACAGGAACTGTGATTTTAAAAAAAGAGGTAGCATGGAGGCTGGTATTGTGGGCCCTCAAAAGGAGTGGCACTATTAGGAGATGAGGACCTGTTGGAGGAAGTATGTCACTATGGGAGCAGGCTTTGATGTTTCTTTTGCTGAAACTTCCCTCAGTCTACTTCCTGTTGTCTGCTTATCAAAATGTAGGGACTCTTACCTACGGCACCATGTCCACCAGCATGCTGCCATGCTTCTCTTAATGATGATAATAGACTGAACCTCTGAAACCAAAGCGAGATACCCTAAATGAATGTTCTCCTTGTAACAGTTGCCATGGTTGTGGTGTCTCTTCATAGCAAACATAAATTAAGACAGGTACCTTGAAGATAATATGCATCGTTAAATCATGGATGTTATGGTATATGTACAAACAAACTCATAAATTAATACATTTGAATAATATTTTAATATAAATGGGAAACAGTAGTGATTATTGACAGAGAAGTGACTAGGTGAGAGTAGGTTGATGCTCAGCTATTGTCACTACCCAAGAACTCAGTGGTCATAGTGTGGACTAGGTTATCAAAAGAAAAATACTTGAGACATGCTTAGTTTCTAGGTTTATTTTTTGGTGAGCAGACAGAAAGCTAGATGGATTCTATAGGTATTCCAAAGGTGGATAATGTTCCATGAGTTTTGTCATAAAATACTCAGAAAGACAGAAATCTTGAGTAAGATAGGAAATACTGCAGGGTAGGACTAAGAGAGCCAATGAAGTGAATCAGGAAATTATTTTGTGTAGACTATGTAACTTACAAAGAATGTAACTTGCTACCTACCACCCTGCTAGCTGGCAAGTCCAAGGTCAAGGAACTGATAGCTGTGAAGGACTTTCCTGCCCTACCCTCATACTGTACACAACAGATTGATCACAGAGGACTTAACACAGAGTAGCACCTCCTTAATCAGGGCTCTGATCTCATTAGCAAGAGACAAGACACCATGGTCTGTTGTCTACCTCTTAAAATCTCCCCTTTTAATCTATCATACAGGCTACTCACACGTTTTGGAGGGGACATGTTCCAAAACTGAAGGGCTTTGAGTTTATAATGTATACTAGAGTATAGGTTCCAATTTTGAATTTTATCAGAGACTTCAAACAGTGAATCTTGTGAACACATCTAGCAATTAACTATAGAAAATGAATGGAGGAAAAGTCAGAGATCTGTGATGGGAGGTATTCTATATGTGTGGCTTGGAACAGAAGAAAATCCACCAAATATAGAGCCTGAGAGGAGGCAGCTACAGCAGTAAAGCCGGAGGGAGTTGGTGCTGGGCTCCGTGTTGTATAAGCCACAGGAAGTGATGTTGCAATAGAGGCTAAACTAATATTGAAGTTATTTGGACTGAAGTTGCTCCATTCTCCCTGCTAAAGTGTAAAGTGCTGAGTCATCCGCTGTGGGCCATGAGCTCTGGATCCTGTCAACCAGCTGCCTCGTCTTGCACTAGTAGGAATTGTAGGGGGATATCCCCAGTGCTTGTACTGATTCCCTTAGATTCAAGAACAAGCATAGAAAAGCAATTTATTCTCTAAAGGCCAATTATGCTAAAACTTACAAATGCTTTGTGTTATGGTAAAGGTCTTCCATTGGCCTATTGCTAAAAATGTGCCTCCCAACATCCCCTTCAGAGCACAGTCACATGACTCAACTTTTTCCCAATAGATTCTATTTCCTAAAGGTTTAAATAATGCCATAATTTTGGATAAGGCTTTCAAAATAATGAGATTGAGCTAGAGATGGAGCTCACTCTTAAAGTGCCTACCTAACATTCATGAAACCTTGATATTGATTACCAGGACTACATAGGCCAGATGTGGTGACAAATGCCAATAATTCTAGTACTTTGGATATGGAGGCAGTAGGTTCAGATGATTGAGGCCAGCCCCAGATACATGAAGCTATGTCTCATAAAAGAAACAGAAAACAGGGCTTTAATAGTAACAAGAGATTTAAATATCTTAACCAATGTCTGTTATTGAGCAGTCTGGGCTTCAGTCCAGGTCTTTGCTGCAGAAAGACTAGTTCCCTTTGAATGCTGCCCACTGCTTTCTAGCCAGACACTCAGAGGGGCAGGTTAGCAGAGTACATGGAAATACTACTCTTTTCTTAAGACTTGCATGCGAAGCTGGCTGACAATTCAACCTGAGCATTATGATTTGAATAATGATTATAACAGCGAGTTTATGCCTTTTGATCTATTTTTAGTTGATGAAGTATTTTTTTTCTCATTCAATCCATAAGTTTCTAAGCTGGGGATATAAAAGTGTCCTATCTCTATGTTACAGGTGGTGAAACTTAATCCTCTTGTCCCAAATCACATTATCCAACTTAGAAGGGGAGAGTGAAGACTCCAGCAGAGGGATCAGTGGAAAGCCTAGAAAATGGCAAAAAAGCGACTGTCTCCAGAGAATTATTAACATCATGTTTGTTTGTAAAAAGCATTTGAAAATTAGCAAAAATAAGGTAGAAAGTCGTGGAAATTTTTGGGAAAAGTAAATGCTTTAAATATTAGGAAATAGATACGAAAAATGCTATCTGACTTCAAGTATAAAATTTGAGGTAAAAACACATGGCAGAGATAAATTGAGCTGATTTATAAGAACAGAGTTCATCATATGAAATAGCAGGGGCTGTGGATAATATCAGAGTTTCTCTAATCAGGACATTATGTGTGGTTTTTATTTTGTATATAGAGGAAATTTCTGAGGAAAATAGTTAGTGGGTTAAGACTATGTCTTTTCTCTAAAGTGGAACAATCTAACCTGAGATAGGTATTTTAACGTTTCATCGCTGGTCTCTGAGCATATCACTCTGGTTAAAAATGACTTTGAGTAACTATAAGTTATCCAAAATGTTTAATATTATTGAAATCCCACACTTAATGAATTTTTACCTTTAAAATACTCAGTAGTAACTATATCTCAAATTTTAAATTTTTATATTTTTTATGTTTGTGATATGTGATGTTTACTTTTGATGCATTTTCTACATGCTGCATTTTTACCCCACAGAAAGGTGATCAAACTTTCTCTCTGTAAGGTAAAGGTCACTTGCTGTCAGGATAGTGTGTAGTCACCTGGTGTCTACTATTGGTCACCTGACACAAGCTTGTCAGTTGTCCCGGCAAATCCCACAAAGATCGGAAAGAAGTGGAGGATTTTATATAATAATGTCGGTTTATATAAAATAATATGATGGAGGAAGTTAATAATAAATTCATAGAGAACATTTGTAAGTAGTTATCCTAATCACGATAAGAAAGTCCAGATTTCTCTTAAGATCATCATACTCTTTTGAGAAAGAACTGCTTTGGGGCAGAATGAAAGGATTAGCAGGTGGATCACACATAAGAGAAAGTGGGTTGTCAGTGAGCATTGTACCATTTTTGTTGTGCCAGGATGAAGAATGAAACTGTCATTTTATGGGAAGATGAAAAGACTGGGAAGAAACAGTCTTAGGGATAGAAATCAGGAGTTCTGTAGATGTGATGATTTTCCTCTGTCCAGTACACTTCTAAAACTCAGTAGATACTTGGATATACGGAGCTTGACTTGAACATATCTAAACTAGAGATCTAGACTGGAAAAATAATGTGTAGATGGTGTCTACAAATACAAGTGAACACAGTTAAGTTACCTAGTGAGTGTAACTAATGAGTAGGCTGAAGAAATGCAGAATGAGAGCAGAATTCGGGTCCCTCTAATGGTTGGAGGAAGGTGAGATGCTCAAGATAAGATGACGGAGGACTCATAGCCAGAAAATTAGAAAGTGAGGTAGACAAAGTGCTGTTAAGAGTTCAAGTTAAGATAGTGATACTTCAAGAATGTGAGAAGGAGGAACTGTAGCTAATACTCTTGGTATGCTGAGTGATGACTTACATCAAATGATCCTTTGTGATATCAGCACAGAGGCAACAAAAGACTTAAGATTTGGTAATGGGGACAAGAGAAATCTGTCATCTTTTCTCTGAGTAAGGAGAAGCAATACTAACTACTTTCTAGTGAGCAAATTTATGAGATTCACAATTAAAAGAGCATTGTAGAAAGGCTTGAAAATTAGTAGGTTGTCTAGAAAAGAAACACATGCAAAAGGGCACTTGCGTGGTTTGGGTGACTAACCTTAATGAAAGGTGCACAAATGGGTTGCAGTGGAGAAGAAGGAATAGCAACAGGATAGCCCCTGAGGAATCTGCAAAGCCACTTTGTGACAGTGTGATAGTGTGGATATGAAATGACTCTGAAGTGTATGAACCCCTGTCCCAAGTTAACAGCACTGTTTTGTGAGGTTATAAAACTTAGCTAGAAATAGCTCACTGAATGCAACCCTAGGGTAGCCTAGCACTCCTTCTCATTCAAAGTCTCTCTGTTTTTTAATATTTTGAGTCATGAATATGACATGCTACAAGGTCCCACACCATGGGAGCTTCCTTGATATCTGCCATGTATATGTTTTTCTCACCATGATGTACTGCATCCAATAAACAGTGACTCAAAATAAGCTTTTCCTTTCTTAAGATTCTTTGCCTGGTATTTTGTCATAGTGATAATAAAATAATTAATACTTACAAGTTCCAAAGTGTAGAAATGCAGATTTCTTTCAAAGAGTTTTCTGTAGAACAAATCCCTTGGTACCCTCTTCACTCAGGACTACCTGCCTAGAAAATTGCTTTCTGAGATGTGTTCTTTGTTAAGACATTCAAAGGCCAAATTACCTATGGTTCAAGTAGGTCCTTATAGACCACTCTCTGAGTAGACTTTGTTGTTATTCACACAGTGATGGTTGTTCAAACATGCTATTTAAAGAGGAATAGTGTCACAGCGCCTTCCAGCTTTCTGGAAGATTTTAGATTCTTCATGTGCATGAAGGAAGTGTGCTGTGGGGATGGGGTCTATGTAAACAGCCACTAGCAAATGATGTTTGGAAATATGGAAGGTACGGTGAGATTATTTTTATTGAGCTCTTTATTTTTCTCTGCTTCCCTCCCTGCCTCTCCCCCTCTGCTTCAACCCTCTCCCAAGGTTCCAATTGCTCCCAATATACTCTGGAGATCTTGTCTTTTTCTACTTCCCATGTAGGTTAGATCTATGTATGTCCCTCTTAGAGTCATCGTTGTTGTCTAAAGTGAGACTTTGATGCTGCCCCAGGAAGATACAGATGCCAGCAACATGCAACAGCTGCCAAGGAAAGTTTAAGGCACTGTGCAAAAGTAGCCTGTGAGAGTTTCCAAGGTCTTGGGATGATCTGCCCCACTGCAATATGTACCATATGATAGGCAAAAAGTTTGAGGATTTAATGATTGACTTCCTAGACTGTGGTCATGTATTTGGGCAATCACTTTCTCAAGTCCTCAATTTTTCTCATTTGGAATAAGGATATTGACGCTGTGTCTGTCTTATTATTGTATTTTTGAAGCCTGTAGCCTCATTTAGTGTTTTATAGAGATTGAGAGCTAATATGGCCTTGAATCTTTGAGTCTACTCTGGAGGTAGACTTGGGAGCATTGTCAAAGCATACCTTTCCACTGTTCTTCAGACAATGTATCTTAGTGTTGCAAAGATCCTGAGGAAAAATAAAGCAGAGACAAAGAACAATCACAGCTTATGTGAGCCAGACAATTTATCCTTCTCCAAAAATGAACAAGTTCACATTATGATAAAAGAACACAAATGAGTACTAAAATGAAATATAATATACCCTTGAAGACTTCTCATGTAAAATATTATTTTCAACATTATGTTCTATAAAGGTACCATTATAAGCTATATAATAAAGCTAGAAATTTATATAATTTATATATGTACCTTTATAGCATTTTTGCATATTCATTTACTTCTATTATTTTATAAAGAAATGTGGAACAACTTGTTGTTTTATGGCTGCTTTTTCTGTAAATTTCTTTTTTTTAAACTTAGATCTGATTTTAACATTTTTCTTTTGTAGCTTAAATATTCACCACTCAGCGTTATGCAAATTACTTCATAGTATTCGTTTGCAATAACATCCTTGACTCTTTCGCCAAGTAGCTGATATCCAGATGCTCGTAAGCACAATAATGTGTTGGCATAAACAAATTATCTGCCACGTGCAACTATTTATATGTCCTGACTACATTAGGAAGATATGAAAGCGATTTACAATTTCCTTTAAACAGCCACATGCACCTGCAGGCACTTTTGACTCAATAACACAGAAATGAATGATAAAGACAGGTTAGGCATCTTTGTCCTTTATGGCTTTAACACTTTTAATGACTATGAATAAAACACTTCCTTTTCCTTGCAGCACTGCGAATACTGTGGCTATTTCCTCTGTAGCTTTCCCAACTAATACTAAAAACTTGGTATTCTGTTTTCTATAAGTATGTAGAATTTAAGTAGATATGGCAGTTATATCTGCTATTCTGATATTCATATCTAATATTCTGATGCTAATTTATGAGATGGAGAAAACTGTCACTTTTGTAATCTCGTAATGATGAAGATAAAGGGAATATATGAAGGGCAGATTTGATCTAGGTCCATTGGTTTCAGTGTGATTGTGTCTCTTCTGGATCAAATTACAGTTTAATCACCGCGCACACACATACACACACACACACAAAATTGTATGTGCAAGTTTTTAGATTCTCACAGAGACACTCCAGTTTCTTTGGAAAGTAAAGGAGAATAAGCAAATGTAATATAATGACTTTAATCCCTGCCTTATGATTGACCTTACTGTTCTACATTTCTTTCTCATAAGTAAAAGTGGCTCCTTACAAAGGCCAAAGTTCTAAGACCTATGAGTGACCCCAGCACCTTGAATGAGTCACTTGGAATAACAACCTGATTAGATCGCATCCTCCTAATCTTCAAAGCAGATGTAAGCATACGATTATAAGATATTCACAATATGCTCCAAAACCTTTTACACAGTGAAACAGCTCAATAAAGGAGTTGTCACTAATTTGTATCTATTATCAATGGCAAAATATTTCTTAAAAACAAGCACAAAAACTAAGACTCTTTTGCTGTTGTTGTTTTATTGCTACCTTAGGAAATTAGTCTGAAAGTTTGGCAAGTTTATATAGCAATTATTTATTGTGAATATAATTGCTGCCTTTATAAAGTTATGAAGTTAACAGTTTAACCTTAGGCATGTAAAATATACTGGTATCCTTGGTAGATGAAGAGCCAAATAGTGCACAGCTTGCTTTTGTTCCTTTACATTTATTTGTATTTTGATGTTTTATAAATGAGTGGAAATAGAACACTGGTTTTTTTTGAGACTCTTTTATGGCAAAAATAAGTTGCAAATAAAAAAAAAACACATGTCAACATTATCCGGACCAAATGACTACACAGTTTAATAAACTTCTAACAGTTAATATAGTCATTTGGAATGAAAACTGTAGAACTTCACATTAGCTTTTGTATCTTTATTTCACTAATGAATAATTCTTATGTGCTTATCTATCATTATAAATAAAATACCCATTACATAGGTAGAACTAGAAACATGACTGGATGTATACCTTCTTTCTAAAATTCATTACCTAAATTCAGGTAAAATTTTTATTGAAAATTTATTTATTAGCTGGGTGATGGTGGTGCATGTCTTTAATTCCAGCACTCTGGAGGCAGAAGCAGGTGGATCTCTGTGAATTTGAGTCCAACCTGGTCTACAAGATTGAGTTCCATGACAGGCTCCAAAGTTACAGAGAAACTTTGTATTGAAAAACAAAAAGAAAAATCATTATTTTACATGTACGGGTGTTTTGCCTCCGTGTGTGTAAGGACACTACGTGTGTACAATGCCTGTGGGGGTCAGAAGAGGGTGTCAGGTCTCCTGGAGATGTAGTTATAGATGATTGTGAGATGTCACATGAATGCTAGGAACCGAACCTGTGTCCCTAAGCCATCTCTTCACCTTAAATAATTTTTGGGAGATCAAAAAAAAAAAAAAAAGAAGTGTCTGTGGAAAATTGTTTAATGTGAAAAGAGAATATAAAGATTTTGCCTCTACTTTGAATTGTAGTATAAAGAAATTAACATCCTTATATATCATCTTTGTTGGTACCTATTGGTGTAAGGCAAGATTTTAGCAAAAAATAAATTATTAGGCATTTTAATGTTATCTGTTTCTTTTAAAGAAAAGAGTATTTGAAGAAAGAGAAGGATCTGAGCACTAATATCCAAAAGTGTTTGATATAAAACATCCATCTGTAATTGGGGCCAATACATATCTTCAAAAAGCTAGATGTGTAGTTATTTGGTTCATTTTCTATGATTAAAATGTTGTAGTGTACTTATTAGTTTATTAACTATGCTACACCGTCCTGGTACGGGATGGAACAGAACCTTATGATTCATTTGCCAACAACTTAGACTTACTAACTAACCTTTCAGCTTTCAGATTTTTTTCTTTCAGTTTCTTTTTCCAGTTCAAGGCTATCAATCTGTATTCTTTGTATTTCCGTCTCATTCATGAGGGAGAGGTTACAGAAACATTCCTCAGCTTTGACTTGGATAATTCAACAAAAACGTTCGACAATTGCTTTCATAAAACCTACAATCATTCTAGAAATAAAACTCCTTTTCTGGTCCACATATATCTACTTGGATACAAACAGCACTTTCTACCCAATATATTTGAAATGGATAGATATAGGTGTTAGGCAGAATTTCTTTCCATGCTAATCCAGCCAACATGTACAGCTTCAGTATAGACACTTTTACCCTACGACAACCACGAAACTCTAGTATATGCTCTTAAATGTCAGTTTCTGCTCATTCTCTCATTTTCAAAGTTTATGGTTTCTTCTAATACATTCAGATCACCAAGAGATGCTAAAGCCAACTTGTTCCTTTACTAAATGCCAGGTAAGCATCATTAACATTCCCTGGCTAGAGATAGCCCTCTTCTTCTACATCTCTGCCACAATAAAAGTAGCTGTTGACACAAAATCAGCAAAGCAGAAGATGCTTAAAAAACATTTAACCATAACCTTTTCTAGACGTTCAGAATTTTTCTTCTTTTCTAGTAGGCTTATGGATGGACCACCATCTTCCAGAAGGATTCATCCTAAATGGGATCTAAGAAGTGTGAAGAGTAGTATGTCGTGGCCTTGTCAACAAAGCCCGCTGAAAGATGTTTCCAAGCCAAATGCTTTTACTAAGCAAGCTCTTTTGCTCTTAGCTTTGTAAAGAATTTGGGCCATCTTAAACTTCTCTTAACATGGCTCAAATCATAATATTCCTAAGGAAGCTACTTCACACATTTTTTTGTGTGTTAAGTAGTTAACATAAAGAGTACGATTTACACTGAGCTTTTATTAGGTTAATTAATATCCTTTAAGTTATTAGTTAAGCTTAACTTGTGAATTATACTAACATTAAGATTTTAAGTTTAACTATATGTAAAAAACATAAAGAGTATACCATCTTGTCAAGGGTCCAAGATTTCTTTAGGAAATTTCAAAATTATGTGATAAGAATTATTGGTAGTTTAACACCACTATTCATCTTTACAGGTCAGACACTTTCTCGAGTACAAATGAATGTCAAGGTAGGTTTAAATGGCACTTAAGGACCCTTGTACCATTCTAATCTATAAAGTCCTAAAGCCAGCCTTCTATAGACATCGTGTGTTCTCAACCTGTTTGTCAGTTTAACGGACTATTCTCTATTATTTGATTGAAGAAATAGAAACATCATGAAAATACAAAAGATTACAATAAATAATGACGTAAAAAGAGGGATACAGGGACTTAGAATTTAAGACCATGATTTGTAGTCCCGAGAACGTAAAGAAAGCAATTCTTAACGGAAACAGTAAATAAGAACTGAGTATGGAAAATAAAGTAGAGATCCACTCAGCAAAACCCAGTATTGGTGATGAATATCAAGCAATACATTCTGTTTCTACATCTCAAAGGTCACATCTCAGAGAAAAGACAGCAAGGTTGACTTGAGGTTTGGCCACTATACTGTTTCCAGGGCACACTGCGTTATTCCGCTCTAGTTATTTTAAGAGCCCAGGGTAGGATCCATTCTTGGATGCCAGGAAATGACTTACAAGTGCTGGTTCCTATAATAGATTATTTGCCACAAAGTCTTGCACTTATTAGCTAATGTTAAGGACAGTCATCCCATTCCCTATGCTGATACGGACATGCAAAATCTTCTTTCTATGTATGCCATGAGAAGATTCTCATTCTCTGCTTGATGACTACCTTTCCATGTCTGTCTCTCGGCTCTCCACAGGCACACTTGTGTTTTATTCAGATATACATTCCCTTCAACAAAACAGTAGAAAAGTCCCAAACTGCAAACTCACATTCATTGTAGATCTTGGGTTAGACACACCAAAGTTTTTCTTTTTCTAGAAAAGTGATTTTTTGACAATTGGTAGGCAATGATATATGAAATGATTCATTCTGCTCTTGATTAAATTTCACTTCATCTTATAACTTTTAATGTACTTTTATAAGAATCAACTGATGCAAATTGTTAGTGTTCAGTATATTTTGTGAGGTAAGTGGCAGAATATTTTAGTATGATCCTGGAACAGCAATACAATAGTTGCAAGGACAGGAATGCTCTTCTGCTAATCACGAATGAAGAGAGAGCTAAAATATGGATATTCACATATATCTCTCTAACATAGACACTATCACCTTTGAAGGCAAATTTGTTTCAGGATCTTCTAACCAGGGCTGGAATAATCATGTGAAATATCAATATTGATTTATCAGAGACAACGCTGCATAGATCTGTTTCCTGCAATATTTCTTGCTAAGAATCCATTACTGTGCCACACAAAGGCAGACACAAGAATAAATTAGTAGCCATTCTTTTCTAGGAGTTCACAGCCCATTGAGGAGAAGGATGTCTATCATTTCAATACAGTGACGGTCCAGACAGAAGACCATATGACAGCACAATGGAAGCGCGTCAACACGCAAGAAGGCACACAAGAGATTTTCCCTTAAATAATTTTGGTCTAGCTTTCATAATGACTCTGAATAACTTTTTGAGGTGTGCTAACTCTAATTTATTCTACTTACAATTTAAACTAAAGTCTAGCATATTTCTTGATATTTTACAAAGTGCACATAAAATACTCATTCCTTTTTTTAAAAAAGATTTTTAATTTGAAAAGATATTTTTGATACTCATTGTATAGCAATTTTCTTAGTAGTCTTTTAAATATTGGCTGTTAAAAGGTACAAAACAACCACTCTTTATAGCATACTTTCCTAACGTATCACTCAGATTTTATGCATAACTCTTGGTCTAGAGGGTATTGATTTTTCTTTTTTTACTCTGAGGGCAAACATGAAATACACACACACACACACACACACACACACACCACACACCACACACACACACACACACAGGACTAATGTGGTCTATCCTTTCTCGTTGTACACAAATACAGAGAAGTAGTGTCATGCTCTTCATCTCCTTGCATGAGTTCTTTATCTCTGTGGCAACAATCACAATTTTGGGACTGATGATTTAAATATCAGTATAGCAGAGAGTGGCCTTGTGAGATTAACAAATGCAGTGGTTCTCATCCATTTTTCTATTTTTTCCTACAATTACTTATTCAATGGTTACTCCGAATCATTTGATATACACATTTAAAGAGATTCAATGTTATCTAAAAATCAGCAGAGAACCGGAAATTGTGGAACATACAGCAAAACTGGTGGGTAGATGGTAATCATATCACAAAACATACAGAAAGAAGTTATGAAGAAGAAAGCACACATCACAAAGGAAAACAGCATGGGTTGATCTGAGCTGCTAGGGAAGAGTTTTGAGCAGGGCTTCCTATTTCCTTTTGAGGGAAGAATGAATGAGTAGATACAAGTGAGATGAGGAGGATGGTGGGAGCCTTCCAACACAGGCAAAGAGTGATACAGCATCCTATGACAAGATGAGAAATAGCAGCCAGGAAGCAGGCACATTCCAAGAACCAAAAATAGTCTGGTATTGATGGAATGAAAGAACTGGTAGCCTAGGACAGTGCAGGAGCTAAATTAGACAAACTTTGGCTATGATAAAGATTTCAATCTTAGCCTGCTGAGAAGTGGGAGTATATGAATGGGTCTAAGGTCTGCACTGACATGGCCAGACTGCTGTAGGAAGGTCAGCCCGATAAGTGGGGGGGGGGGGGTTCTCTAACAAATTGACATTCATTTATTAATGTATTTATGTGTTTTATTCATTTGAGTATCTTTCATAAATTAACATCTATTGAGTGTCTTCCACTTGAGGAGCAATGTAAGGCATAGAAAGAGATATAAATCAACATTGGATCCCCCAAAAACTTATTAAAGATAAGTAAATTTTTATTTACATATGTTATCCAATGTATGATAGCTAAAAGCTCTGATCTTCATTGTCCACTTTTCCGTATCCACGGGCCAATAATTTAGGCCATCACTTTCCACGGGCACCTAACAAGGAAGAAGGCAACATGTGATATCTGATCCATATCAAGCCATATCCAGCTGTCATCTGGAAATACTTCGTTTTTGCTTATATTTCCAGGTTAGAACCAGTTCTGTTGGCCTTCTAATTTCAAGGGAAGCAATCAAACTGGAAATTTCTCTGTCTCTCTGCAATGAGTCATTTTCGGTCCTACCAGTCAGCTCTGAAATAATGACAAGGAGACTTGTTATTAACCACAAAAGGTCAGCCTATAGCTTAAGTTTGTTTCTAACTTAAATTTACCCATGTCTATTAATCTGTGTTATACCACATGGTGTTACCTCTGTTCCACCTTGAACCTCCCGTTTCCTCTCACTGTATGCACCCAGATTCTCCTCCTCTTTTATTTTCTCCTAGGAAATCCTGCCTTACCTCTTGCCTATTGGCCATTCAGTTTTTTGTTACACTAACCACAGCAACACACCTTCACACAGTGTGCAAATATCCCACAACATCTCTCTGCTAATTGTATATCAGAAAGTACATTGTTCCAGACATCTCAAGGAAAAAGAAGATGAATTTCTGGTCACATTCATTTGAGGATTTGACAAGGATAGGGTTTTTGGGTGCCCCCATGTTTCCAAGTGAGCTTGGCTCTTTGAATTCTATAGCAATGTGTCTCATTGCTTTTCAAATCCCAAGTTCTAGCAATTTTATTATTTTCGGTAAATTAATTACCAATTCAAATGAAAATAATCACCTGAGTTTTCAAAATAATCAATACAGTATATCAGTACAATACACTTGAGTGGATTTAATGTAGGGACATATAAAGAGAAACATAGGCAGGAATGCATGTGCACACACATCAAACACTCACATTCCTGTTTGCTTAGTCACCTTATCTGCATGTGTCATAAACACATGGTCTTTCCTATGCCAAAGAGAAGTACTTGCACAAGTGCAGGTTTATGCAATAAATAAATACTAATGGGGAATGAGGAGGAAAAGGAATCACTACAGAACGAAAAGAAGATGGAAATACAGGCTGCCTGGAAAAAAAGAGGGCATGATATTCCAAATGAGGACAGGAGCAGGAGAAGATATAGAAAAAAATTGAATGAGGAAAACACTGTACTCACAAGAAAGCAAAAAACAATGCATGGATGTGTGTTGGGCTCTGATGGATTATTTTGTGAAAGTTGAAGCTTGACTCTTGTCAGGACAGAAAGGATGTGAACATACTCATGGGAAAAATAAGAATCAAAAGATTTGGTATAGTCAAGGGCTGTGAATAAAACTGAATTTCATCTTCTAATTGTAGAGTCAGGGATTTAAATACTTCTGTAGAAACAACAAGGACTGTGTAGTGTTGCCTCCTAGCCTGTTATTTTCTCTGCACATATATCAACCCACAGGATTCTCATGACAACCAAATAAAGTTGGATCTGTAATTGCTTTTATTCTTTGTGAATGAGAAATAAGACACTGAAACTAAAGAATTTGTCCCAAGTTGCATGGTTAATAAAGAGTGTCAACAAGATGATCATCTAGGTGTTAGAAGGTTATGAAATCTTGGCACAGCTGTTTTCCCCTCACTGGCCCTGAAAGAGGTTTAATGGCTTACATATATATGGAAGCACCAACATCCTTGTCCTTTCTAATTAATTCAGTAGGTATGTTGTTCATCTTTTAATTGACCCATTTCATTTATTCCTCAGGAATTTCTTGGAGGACCAAGAGATATTTGGTTCTATCTGATCTCCTGGAAGAAAGAAATGGCTAAGATAAGACTCCTACCATTAAAGATCTCTAATGACATTATCTTTAATAAAAGATACAAGTAGAATGTTGGAGACACCATCCTATGGCCTGGGTCTTGGACTAAATGCAATGGGAAAACAAGAAGACAAGCTAAGTGCCACAAAACACCTTTTAGGTTGTGAATGTTTGTGTCTTGCTCAAATTCACATACTGAATATTAACCATCCAAAGTACTGAGTGTGATGTCATTGGGGTTGGTGTTCAGATCATGGGCATAAATCCAGCCCTAATAAAGAAATTTAGGCTCATATAAAGAGGTCCCAGAAATGTGTAGCTCATCCTGTTTTATTTTGTGAGGACAGGGTGAGAAATTACCTTTTTGTGAAAGTTACCTGTTGAAAAGTAGTCTTTCAAAAGATACTGACTGCATTAGCCCCAGTGTTAGACTTTTGGGCCTCTAGAACCATGTAGAAATGATTTATGTAACTAAAAGCTTGCTGGTTTATGGTACATTTTATAACAACACAAAATGAGGTGGAAGAGTAAGTTCAATTAAATAGTGTAGGTCCCATGGTGATTGCCTGGCCTAACTTGTGTGGAATTATAAATACAAGTATGACTACTTTTACCAGGAATTTATAAATAATTTCTAGGGCTGAAACATGAAATGTTCATCAGATAGAGTGTGGAAGTGAGTTTACAACTGGTATAGCAGTGAGAACAAGAGGCATGAGGTTGTGGGGTGAGGCGAGGGAAAAGCAAGAGGAGAGGAGGGAGGAGGAACTGGGATGCGTATGTAATAAATAAATCATCGATAAATAAATTAATTTAATTAAAATAAATAAATAGTTATTAAGGCAAAAAGAAACAACTAACAATGAAAAGAAGTGAATGAGTTTTGAGGATATAAAGCATATAGGAAAGACAAGGTGCTAGAAGGAAGAATGACGACTTCGTGCATGTATGAATCGGATGCAGGTACATATATTCACATGTGTGACATGGGATGGCCAATGTGATTGGATTGAATACAGTCTAGGTTATTAGTGAGGTATTCACCTGGATATCTCTATGAGGTCATTTATTTGCTTTTCTAGGGAGAATTAAATGAGGGAAAAAAATACAGCCTGAATGTTGAAGGTCCTGACCCAAAGGCAGGGTTCTGGGTAGAACAAAATAGCAAAAAGAGAAGAGCAATTGAATGGAACATACTTAAACAGTTCTTATTACTATAGCTGCCAAAACACTCCAGTTGCCACACTTTTCCTGCTGCAATGAACTGTACCTTTCAAATATCTACCCTTTAAACGTCTCCTTTAGTTTCTTCTCATGGTTTCAGTCACAATGGCAAAAATATAACTAATACACAAGATAAGTAGAGAGAGGGCAGAACGGGCAGAACTGAAACTAGGGTCAAATGTGATATGCAAAAAAAAGTTTTTTTTTGATTTGGGCTGTTTCTAAGAAATTACTCTAGATAACTGAATGGCACTCTTATGGCTTTTAGGCCTTATGAAAGTAAATTGGAGAGAACTGCAACGGAAGGAGAGAAATTAGGTGGTGGGTTACTGATTCTTGGCACCGAATGTTGCAAGACAGGAAATAGTGAAGGCTGAGAAATTGATATTGAAGATAAGCTTCAACTGATAGGAACAATCATCAATTTCTCCACAAGAGTCAGTGTGTCTACGTGGTGCTAACGGGGTGCTGAGAAAGCAAGAGTCTTCTTTTCATGAGGCAGATCTGGGAAGGTATAAGTTACACAACACCAGAAGTGGAACATTTTGAGAAACAAACTGATTCTCAGCATTTGTGTCCAGTACCCTTTTGGAGTGAAATTTTGGAAGTTACTAGCATATATGACAATTGAGACCAAACAAGGTCAAGTCATCTTTATATTTCTGCAATCAAGTCTTCCAAAAGATTTAAATCTACAAAGGTCAGCAATTACTTCAGAGCATCTGTGAGCAAACCACTCTGGCCAATACACTGAGACTTCAAGGACAATGGTCTATTAACTGTTATTGTATTATGACTTTTTCTTAGAAATAATTGATTTCTACTTTGTGTTTTATGTCACTGGTTGACTAGGAAATACTTATAATGTGATTGTGTATTTTTTCTTTTTTCTTCTCAATATTTATGCCCTTTCTATAGTAGTTAAGAATGCAACCTCAACAATGTTTTCATCAGTGAAATGAAAATGATAATAGCCTAATTCTTTCTTTCAAAGATCACTTATGTTAGTATATACAAGGTATTAATAAAAATTATTCTTCAAATGGAATTGTCATAAGTTCATTATTTTCATTAGTATTTCCAGGCCATTCTCAGGCAAAGGCTGGTGGTGGTAGTTGGTGATATAGTAGCATGCCACTGAACAAAATTCATAGTGCAATTTGGTAGGAGTACTTTGAGTTGAATTATTGAAGTTCTATTTGTTCTTCAGAAACAGCTGAATAAACTGAAAAAAATCTATTGATAATTTCACAGAAAGCAATAAATTTCCTACAAACTACTCTGTATGTGTGTAATTGTATAAATAGTCAGCTTAGGAAATATCAGAAACCACCAGTGGACAGGGAATGCTTGATATATCCAATTTGTAAGCTGAATAAGAATTTCTAAAACTACTTTATAAATATTTACTGACCCTCTTCGAAGCAAGTAAAATGTGTACTTAATCCAGCTACTACACTATGATACATTTAGCTCTAATGAAATGTGACCCAGTTACATTAGTGTAAGAGAGTAGCTTCAAGTTTATTTCTTTATGAGACTAGTTACTCCCACTTTCCAGCTGTTTTTTCCTACTGAATCTGGGAGTCTAACCATCCATCTAAACACAGCTTTCAAGGAAAATAGAGTTTGATCAAGCTACAGTTTTGACTTGAGAATTGCCAAATGGATGTTTGCTCCAGTTTTCTTTTCATTTCTCTGTTTTTGTTTTTCTAACTTGGTGAATTTGAGAAAACAGGCTTACATTCAAAGCACATTTTGGAATTATTAAAGTATCCATGTTTTTAATTTTGTAAACAAGACTGCATGCTTTCAGTCCTGACTTGTATTCTTATTTGGTATTTTGTGGGTATTTATTATTTATTTTAAAGAAATATTTGCTTACTTGTTTTGGGGAAAGGGACATGTCATGATAGGCACATGGAGTCCATTTTCTCTTGTCTGTTTAATCCTGAAGAATTAGACACCAAGTCCTCAGGCTTACCAGCTGACTGTTGTCATTGTTGGATAAGCCATTTCAGCAATCCATATATCTTCACTTGAATTAAAATTTATTTTGCACTAACACACTAAACAGTTTACCTATAGTTAATAAGTAACTCTGGGTTATCATTTTAGAGTATGAGAAATCAAATGGAAAACTACAGTCTGTAGAAATGTTATTAAGATGTTCTCATTCATTTTATTTATTTACCTATCTAACATTACTTTTTACACAAATTTGTTTTAACATTTGTGTATTTCTTTTTATAAATTTTGAAAAATTGTTTGAGAGGTTTATACATGGGCGTAATATATTTTGATCAAATCCACTTTCCTTTCCCTATCCTCCAATTCCTCCACAATCTCTTCCACTAATTTCCCCTCCCAATTATATATGCACTTTTACTTTTATAACTCACTGAATCCACCTAGTGCTGGTCTCTATGTGCTTGAGTTTAGGACCATCGTTTGGAGTATGGGTGGTCTTTTGGCCTCATCCCTGAGGAAAACTTACCCTTCCTCCCAGGCAGCTATCAATTGCCAATGGTTTTTCCAGCAAGGGCTGGGACTTCATGAATATTTGCTGGCATTTTTTCTGGTTTGCTCTTGTACAGGTCCTTTTACATGCAGACACAGCTATTTTGAGATCATGTGTCCAATGGCCTTGTCCTTTCCAGAGAGCACTGACTTGCTGTAGACCTCCACTACCTCTGTCTCCTACTGTCTTCCCATTCTCTCTTCTGTGATGGTCCGTGAAACTTGAGAGGAATGGTGTGATGTCACTGGCCTATTTAGAGCTGAGCACACCACAGCATCATGCTCTACAAGGTGTCTCTATTGTCAAGGTGTCCAGTTGTCTCTAGCTTCCCTATATTGTAAAAAAA
Organism: Myodes glareolus; assembly: GCF_982192425.1. NCBI lineage: Eukaryota > Metazoa > Chordata > Mammalia > Rodentia > Cricetidae > Myodes > Myodes glareolus. The sequence goes on from NC_142033.1 coordinate 36,361,458, forward strand.
GCTCCTACAATTCACTCTTTATATATATATATATACATATATATATATATATACATACTCAAACTATGTATCCTATTTGTTTTCTGTAAGAAAGTTTCAAGTGTTGTTATGACCTCTAGACATGTGGAGGTCTTGGAGTAGCAGTGCCCATTTGGTCTGTAGAAAAGAAAGCAACAGCTTTTATACTAAATCTGAAAATTATACAATATTATGAAATATACGGAAAAAATGTAACAGAAATAAAAGGGCTCCAATTTTTTTCTTTCATTTATTCTTGGACTTTATGTGGCTTTGGATGCTGGAGATGTAATGTTCCTCTTGCTCAAATCCAATTTGGATGAGTAAATCAAATGGGTTCAACACAAGAGGTTCTGCACTGGCCAAGCACGGATGGGAATGGATTTACTGGCAACCAATTAGCCATTAACTTTTCAGGGTCAGCTTCTCCAGGACATGTTTAAGGGAACTCGGAAGGAAAAGCTTAGTCACCAAACCCAGTCCAGGTTCTCCAAGTTCAGGCAGTTAATTCACACTCTACCATAGAGAGCTAAGAGGAAAACCAGACTGCATTCCGACCTTTGAAGAGATTAGGCAATCCCAGTACTGCAGCAAACATCTTTCTGGATGCCACTGTGAGGCTGATGATTGCTCTTGGATATCAGCTTTTCTGATTCCCAATTCCTTTAATGTTCTCTGAAGCTTAAATCATAGACATCTAACATTAATAGAAACCATAAAACATTTTATGGGGAGGGGGTGAATATAAAAATAAGAATTTTATGATTTTAAAAATTCTGGCTTTACTCTAGGTCAAGCAAATGTGTATCTAACTCTTTGAACTGTTTCAACACACACTTTCAAAGAAACTAAGTAGTGAGGGAAAAATCATTCCAGACAGCTTGCTAGAACTTTATGAAGTTTCTCAAATGCAGATTATAAGTCAGTGAGATTACAAGTTTAACACACAAAGCTCATTCTTTAAAAAAAATCACTTCAATTCATAAAAGTTTTAAAATGGAAGCAAGCAATTAGAATCTATTTTTTTCTGTATCAGAATCAAGAGAAAGAATGGTGATAAGAAAGCATCAGAATAGAATGTGAACATATTTTCAGAGATTATGTGGTTCATGAAAGCGAAATTTTGTGGAAGCAATGGCAAATATGGTTGCATTGGTCAAAATATAGACAGCTTAGTGGCGATTTACACGGCATAGTTAGAGGGTTCCTAACAGAAACTGACACAAGGAAGCAGAACAGGAAGATGCAAGGTGAAGTACAATGTTCTCATCAAGTAGAAGACTCTAGGTTCCCTGCTTGCAGGGTTTTAAATGGCATGCTTTTAATCTTTGTGAATTTCAATTAGGCTCCGCAATGGGCAAGTCAGGAAAGGAATATTAATGATGGAGGAGGAGGAGGCTGCATGGTGTTCCATTCTTCATAGAGCCAGCAAAAATAAGAACAGATGTTTGTTTAGGTTATAACCTTAAATGCTCATTGGCAGAGTGGTGGCTTATACATTAAAATGAACAGCCTGAAATATTTCCATTATAAAGGTTTTCCTCTCCCCCCATAATCTTCAAAACTAAACTAATGTTTCCTGTAGATCAGCACTGGCTGTTAAGAAAACTGAACCAACCACCTAGGGGAAGAAAAAATCTGAATTTTTGGTGCTCAACTATTAAAACTGAAGTATTTGGCAATATTGACTCTGAATATAAGATAACAGACATGATAAATGCTCCCCTTTTCCTTTTACAGTGTCTCACGTTTATAACAACTTTGAAAAAGATAAATACCAGCTCTGATTTGCTTGAGTAGAATGTAGAATGTATATAACATTCAGTTTCGTGTGCCGTACAGAAAGAATAAAACGAACCAGAAGCCCACAACTCACCCCCCTTTCCCATTGTTTCCCTTTTCTTTCCTTGTTCAAGTTGTTCGATTGGATTTAATCGCCCCAGATAAAACGGAAGAAAAATCAGACAGATCAAATACAGAATGCTCAAAGTGTATGATGGGATTGAAATTACAAGTCTCTGCCAAGAAAAAGCCCTAAAGGGGGGAAGCCTCAAACTGCTTCATCTTGCTACCATCTGCAGAAGGCAATGGAAAGTGGCAGCGGGTCCCCTTTGCTTCAGGCTAATGTAAACTTTTTATAGCTCTTTGATTGAGTCTTGATCACCAGGTAAAGAGAATGCCTGGCAAAGAGATTAGGGAAAAGCCATTGCTGAGAGTAGGCAGGAGGTTTCCTGATGTGTAAGGTCGGTCCAGGGCCTTCACTGACCAGCTCTGGGAAAGTCTCCAGCCCTCCTAGCTTGAGGGGAAATTGGTCCTGATTGCCAGAGTGCGGAGGAATGAGAGGTACATCCAGAAGGCTAAGGAAATCAAAGAAACTTCCTGCTGTGTAATTCCACATAACGTGCGTTTAACTTGGTCCTGCGTGGATGCGTTGATGACTAAGTAAAGGCGTGATTAGCCCCTTCGCCCTCCAGTGGGAGCCATACATCGTTACCTCTTCCAGGCAGTCACATCGCTCCACCAGAGATGATGTCGGGGGACCAGCGTCAGGGAACAGTCCGCGGGACCTAGGGCCTCATCGACACGCACCATTCAGAGTTTCTCACCCACACTCACCAGCAGCGCCCCGCTAACCCACCCACCAGGAAGCTTGCAGCCCCCGGAGAACAGCTCCGGGTGGGGCGTGGGCTCTGCTCCTCCAGGGCGGTGTGGGCGCCAGCACCAGCGCTCCAGGGCTCACTGGGGTGCCCCGCGCCTCCCTGGCTGCGCAGCCCTAGGTGCCCAGAGGGCGGCGTTGGCTTGAACAGAATTGGGGTGGGGGTGGGGGTCCCCTATTCCCTTGAACCTCATTAGCCCTCCTCCTCAGACTGGCTCCTCCTTCTCCTGGCGTGGGGCTCGTGCCCGCCGCTGCCTGCGCGCATCGTGCCTCCGCGCCCCCACCGCCGGCTCCTGCCATCGCTACTCCCTCCTCCTCTTCCTCCTCCTCCGCCCATCACCGCCACTACGGACGCCTTCGCCGCCTACTCCTCGCGCGGCCGCTGCTCCTTGCGCTCTGTTTCAGCTTCCACCAGCCCATCCCTTTGCTGCCTGCTCTTTAGGCTGCTGCAGTCTCTCTCTCTCTCTCTCTCTCTCTCTCTCTCTCTCTCTCTCTCTCTCTCTCTCTCTCTCTCTCTCTCTCTCTCTTTCTCAAGTTTTCTATCTCCTCAGAATCAGAGCTACTGGAGGAAAACATCTACTTCTGCTTGCTGTTCAGGTAGGGTCGCAAACGTTGGTGGCAGCGGGCGACCTTTGCCCATTTTCCTTTGCCTCGCCAGCATGCCCCCCCCCACCCCCAACCCACTCCACTCTTCTTGCTCCCTCGAAATAGAGGCTGAGGTTCTCCTCTGCCCTCCAGCTTCCAAAACCTAATTCCAACGTCCTTCTCCAGAAGCGTATTTGCAACTACAATAAAAATTCAAAAGCCAGTCCAGTCCGGTGGCAGCATGCTGGCCCGGCTCTTTGACAGTCTCCAACTTTGCACACAGTGGCTGCGCTGCCTTGCCTGCTTGGTGTTTGATCTTGAAGATCTTTGGGTAGTCTCGGCTCTAGAGCAGCTGTCAAACACGTAGTTCGCAGCACTTAATTCCCACCCTGCTGTCTCCTGAACGTGGACGTGGGTAAATGTGGATGGGCAGGGAGAGTGATTTGGATTTGATTTTCTATTTTTTTTTTTTTTTGACGTGGGGTGGTGGTTGTTGTTTGGGAAAGTGAACACGCGAGGATTGAAATTCACTGTAAGGAAAAGACAGGCATTGAAAAGTAGGCGGCTTGCTGCTAGCTTTTCCTGCTGTGCTTGCGGAGGTGGTCTCCGCTGAGAGGGCGAGGCATGGAGTATCCAGCTCTCCACCTCTTTTCCACTCACTCTCCAATCTATTCCTCTGTAAGCACATGTGTCAGCTTAGACTCCCGGGGTCTTGTCATTTTGTGTGTGCATAGAGAAGTGTTTGCAGAAGACGGGGCTGGGGGAAGTTAAGTGGTGGTGGTGGTGGGGTATGAAGTAGCGTCATCTAGTCATTAAAAAAAATTCTCCTTCAGTCATCTAGTCCTACACCTGTATACCTAGTACACGGGAGTAACACCCCCCACTGCCACAACGGAAATGGCTTTCTTTGGGGTTACTTGGTTGGTAGGACTCAGAACAATTTTAATTTTATCTTGTTTTTCTTCCGTAGCTTTTCAAACAAGGAAGATGAAGACAAAACTGAACACCTGCAATGTACGGTCTCTGCTGCTTGTTTTCCTGGTGTGGGACCCAGCCAGGTGAGACGCTGTGTTTGGTTTCTGCATTTCAGGTATAGCGTGATTTTTTTTAAATGCCATTAAGTGTATCTGTGATCTTTTAGAGTCGAGGTGATTTGAAGAACTCTTTTGAATGGAAATGTATTGTATAGAAAATTAACCCGTTAAGTGTCTGAAACTCGAAAAAGTTTGCTGATCTTTTTTTCTTAAAACGAAAACAAATGAAAGGAAACGGACACATTTTTCTATATGTAACACTTAACTGGAGAATACTCTATCAGGAGTATTAGTCCAAAGAATGCCTGTAGCTAAGATACATGAAGAATCTGGTGAGGGAGCCAAATTCTCCTCTGAGCAGACAGAGAAGTATCAGATACATGATTTAAGTGGAAACTTAGGTTTTTCCTTCTCTTTCTGTTTCTTCCTTTGTATTTTTGTTTTCAATCATTGGGGTTTATAAAAACAACATAGAGAACGCAAATGATATGAGAGTCTTAAACCTCTAGGTGGAGGTAGTATACAACTCCACAATCTCAAACAAAAAACAAAAGATCTATGAAACAACTTTTTATATTATTAATTTGGAGATATTTTTCTTAGCAGATGGTTACTGATAAAAACAGTCATTTTGAATTTGTGATTTTTCTTTTGCAGATTATCTATACAGAAGTTAATTTGATTGTTTTAAGCAATTTCATCTTAATTGTAATCTGTTCTGATTTTTAAAAATTGAGCAGTGGATATATTTAACTTAATGCATTTAGAAAATGTTTTTAAATACTAGAAGAGTTAAAACATAAATTCTGTGAGGATTCTTCAATAGCCATTAATTTTTAATAAATATTATAGCATTTTATTATCCCCCTTAAGAATTTTGACCAACTAATCTTCAAAGTGTGAACAGATATTTTGGAAATGAAAAGAAATCTATTTGGAAATACTTAATTTTAATTGGGAAATACCCATTAACTGACTTTAGAGAAAGAATATGAAATATGACCGAAAAACAGCTCTGTGAGAAAATCGCAGACTCTTGTGACTATCCGAGTGAGGGGTTTTACAATTACCTTAAAGTAGGCAAGCAGAAACTTTTGAGGGTAGAGTATATGAACTGATTTACTTATATAATTCGAGATGGTTCTTTCACACTTTAATATTCACTATGCTTTTCAACATGTTAGCTTGACATTTGTTGCCACTTTTGATGTTATTATGAGTATTGTTAGCTACTGTTTCACATTTATTTCAGTGTAAATGGTCTCTGTCAATGATGTTTTATATGATGTACATTGACTAGCATGTAAGTACACCTGAGCATTGACTTTAGAGACGTAGGCAATCTATGACCAACTAATGCCCATTGAGAACCACAACCAATTGCTTAACTGAGTATCACTCTATTCATTTTCTGTTCTATATTTAACCAATAATGTTCATGGCAGTATTTTATTCTATTATATAAATGATTCTTTTTTGGGGACAGTAATTTAAATCTCTGAATCATTCTGAGAAAAAATGGCAATGGAAAGGGACACTCTGTTTTATACATCAGTTTCTTTGGTACCAAATTGCTGTCACAAAATCAGGTCTCTGGCTTTATGACGGAGAAATAATGGAGAAAATCACTGCTTCAAAAGCATGGCTGAGGGTATTTTAAGACCATCTCTTCTCACAAATTTTATCACCAAAAAGGGGTAACTGGACACATTTATCTTTATGTAGCCCCTTATCTCTCTTCTGGGACTACTCCACAGACCTAGCCTTCCTAAAGACTCTGTGCGATTGTGCGTGGCTGCAGCCTTTAGAACCCACCTCCATCTCCCGGCTACATTGAGCCTGGCAGCCTGCCAGTGGAGTTTCCCTGATGTCTATATTACACTTGGCCATTGGGTGGAGGTATACCCCAAGTCAGGAAATTATCTTGGTCTAAAAATGTGAAAGACATAGAAAAACAATGCTATCTATGAGAACGATCGAGAGCTTTGTACCACCAAGATGACAGTTTATTTTCCAGTTAGTGTTCACAACACTGAAGAAACACTTCGGAAGTCTCTCTAGTTACCATGCTCCATCTAACTGCAAAACAATCTCGCCAGTATTGTTGGCACATGAGAATCTACAAATATGGTACGTTTTATGCAATAGATTTTAAGATAAGCCATACAGAGTGCTAAGTGGCAAAAATCTCAAAAGTATTGTAATTATACTTCTGATATTCTGCTATGTGTTATCCATTTTTAAACACTATAGTTACTGTTCCTATAAGTTGAGTGATATTTATAGAATGAAAAAAGGAAAAAAGTGTGTGTCACTAATGGCCAAAGAATCCTCAAATTTAGATCAAGTAAGAAGAGCATTTTGGCACTTAGCCAAACACAGTGCGTACATATATAAAATATATACCAATTTGTAAAATTATCTGTTTAGGTTGGTACTGGCTAACATCCAAGAAGATGAGGCTAAAAATAACATTACCATCTTTACAAGAATACTAGACAGACTTCTGGATGGTTATGATAATCGGCTTAGACCAGGACTGGGAGGTAAAAATAGTTCTCCTTTGTTTCTATAAACCGTAATGTAACAATGGCTTTACAAGTTAAAGGTAAAAGTCTCATCTTCATTCATGAAGACATATTATCAGGCATTTGATGTCCTGAATAACAGAAAGTAAGATGCACAAAATGAACCTTATTGCTTTCTTTTGCACATGCCTAATATATTTTATATACCTTGTGTGAAACATTTATATGGAGACAAGGTTTGTGTGTGTGTGTGTGTGTGTGAAGAATTTTCTAATTAATTTATTGAAAGAGACCTGTTTTTCATTCAGAGAATATGTCTAATTTTGCAATTATTTATCTGTTTTACTTGTGCAGTATCATGAGTTACTTAATTACCACTTTTTACAGATGCTTATTTTCAGATTAGTATAGATCTTCAATAATAATTTTATACAGAAGTGTCAAATATGGAGTGGCTTTAATTTTGCTCCAAGAGGTTGTCACACAGTTGATTTTCAAACTCCAACAACAATTTTCAAATAAAAACTTTTTAATCCAAGAAAGTAAAGGAAATAGGGTTGGCTATTGAGTTAAGTTTTAATTACCATTCAGCAATGCTAAGTGATTCTAGAGTTAGATGAAAGTAACATAGATGCAGGATTGCTACAACTATCCCAAGCCAAAATGTCACTAATGAGTTTTAAGATTGCTAAATATGTATCTATTTGTACAGATATTGATATGTTACAAAAAGCTTTAACTAAAAAACCAAATGTGATAAATACGTCCATGTACAACATACCTAATGAAATGGTTAGCTCATTCAATAATAAGAAAAATGAGCTGAATATTCTATGCCAGGTAATGATCAGCAAGTTACATGGTTATTCCAGCATTAACAACTTCGCAATTCTGCCGACTGGGGTTTGTACTAAATTGGGCCTAATGGCATTCATCTGTGATCTCAGCATTTGGGAACTAGAGGTAAGCAGATCAAGGGTTCAAGGTTTTCCTTAACCAGTCACACAGTGAGTTCCAGTCCCGCCTGAGCTACATGTGACTTTGTGAAAATTTGGTATCGACTTAATGTATGAATTTTTAATTTAGTTAATAGTTATTTTGATAAAGATAGGCAATTGTTTATTTTAAATGTATCTTTGGAAATTGTCCAGAATGTCTTGAGTGGTAAGAAAGCAGAGAAACAGATCCAACTTCCTGTGCAGTATGCCATTTAATTATTGTTAAAATTCACTTGAATCCTTAAGTGGTATCTTGAGTTTAAAAGAGGGCCCAGAAACATATAAAAGAAAGCTGTATCTCCTCAGTATTGGATATTTCTAACATAAGGGCTCGTTACCCAAGTTAGAAAAAAGGCAAGTAACTCTCATGTTGCTCACACACCAGAGAAGCAAGTCTAGTGCACAGCTGCCCAATTCATAGTGGTTGTCCAGGGTGTGAAATTGCACTATGGCAGCTCTGTTATCTTAGACACAGCAAGTTTTGATTTTAAATAAATCACCTGATGCAAAATAAATTGGAAAATATTGAAACTAGATCTAGAACTTTATTTTTTTTAATTTTAAAAAGAAGTTTTGATTTAAGGTTGCATGGTGGGGTACGAAAGACTACCTATTTTTGGCTTTGAATCTTACCATGGTCTCTAATTCTTTTTTTATAGTATCTCATATTAAAAATTCCTTTTGCTCACATTCATGTGTGGATGCCCATTGTCTTGTTATTTGGTTTAATGTAATATATTGTGTCCTTTCTTAGGCTATTCTTTTTTCCCAATTCCTCAGTAACGACCATCTGCTAGTTATCTGGTGATCTGATTGCTCTGACACTGCTAATCTATGTGTGCCGCTCTCTTCTCTTGACCAAATGCCTTCGATGCTTCCCATCTGATGGATGGTGTTGATGATACTGGAAGAGCATAGGCTATGTGTCAGCCTTTCTAGAGTAGTGCTCTACAGCATCCCTCTCCCACAAAGCTGCCACAGCAGAGAAACCTTGTTTCCTTTGCTTAAAAGTGGATGAAGTGTGTCTTCCTTTCTACTTTCTGAGCTGATTGGGAATGTTGCATAACAACACAGGATACACAAATGTGTGCCCCATGCTAATAATAATTTGATTTCATCAAATCCACTTTCTTTCCTCCTGTCCTAGGATCCATGCTTCTCTGGGTTCATTTTCCATATTAGGTCAATTCCCATTTATCTTGCACTTCAAAGTTTACTAGTTTTCTTTCGACAATCCCTTCCATCTGCTCCTTTGGCCTGTGGCTCTATTATCTCCTGTTAGTAGAATGACTTCTATTCACCTCTTCTGCTGATAGAAAACTTCACGTTTCTATAGAAACCATTATGATGCCAGTGGTCTTCAGTACCGACCTTCTTGACTGAGTTGAAATACCAAGATTCAATTCTCTGCCTGTTGAATTTCTTTAACAGTTGCTACATTTGTAGACCACATAGAACTTGTTGCATATTATCTTGTATTATTTATTTAATTTTTAAGTTCCTCTGGTAACCTTAATAGTTTTGTAGGGTAGGGATGTTGCATCGTAAATCCTCTGTGTTTTCTGCAGATGGACCTTGATTTGCCTATTGTGGCCATAAAATAAATGTTGATTTTTTTATTAACTTTCTGCTATTTGGAAAATGGGAATACTTGTACCTGGCCTGCTATCTGAGCTTGGTTGCTGATGTATGAAGTGCGACTCAAGGGGGTAGATGAGTCTCTTACTCAGAAGATTTAGCACACCAGCTCTGGTCCTCAGCACTTGTTCAAACTTGAAATACTTTGCCTCTGTAGATGCACAGTTAATATTCCTAAAGTACAGTTTATATTTCAATTCTTTGATAAATGTGGACTATTATGTCATATGCAATGCATGTATCAAAATTGTGTGCATGTAGACAGTTAGAAAAATGATTGAAAATAAATGAAAGCCTGTGAAAAAATTTCTAAATGGACACTTGAAAATTTTAATTATTCTCATCATTGCAGCAGCACAGCATTTGCTCCTTTTCTTTATGAGTATGTCTGTGTCTGTGTGGGTGCATGTGCACATGAATGCAGGGGTCCTTGGAGGTCAAGGATGTCATATTATCCTGGAGTTGACATCACGGGAAGTTTTGGGAGTTTTGGTAAATAAACTCAGGTCCTCTTTGAGAATAGTGTATATTCTTCACTTCTCTAAAAGTCCTAACCTGAATGGACACGTGTCATTTGAAATAGAAAGTTGAGGTGAATACTCTGTCATATTCCAGAAGTTAATAAGGGAAATAATTAGTATTCAATTCAATAATAACATACATAATGAGCATCTTCATGGATGAATAATTGGATAAATAGCCATAAGTGTTGTTTTAATTCACTTATAACTTAAATATGCATAAATACTTAGAAAAGAGAAGTCAGACTTTAAACAATAAGTTAGAAAAGTTATTCACCTGACTTTGCTCCTTTATCTTACCCAGAGAAGTTCCTTAGAGACTCTGAGATCTGATATTTTCTTTGGGAAAGTGAGAAAAATGACATTTAATTCTGAGAGGAGGTTGGTATATTGAGATTAAGGTACATAGCACAGGTTATGCAATATATTGGATTATTCATTTTTTAAAGATTTAATAATTTATGGTAGGACCTTTTTAAAATTTAAGTCAGATCATACCATTTGCCTGTTCTGAGTCCTGAAATCACACCCTGTTCACCCTGCATTGGATCTCTGTGCAGCCCGGAGTGACCTGCCTTCCATACATTCTTTGACCTCACCTCACATAGCACTCTGTCTGCGCACACCTCTTCAGCTGCACTGATCTCCTTTCTGCCCTGTAAACACATCAGGTCACTCTGGATAATCTCCCTTCACGTGGGATATTTGTTGATGCAATCTACCTTACCAACCAACCTAATATAACCTGTGGCCTGACTGCCTGTCAGTCTTGATCTATCTTACCTAATTGCATTCTTTCCATAGGCATCTTTCTTTTAACATACAAGTTGAATTTTTTTATTACTGTGTGGTTAACTGTTTATTTTATCTCTTTAGATGACATGTGTAGACTTGTTAAGTCTGTAACTTCTTGCAAATTTTATTTCCTAATATACTGATCTATCCTAACGTCCCAGAAAAAAAATGGCTCAGATAAGCAGCCGTGAATATCTTGAATGAAATATAATTCTACTAAATAAACTTCTGTTTTAGCATACTGCACAAAAAATTACCCATACACTTACTTTTTTTCTTAAGATAAATGCAATAATTATGATCAGAGTACAATATTGACATTTTATTATCGACATCAAATTATTTCAAAATGACACTTGAGTGATTCAGAGCAGGTATGCTCCCAAAGTATTCAAAGTCTGACTTGTATTAGCTACCATTGTGCAGAAAGCTTCAAGGACGATTTGAGGTGGTGCTCTCATTTTATTTCTTGCTTAACTTTCAATCGGTGAAATGGGAGGCTGGGTTCTATTTATCCACCTTTTCTCTCACAGAGATTGTATGTTGATCAACTAAATGTAGCTTCTTAAGAAAGCATAATGTGGCATATTGAGGAAAATAAGATAAGTATTTGTACAAGTAGTATAGGCTGTCTCTTCATGGAGTCTATCTTTCACTCTTTGGTGATTCTACCTCTCAAGAGGTGGTGTTCGTTGGAAACACATCAAGAAGACAATTACTGGTCCCATAAATTTGGCAGTCTTATTTCATTCTGAGAGTGGGAAACCAAGGTAGATTGTGTCAAAATCTTGTCAATTAAGAACATATATTAAAATTAGGTAGCATTTGCTTAATGAAGTTGCCCCTTTGCCTTCATGTTAGTCACTGGCGCTAGCAACTTAGGGAAACTGAAAGTTTTATTCTGCTGAGACCCTTTCAAATTGTTAACTTGCTAAAAGACCGACACTTGTTTTCTGACCAATTTTATGGGGTCATTGGCAGAATGAGTGTGTAGACAGGCCTCATATATTTATGACAGCTAACATTCACAGAGCTCAGCAGTGATAACTATTAGAAATGACAAACCTTGATATTTAAATTATGGACGCGGTCTGCAAAATCCAGATTGAGTACCATGTCTAACTACAGTTTTGAAAAGTTGTTTTGAAGAGTTCATCTAGAAAATATCTTCATAGTGTTCTTTTATGATCCAAAATCATAAGAAGCTTAATGTCTACAGTTATGAATGATATGAGTGAGGCCAGGCCATTGATCTGAGGTCTGAAGGACAGTTTCTAGGTTCTGTCTTATCCATTGACTGCAGAGAGACACATGATAATAAAACATGGACTCTTCTGGTGGCAAAAAAACATACAGAAAATATATGCAATGCCTGTCAGAATGGTTATAATCATTAATGACTGAGATAAGCAATTTCTTTGGGTCTGGAATTCTGTTGCCATAGGATGCTAATTGAATATTTTTTGCTATGTTATTCAACCTTTCCAAGGAGTTTTCTTTTTTTTCCTCTTTTTAAAATGGAGATAAAATAAATGCATATTTTCCTGTTAGGGGTTTATTCTGTTATGTACCCCCTGAGTCTTTTGTACAGTCTTTTGAAACAGAGGATAAACTCAATATTTGGAGATATCATAGTTCCTGGTTGGACTTTACATGCAGCATAGACACTATTCAGTATTACACCTGCTTTATAAGACTGTGGCTTGTAAAACTCGTTAACTTTTGAGATAAAATTTATTTTTTCTACTTTTGGTTTGCTTTGTTCTAGAAAGAGGGTCTTACTGTTCAGCCTTGTCTGGCCTGGAACTTGCTATGTAGGCAATCTGGGCTTGAATGTAGGTATCTAACTTGTTTTGTGTCCTGAGTACTAGCATTTTAGGGATGCACAACCGTGTTTAACCTGAAAGATATGAGATAGTGTTAAGGAAAGTAAATAATTGTGCTTTTCTTGCTAATTCTGTCTTATTTTGTCCACATTCTTTTGCATATGTAGAATCTCTGGAAGAGAAACAACACAAGAGGGAAAATTTCCCTTTGTGTTGTGCTTTGTGATTCTCATGAAATGCAGCAATGTAACATCATCAATTAATGAAAATAGCTTTGTTTATGAAACAAGGTTTTATCAACACAAAACAGACAATATAATGTTGGCAAAGATCGCCAAAGCCATCCTAACCTGGCTGGCATCAGGAACTTGGATGGAAAAAAAATGGGTCTTACCTCTGTGCTTCGTGGTGAGAATGAATTCAGATCTAACCAAACAGAATGGAAGAGTTAAAAGGAAGACAAGGGAGGGATAGGCTGTACTGTGTTTTAAAATGAGGAGACTGAGCTGGTCTGTTACAAAGTTGTCATCTCAGATGGAAACAGTGTAAACCACAGATGTCAGAGGTCCCTGATTCCCTTAAAAGCTGTGAAGTCTGATGTTAGCCTCCTGACCCATGCAGTTGAGGATGAATCCTATGTTTGTGCAAAGGATTGTGCAGCTGAGACTCTTGGGGTCTCCTGGAGAACTTGCAATAAGACAGTCTGATGTGGGGTGTCCTTCTGTATATGTGTTGCTTTTATTGGCCAAGGAATAAAGCTGTTTCAGCCAGTGGCTTAGCAGAATAAAGCCAGGCAGGAAAGCCAAACAGAGATATAGAGAGAGAGTAGGCCAAGTCAAGCAAATGTAAGTCAGCTGCCAAGGAAACCAGACATGTAGTAAATGAAATAATGCCATGGCCACATGGCAACACATAGGCTAATAGAAATGGAATAAGTTAGGATGTAAGAGCTAGTTAGAAATATGTTTGAGCCATCAGCCGAACAGTTTTGTAATGAATATAGTGTTTGTATGATTATTTGGTTTGGGCGCCAGGAAATGTAAGTGCATTCTCTGCTTACAAATTCAGGAAGAGTCCGAGGAAGAAGGAATTTTCAGAGCCTATTTTGTACTCAATACCAAGTCTACCCATTTTAGTTGGCCTATAGGTGACATAAGACACTGCCTTTGAATTTTCAAGAGTGACAAAGTGAGAATAAATTGAGAAATTTCATACAGGTATGTAAATAGGTTTCTATAAAAGTGTTTATGCTAGATAACAAGTCATTTGTCTTTTCTTTTTTATTTAAAATATGTTTGTAGGAGGTGTTGGAAGCCTAAGCCTCCAGGTCTTTGAGATGTAGGGCCATCTATCTTTTGAGTTTTGTCCTGGACCCTCCTAGCATCTCAGTCTGGCATGGGACTAGTCTCCTGATGACTTCATCACAGTATATGCCAGGTGCAGCAAAACATGCGATGATGTTCTAGGCATCATCCTATGTTCTTTTCAGTAATTGGTGGTGTAACTAGAGAGCGCCTTAACATTTTGGAACATCCTCCCTAACACTGTGCATTGTTTACTCTGTGCACAGAAGGTGCCAAGACAGGCTTCCTCAGAAATGGGAGGTGTGTGATAGTTCATCATAGTTTTCCGTATTTTTTTCTTACAAGAAGGAAGTGCAGCTTGTGATTATTTTATAAGAAAGACTTATGAAATGCACGATAGCAGGGGTGTGCATTAGGTTAGAGAGCATGGTGTTTTCTGAAGGTGACATCATTGGAAGGTGAGACACATAAATACTACCAATGCTTTATTTATTATTATTTTGTCCCTTAGAGGCACAAACACTCCTTACTTTCTAGGTCTACTTTATATTTAGTGCAGTTAAAACCTGCCCCCACCTCTGACAATACCTAATGGATTCGGTGAACATATGTATGACCCATCCATTTTAGTGTTACTTTTCTCTACTCCACCTGAATCATATTATAGAATTCCTGAGTCATCAATGAGATGGCCACATGAATAGTTTTAGCAGTTTGTAATTCATTACTGTTCAGTGGCAAAAATCAAATAAAATTATGTTGCTATTTTATTACTTAATATATATTGAAGATCTGTCACATGAAAGACAGTGCAGGATTCAAAGATGGTGTTGGTCTCACAGATAAGAAGTTCTTTTGGCTGAGGGACAGAATGACATGTGAGTGATCATTCTTCAAATAACTATAAACATCACCAAGTTTTTTCATGAAAAAGGACAAGTTACTGAGGTCCAGAAAAATCAATTACTTCTACTTGTAACCTAAAACTGATAAAACCTATAGTTACACATAAGCTTCCACTGTTCTTATTAATCGAATTCTCTGATATTAGTTTAAATGTTAGAAGCGTCACTTCTTACTGATGCTGAGATAAGTACAATTCCATTTGAAACTTCAGGATACGACTCACTTACTTTAAAAAAAAGCATGTGCCCTCTCTTATGTTAATGTGTTTTGATCTACAGGTACATGGGAAAAGAGCTAAATATGAAATATAAAATGAAAACAAATACACAAGGAATAATATATTAAGAAATATGTTTATTTCTTTTGAATTTCTAATTTTTGATACAGCATAGAACCCTGAAAACTTGTTTTTATCCTGAAACACCCTCATTCTTCAAGGCACAGATCTTTTCACTTAAAAATGATCTCTGAGAATGAAATTAATACTTACAAATATTTTATTCAAATATTATCAAATTTAGATTACCCAAGATACTGTAAAATGCAGTCCTCAAAATTCTCATTTTATACTTTAATTAACTATCATTATATAGTGGCTTTGTTGTGCTTTTTATATCATTACACCATTAATAAATTCTAAGCCTATTGTAGGAAAACAGGATTTCATCTACCTCTTAATTTGAGTAGTGGGCAAAGTTTATTTTTTAAATCGCCCATATAGTTCTCATTGTTTTTTAAATCAGTGTTTAAAGCATTTTAAGAAAAACAAAATGATTTATTTAAAATTTCAAAAGTAGTCCTGTCTTAAGACAACCTCCTTCTTTTTATTAACATGAAGAAGAAATACATTTCTTTATTAAACTCAGTGTGCTATTTGCTTTTTAAGGGAGTAAGTACAAAGTGTCCCAGCATTACCTGTGATGATACTGTTGGAAAAAAGCATCTTAGTCTGCTTAAGGATCTTGTTTGGTTAGAATATTACTGGCTTGATTTGATATGCAGCTCAAGACAATTCTTCATCTTGTGTGGCTTAAAGAAGCAAAATGGGTGAACAGTTCTTATCTCATCCTGATAAAATGGTAGTCTTCACTTGCTGACAGTCTGCACAAATATCTTTGAAACAGTAAGATAACTAAGATAAGGCTGTTTTCAACTGCTTGTGAAGAAGTACAAGGTCTAAATGTTTCTGTAAGTGCTTCAAGCATTTAGAATGATGCACAGTGCATGTGTATACTACCTGTAATTAGAGGACTCAAGTTATAGTCCAGGTTAGAAGAAATTGAAGAAGGGTCATGCTTCCGAGCGTCTCAACAAGAATCAATAATGTATAAAATAGCATTCCTAAACTTTTGACTTAGATTTGGTTTTATAGTGATATCTGAGAATTCCCTTACAGATGTGATTAAGCATGTGGGAATTAAAGGAAGCCAGGAGTGATGACACAGACCTGTACCTAGGGAGCTCAACTAGGAATATCATGAATTCAGTGTTAGTCTGGATAACAGAATGAATTCAGGGCTAACCTGTGCAATGTAGCAAGACTATATATTAAAACTGAAAATAAAAACTATAGGACTGGAGATGAAGCTCAGTTATGTACAGTACCCTGAGTACAACCACAGGTACTGAACAGAAAAAAAGGTAGAAGATTCATCTGATTTCAGAGTGATGTATGATGTGTATTCAATGCCTTGCCATACAGAAGAGGTCTCAGATGTAAACTGTTTGAGTGTTTTGGGAGGGAGAGACCTATTTTTTGGGAAACAATTAAAAAGAGATCTGAAGTTTCTGATGTACTGTCAATTACATGTAAGAACACATTAGAAGTCAAATACAATGATAATCAGGTCCTTGGGGTAGAGGCCTAGTACATTTTTATTATATGAATTTTATAGAAGTTCACACACCAGAATTATGCAGCCCAAGCATAGAAAATTGTGATGAATGGAGAAAATTCATTTTTGTTACCATAATTACATACAGAAACTCTTCAGATTCTAAAGAAATGAAATAGTGAACTAAAATACCCGAAAGGTTTACAAGGAAGATTAAAATTTGCATACCCAGAAAGGAAGTCTTAATTAAAAGAAAATGGAATTTCAAGGCTGGTGTTTCAGTCAAGTTGAAGGGAATATGGGAGTCTAGATTTAATTAGTTATCTAGGGCATGTAAGGGTAACCATTGAAGCAAAACATTGTGAAATGGGGATTTTACTGGGGAGAATATAAGAATAATAACACGAATAAGAGAATCTTTGGAACATTTGGAAACTACATGGGATGAGCATAGTGGGAGGAACAAGGGGCGAGACAATGAGTATGAATGTTTTGTGGCCACTGTCAAGGGAGTAATAATGAAAATACTACTAAGAGAACAATGTCACCTGATAATTGTATATTAAAATGAGACATTATGGTTACCAATGGCTCTTACCTTAGTAGACTTTACAGGGTTATGGTATCAAATATAATTAGCATAAAATATACACAAAAGCCACATTATTAATAATGCTTATACTAAGTGTGTATGTGAGTCTATTTGCACACGAGTGTAGAAGTCAAAGGATAACCTTAAATGTCTTCCACATTTGTGTGTATGTGTGTGTGTGTGTGTGATGCTCAGCAGTTAAGCTAGACTGTAGAGCCAAAGATCTCTTAAGGATCCACTCATCTTTACTGTCTCTGCACTGAGATTACAAGGTGCATCATCATGCTTGGGTCTTTATGTAGGTATTTAGGTTGAGCACACATCATTGTGCTTTCAAGAAAAACACTAACATTGACTGAGCTACCTCTTGAGGAGCTAGGGTCTGGATCCTTTAAAGTAGAGCACGAGGCAGATGGATCAGTGAGCAGAATATTGCTCTAACAGAAGGCTCTTTTTAGCTTTCATTCCTTTCAGCATCCCACATCATCTGTAAGGTTGTTGGAGATATTTTTGGCTGTCAACAAACTGAAGGTTTGAGTCATAGCTTTAACTGGGAGGGTCACTTCAGATTTACATTACTACGTGTGAAACACATGGGTGGTGACGTCTCATGGGACCTAGCTGTTGACTCAGGGTAGAGACATTTCCATCTTGGGGCATGTTAAATTATAACATCACTAATCTGTCATGCTCCTGTTACTGCACCCCATTTGGGCTTTTGTTGTTTTGGTAACAGTTTCTAATAGAGGCATCTCTTTCCCAGACAGCCACCAGTTAGGAGGCAGCTGCAATTTCAGCTTTTGTTGCCATTGTCTTGAAACAGCTGGGATGTTAAACAAAATCTATCAGCAGATGAGGAAGTGGGCAGGTGTATGTTTAAGTGAGTAGATCTAAAAGTTAGTGGGGCAGAAAACAGATGGCTCTTTGTCAAAACTTTTCTCCTCTGGGGAGCTGTTTTGTGGCCTGTCATCTCGATAATTTGCTCACTCACTTAGATAGGGTGGTGTGACATAAAAATGTGTCTGTCTGGAGACATTGGAAGATATGATATTTCCAAGTAGCTTTTCATACTTCATGTTTAAAGCCAATTGCAAAGAGGGAAAAGAGCTTACGAGCACTAGAAATTAATAATCCAAAACAGGTGAAAATGTCAGTTTCCTATGAACAAGAAACTTAGGAGTAGATGGTTGGCACTGATCTATCATTAAAAGCGACAGAAAGAGCTCAGACTCAGGTAGGAGTCTTTGCACATTCTTATCATCCCAACTAGTATGCATTTCAGAGATGATAGCTTAGAAAACATCCCAAATCTCAGGCCAGCAAAGACTAGGACTACATGACATGATCTTATTTCTAAAAAGAAAATCATCTTCTTTAGTGGTTAATGTTATCTTTATCTCTTCTTGTTTTTCTTTACTTGTTCTTGATACATGTACATACATATAAATATGCAAGTGGTAACTCAATAGGTCCCTGAAATCTTTCTCATATATAGTGTGCATATGTTATTAGGGTTGAACACTGTTATTGGATAACTAAGTAGGGGGGTTATCTTTATTGTCTCTCTCTCTCAGTAATCATTAACTGCCTGGAGCTCTTCATAATAATAATAATGATAATAACATTATTATTATTACTATTATCATTAGTCCTTTGAGAATCTCATACAGAGAGTTTTGATCATGTTTATCCTCTCTCCTTCATCTCTTTTCAGATTCATTCCCTTTCCCTTCCAAAATAACATGTGTCTCTTTTCCACCATTAAGGGCAATTCATGCTGCTCAACATTTTCAAGTGTATAGCCTTCTACTGGAGTGTAGTCAACTTTTAGATGTTAAACTCTTAAAGAAACCTGACCCTTTCCCAGTAGCTGTCAATTACCAATAGATCCTTGGCTAGGGGTAGAGCTTACAGTCCAGAACCCTTCTCTTTACTGATTCCAGGATTTCTGTAGGACTCTAGCTATCCTAACCACCATAGTTATCTGAACTGCAAAGAAATGGATGACTCAAGAACCCTGTGTCTGTTATCAAGAGGAAGTTTTACCCTGCATTCTATTTCCACCTTTAAGTCCTAGTTTTATGAAGCAAAGAAGATATCTGGGAAAGTGAGTGTCTGCCTCGGGTTTATAAAATCGGTTTGTCAGTAATTTTCTACACTGTAAAATGGGAACGAATCACCTGGGTGGTTTGAATTTGAGTATGTCTCCTATGTTCATCATCTGATTTTCCATGATTCCCACACTGTCAGTCTTGACCCACATTTGGAGAATGGGAAAGTGCCTCAAACTCCCTAGGGCTAAAATTATACTTCATTTTACAATACCAGGAGGCATTTACAATCCAGAAAGACTATGATGCAAAGAGAGGTGCCTTAAGCCTTCCTTAAATGTTATTACTTTTGCTTTCAATGTCTTTTCTCCTTGGCAGTTAGAAAGTCATAATTTTCTTTTTAAAAGGTGGTGCTGTCATCTTCATCTCCAGAATATAATCATAGATATAATTATTTCTTATGTTAATATTTTATAAAATGTTGGTAACTTCTATGTTGATTATTAATAAAGGTAATTAACCTATATGATGTAAAATATACTTTGTCCAGGCATTAATACACCTTAGTTATATCATATACTACAATTGAAAGTTGTTGAAAAACTGAAATGAATATTGCTGAGAGTGAAGATGTGGCATGTTTGGCAAAGTGCTTGCTTAGTGTGCACAAAATCTTGGGTTCATAACTAGCACCTCATAAATAAGGTCTTTAAGCAAGTTCTGATAATCCTAGCTTTTGGAAGATAGAAGCAAATAAATCAGAAGCTCAAGATCATTTTTTTTAAAACTCCAAAGTTAGTTTAAAACCAGCCTAGGCTACATGAAACCCTGTGTTAAATATAATGGCATGGTGGCAATTTTTTTGATAATTATGTTTTAAGTATTGTAGTTAACTAGTTGGGGGTTGTCTTAGTTAGGTTTTTTTATTGCTGTGAAGAGATACAATGACCATGGCAACTCTTGTAAAGGAAAATATTTAATTGTGGTGTCAGCCTGTAGTTCAGAGATTTAGTCTATTATCATCATGGCAGAGAGCAAGGCAGCATGCAGGCAGACATGGCGCTGGAGAAGAAGCTGAGTTCTTACCTTTTGGCTCACAGGCAATAGGAAGTGGTTTCACTGACGTACTAACGAAAGTATGAGTAAAAGAGTCCTCAAAGCCCACCCCCACCATTACACATTTCCTCCAATAATGTTCCACCTACTTCAACAAGGCCACACCTCCTATTAGTGCCAGTATCCTTGGGGGCCATTATGTATTCAAACCACCACAGGACATATTAATTAATTAATTAAAATTAAAGTTGTGAACTAAATGTATATAAATAATGAGTTACAACTTAAATTCTATATATAGAATTATACTAAATAAGATTTTTCCATGCATAATATGAATGACAGAGAACTACAAAGCCCTTTTTTAAAATGAAAGTAATGGTAATTATTATTAGTTGGGCTGAATTTAAGCTACCAAGTTTGGTTTTGAATTCCAAGACTCAATTCGTCTTTCTTTCTCAGCTTACTGGCTAGTCTATAGTAGATACCACCATATTTAGCTTCTTTAATTAAATTCTTTTACATTCCCATTAGAGTGTATCAAGTTTTCACTTTGATGAAAAAAATGGGGTTTCATAAACATTATATATGATTTATCTTAGGACACCCAAAAGAGATGAGATATGAACCTGAGGGATCTTTTATTGGTAAGGAACTAATTACATTTTCATTTTGATGAATTAAGAGGAATGTGGGCCTTTCATTGATCCATGTAGTTGTGATGGGAGAGTATCTAATATATTAAAACAAAAATACGACTGTGCAAGAAAATATAACATTTTTATTAAAATTGAGCTTAGATGACTTTTGTCCTAAACAAAGAAGGTGGATTCTTAGGCACAATAAGCATGTATCAGATAATAAACAAGCTTTGATAAATCATTATTGTTACTGTATCTTCATTTCTAAAACATGAAGATTCCAGGTACATAGAGAGGTATTTGCATGTGTTCTTTTCACCTAATATGCTTATCTTATTGTATAGATATCTTCAAGGCAAATAGAGTAGAAAATAAATCTCCGGGGAAAAAATCTAAAAGCATTTTTTTCTTGCAGAAATCTAAAACTATAAAAGCAATCCACTGTGGAGAAACGAGACATAGACTATGTGTCTCAATAGTAGTCAGCAGAATGACTTCTCTGCCTCCGAGTCTCTCCAGGTTGGAAGCACATGGACTGCTTTGGTCATTTGACTCTAAGAAATGTGGAGCTTGTACAAAACAACATAGTCCCACTGCATCATAATGCAGCCAAGAGTTCTTAGAGCTGCTTAAAATTTGAAGCAAAAGTGATTGCTAGATTTCGTGATAAATGCATCAAATTGTGCTCACCACTGTTTATGTCTACCCCGGAGGAGTGTGATGTGAAGGGCAGCATCTTTCTCAAGCTCTCCCGCTTTTACCTCAAGGCTATGTTGTACATCCTCGACGTACTCTTCTTAAAATTGATTCTTCTTTCCCAGTTTTAGTGCTCCAGCTCACTCATTATTTTTCTTCTTTGAATTTTTTTCATTCTTTCATCTTAAGTGTGTCCCAAGATTCTGTTCTTTCCAGACCAATCACAATGAAGCTCTTACTATAAACTATTAACCTATTAGAAGATACGAATTTAATTTCCAGTTCATATATCATTTTATAGTATGAATTTGCTCATTATTATATAAATAAACTCTCATTTCTTACCCTCACTCCTTTAGGATCAAGAATAGAACATTTCAAGTGGACAGATGACTTCTGGCCTTCACTCTTATTCCTTCTATTCACAGCTATTCTGGATGTGCTAGTTCGGATGAGTGTACTCTGGGTGTTTTGTTTCTCTGCTTGTTTATTTTTTTTAGTGTATTTTTTCATCAATTGACTTTTTGTGGAAGCTGTTGCTTCCACTTAAAGCATTCTCTTTCTTCATATTCTAGTCACTGCTTTGGGTAGCCTTACTGGATTACCTGCTACCCTCTCCACACAAACAATCCTTTTATGAGTAAATTACAGGGTTTCTGCACCTGGTAAAGCTTTGGTGTTTTGTATCCTGAATACGAGTTATCTAAATGCAGAGATTTCTGACTTTTCTCTTGTTCTTTCCTTAGTATGCCTGTTTGTAGAAGATAGACGTTAATTATATTTGTATACTAGATGGATTCAAAGATGAGTTGCCTAGTTCCTTATGTAGTATTTATTTATTTTAGAGAGTTTTCTGCTTACTGTTTTGTCCATGGAAATTACTTTGCCTGCTATGGCTCTTCTGTGTTGTTAATGTTAATAGTAGTTGTCAAACTGTGACAATAAAGGAATTCAGACAATATGTTTTTCCCAACTTACATTATTCCTATGAGTCACTTGACTTGTTAGTGTTGCTAGTGTAGAGTTTAAGGCATCAAACAGTGTTATGGGTTTGTTTCACCTAATAAATAATTAATTTAAAAAATTGAAATTGGGATATTTCCAACAAATTGCAGATTTTTGTCTACTCTTTTAAAAATTCTAGCATATGAGTTAACTCTTTGTACAACAGTAAATTCACTGAAACTGGGCACAGTTGCGGCCATTACAGAAATCAGTCTTTTGCTAGAGATTTTATCCAGTCTACATCACTGAACTAAGTGAACTGTCACACACTGCATAGGATGCTACCCCTAGAATCAACGAGGTGAAGACATTTACCCCCGTGCTTGCTTTCATGTTGACAGCTTGCTTTCTTTTGATTGCATTAAATTATGAAATCCTAGGTTCAGCATTTCTCCTGAATTTGTTTCACCTGGAATCCAGAGTATAATCTCCAGCCTGGAAAATACAGCAACATTTAATAATAATAGAGAGGCGATGTTCAATTAATTACTATCTATGATCAGGGCAAAAATGGGCTGAGCTAAGAATTCTGGGGGAGGGGAGTAACTGCAGAGTTTGTTTGCCAGTGTGAATGGGCTGAGTCTATCTGATCACAATTATGTAAGTGTTTGAAATAACATTTTTCCAGACATTAAATTATTAGTCAAAAGCTGTTGAAAATCTTGACTTTACAGGAAATTTCTCAGTTTTTATGTCTGATTATTATTATTACTGATATCATCATCGTGAGTGTGTGTGTGTATGTGTGTGTCTGTGTGTGTCTGCCACAGTGGGCATTTGGAGATCAGAAAACAACTTGTAGAACCTGGAGCTTTTCTTCTTTCACACGTCCTCAGGTATGGTAGAAAGTGCCTTTACCTGATAAGTAAGGTCCCTCACCTGAAGGCTTAGTTTTCAAAGATCAGCAAATTCCAACTGAAATAGAAACAAATGAAGTCTGGTGTTTCTTTCCAAAATACACACCTGAAAAGCAGTTTGCAACTTCTACCCAGAAAGGAAGTTGTTTTTGTTTTGCTTTGTTTTATTTTTTCATTTTTCTTGTTGTTGATTTGTTTGCTTTATAAAGGATATGAAGGAATCAGTTAGATACCTTGTTAAATGAATGTAAGTTTAACAAATACATTGTCATACACTTTCAGGTCTGTATTTCGCAATTTATCAGTGTTCTTGCCTTTGCTATGTACAGTCTGAATGCTGGATTTTACCATCTGTCCACAATCTTTTGTTTTGAAATGATATTTTCTTTTATCTTTTGCTCAAAGTATTTTAATCATTCTGTTAAGTAAGAAAAAAAATAGCTGTGGATAGTGATATGATCTGTTATAGATAAAACATCTTTGAAACAGGCAAGTTCCATCGTCAAGGGATCTTTGACTTTCAGTTTTTTGACTTTGTCTTCAGTTTTGTATGAATCAGGACATCATTCTTGTAACTGGGCAAATGTGTCATAGGGAACTAGTTTTTGATGTAGTAACAACTTTCAGTTTTACTTTTCTCTCATATACCTTGTTTATAAGCTAGACTTGCCCACTGAGATGGGATGAATCATTACAGATGGACATACCTACAAAATGTCATCGTTGCAGTCTCTGAAAGATGGCGATTCTCAATGCTAAATACTGGTGACTGGAGCTATGGGTATGTGGCTAGGTGCACCCAGGTGTCAGCTGTGACACAATCTCACTTTTTCTCAAATGGAAGTCAGAGATTATGCTTGAACTTGACAAAGGAGAGAGGAAAAAACCTGTAACTCAGGTTTTCCTTCGAAGTAGAAATGGGAATCTTTTGCAAGTAGATTCCTGTCACCATTAGCAAGAAGGGACCATTGCTCTGGTAGCATTCACACTGCATGTGACACAGGAGTGTTTCAACTTAGGATTTGTAATATCACAGCCTCTATTGGTATATAAAATGCATAGAGAGTTTCTAGAATTGCATTTTTGGGATAATCAATTGTGGAATATAACTTCAAAGTCATTTTTTCTGAGTTCCTAAGACTAAAAGCTTTGCCACAATTCTAGGCATTTTAAGAGAAATAATCTCCTTAAAAATTAGTCAAAATTTTCAAAACTCTGTGACAATAATTGTCAGGGAGAGTGGAATTAGAGGGGAGAGGAACAGGGATCATGCCTTCCTTGTTTTAGTGCTATCTTCTTAGTGTGAACATATAGGTATCTAACATTTACTATTTACTAATTGATTAAATATTTGAGTGTAACGGTCATGGCACATCTGCACCTGGAGTTCTTGGGTTACCGATATTTGGATGATTAATATTCATCTTATATCTAAATTTTGGTGGTTTAGATTTTGATGCTTTTCACAATTAGTAATCCTTCTCAGAAACAATGTTGCTTGCTAGATGAGTTCAATCACTATGTTTATCTAATGTATAATAGCATATAAGAAGTCATGAGATAGACCTCGAATTTAATATAATCAGATGAGTTAATTCAATGCCTTCACTCTTACAGAATCTCAAGCCAGGTGCACAGATCCCACGCCTTTAGATATTTCTAGAGCATGCATCACAATGTCCTAACCCCATGAATTAAGATCTAGAAATGCCATTAGTTGAACTAGTCTATAATGTGCTTCTGTGTTGAGTTTGTGCAAAGTTACTATTAATTTCATACCGACAAAGGCTATGTAATTAAATATAAAAATGGATATCAAATTAATGGTATCATTTTACATGTTTTGAATGTTAGGAACAATTTTAAATATCTATGATTTATTCCTTGTAAATCCTATGAGATAGGTAAATTGACAATCTCCCAATTTAAAAATGAGACAATGAGAATTAGTGACCAATTTCTTCCTTTTACTGAATCATTTTTAGATAGAGTAGGCATTCCACACAATGCATATTTTTCAAGTTCCTTCACCCAAAAATTCATCCATAATCCATAAATTTATTAAATACAGTGAATGGCAATGGGTATATCTCTGCCTGGGTTTTATAGTCTAGATTAGCTGTATCTTAATGCAGTTCTCATACTCATTGATTAAATCTTCTAAGCCTTAGTTTCCTTATGAATAAAAAGATCATTTATGGAAAGGTTACAAAGAGTCAATGAAATGTGTGTAATACTATAATGAAGGTATGTAACATGTGATGTTTTCATTGCTTACTCCTTAAGTATCCTTAAATTATGGTTACTTCACATAATGTAGAGACCTATTAATAGTTCATGGAGTGGGGCGATAAAAGTAGTGGTCCTTTGCAAACAGGACACTTAAATAGATTTACTGAGTAATTCACTTAGTTTTGCGATCTTCATGTAAGTCCTTATTCCAGAGTTACTTGTGCTAAAATTGTGTTTGTTTCCAGTAATATTCTGTCACAGAACACTCCATAAAATCTGTGATTTGTAGCCAGATGGTAGTGACACATGCTTTTAATCCCAGCACTCAGCGGGCAGAGGTAGGTGAATCTCTGTGAGTTTGAAGCCAGCCTGGTCTACAAGAGCAGGTTCTAGGACAGACTCCAAAGCTACAGAGAAATCTTGTTTCAAAAAAATTCAATTTGTGAAGTTGTCCTTGTCTTACATCAAAATTAAAAGGATGATAATTGTCCAGTTCTGATTCTAATTTTATGTAAATGAAGAACCTAAGAAAATTCTTAGAAATCCTCAGCAAAGAAAGTATACAATAATCTAGATTCTTGGAACTTAGGTATTCAGACTCCCACAGTATCTACATGTATATCTATCTAAAATTAAGCATTAAATATATGAGAACTTGAGAGTAATTACTAAGTTCTGTTCATAACCTTCAAACTTTGGGTAAGCTAAATTTAAAAGTATTTTTTAAGTGATTACAAATATTATTAAGGTATTATTCAAAGGACAACTATGTTGGTTGCTATCATAACTATTATGATATGATAGCATGAAGAATTCTATCCCTTTGGTTCTTGCTGCATGTTTCACATGCCCTGTGGAATCTCTGGGACTTTGACTACCATTGCAGTCTCATAGTCAGCTTTTACTATGTGATGTGGGATACCCTTCCATATGCTTTAAAATGGCTTATTACTGTTGATTAATATAGAAATGTATTTGACCAAAAGCCAAGCAGATAGAGTCAGATAGGAAATCCAAACAGAGACACAGGGTGTAAAGAGACGGAGTCAGAAAGACACCAACCACGTACGGAGAAACTAGGTGTGAGGTAAAACAGTGACCAAGTGGCAATACTTAGATTCACAGAAATGAGTTAATTTAAGATGTAAGATCTAGTTAGTAATAAGCTTGAGTCATTGACTGAATAGTTTGTAGTTAATATTAAGCTTCAGAGTAGATATTTGAAAACTGGTGAGTGTAACAGAACCCTCCAGTTACAGCTATGG
Source organism: Myodes glareolus (assembly GCF_982192425.1). Lineage (NCBI taxonomy): Eukaryota > Metazoa > Chordata > Mammalia > Rodentia > Cricetidae > Myodes > Myodes glareolus. Next base: position 36,388,497 of record NC_142033.1, read on the forward strand.
AACATAGTTCTCTCTAGAAAGAGGAGAATATTCAATGTGAGTATGAACTCATCACATGAGACTTTTAAGTGGTTATGTAGAGCTCAGAAAAAGAAAAGTCAGATATTTGAAACACAAGGGACAGTTTTCATCCCTAAAGGTGACCATGTGATGATGAGTGCTGATGACCTTTAAGAAATGAGACCTGACATTCACCAAGGAAATGAGTATCCTAGGTCTCAGCCTACTTGCCAACAGCCACATAAGGCTTCAGAAACACCACAATCCAGTCAATATCTTGAGTTCAACCTTTCAAAATCCCTACTAGCATCTCTTCTTAGGGGATTTCTCTCCTACCAAACTATGCATGAATACTGATTTTTCCAGTAAGTTTGTACTCACTTTAACGACTCTCTTTTAAAGTATATTTTGATACATTTATAACATTAAATTATATTTTTATTGTTTGTTCCTACATTTAATTAATGTTTCTTAAAGCAATTTTAAGATTGTTAATATTCTTATGCCTTTATTAAATATGTCATTAAATATTCTTAGGATATTAACTTTATAGCTAAAGGGCTGAACCACCACATATTAGAAATTCAGTGTAATAAAATCTAGTTTTACTTTAAGCATTTAATTGCAAAAATATTCTTTTAGCTTGTTACAGATCATTCTATATCCTTCAAAAGGCCAGTAGCTTATCAAATTTCAGTTAGTATATTTCTGTCTCTGTGTTGTGATGGTATTTCCCCCTCTTTCAATTTTGGTGGTCTCTCTTTCTCAAGGATTTAACTGCTTCTTATGCACATGAGTCATGAATCTTTTTCTGACTCAGAAATCTCACATGAACTCAGTGAGAATAGACATCTCCTAGGTCCACCTGCTTCCGTCAACTCACATCTCAATCTGTCACAGATCTCCTCTTTCCCCAACTAATGTTTCATTTCTTACACTCTTTAGTTGCTGCCTGCAACATGTGTTGTGTGTATGTGTACGTGAATATGACTGTGAATGTGTGTATATGTGTGTGCCTGTGCACATGCCTCTGTGTAGTGTCTAGTGTTTGTGACCCTAGGTGTCAATATACTCTGCCACTTGTGCTACGCACGAAACCCTCATTACCTATGCTATTTGTAACTAATTAGTGATTTTTCTGAAACACAGACCTGGGAAATAATTTGTAAGTAGTAGAAATACAACTGAGTTTACTGAATAAATGAAAGGAGAGGAGCTAAAATAATACGAAGATCTTGCTGTTTTGCCACATTTCTTTTGTCTTCTTTTTTGTTCTTTTTTAAAATACATTTTTAATTAAGATAGAAATACATCTCTTTCCCCCTCCTTTTCCTACCTGTAGCCCCTTATAAGTATACTCTCTAACTTTTTTTTGCCTTCTTTTCTCAAATTTTATCAGTGATTATTATTGGTATGTATGTATGCATATGTGTGAATGTATGTATGTGTGTATATATGTATGTGTGTGTATCCTTTCTTTATTGTTAAAAAAATACCTGAGGTACATGCAAAAAAGAAGACAGAAGGTTTATACTAGTTTCCTGTTTTGTGTATGTCAGCCTAGGGATGCGGGATTTGATACTTTGTTGTACTGACATTCTGTTTTGGCATAGCATACACCAAAGGAAGTCCATTCACCTTATGGCAGGGCAATTAATGGGAGGTTAATAAGTGAGTCATTCAACATCCACACCAAGGACACTTCCCTGGACAGGAAGACCTCCAAGAGGCTCCACCTCTCAAAGGTTCCACCTCTTCTCTACAGCGCCAAGTTGGAGTCTTATGATTTAAGACATGTGCCTTTGGAGGATATTCAGAATAACCTTTAGATCAAAAAGTGGAGTTTACCAAGGAAGAATACTAAATTTCATGCAAATTGGAAGTATCTATATTATAGTTATGATTTTGTCCACCTTAGTTTCTCTTAAAATATTTTTATTATTCTTTGAAAATTTTGCACATGTAAGCAATATTATTAAGTTCACATTTACCTTCCACCATCCCCAATTCTCCTCAGATCTCTCCAACACATCTTCTTTTCCAATTTCAGATCCTTAAAATTTTTACTTAAAGTTCTACTTCATCCATTTGGTGCTGTCTATGTGTTCATGAGTGTATGGCTGTCTACTGCAGCGTGGGCAACACATTTGTGACCACACTCCCAAAGAAAAATTTATTCTCTATTCACAAGCAGACATCAACAGCCAATAATTCTTTTCAATTGGAGTACGGGACCTCCTGAGTCCTCTACAATGCTTGCTGGAAGTAGCTCGATTTTGTGCAGGTCTTCTAGAGGCAGCCACAACTACTGTGACTTTATGAGAGCAACAGCCACACATCTACTTTTTTTAATAAATTGAGTGTAAGAGGTTAGTATTCTTGAATAAATTATTCCAGTGTCCTGGGTTTTTATTGTTGTGGTAAAACATCTATGGCCAAAAGCAATTTGGAGAAGAACAGGTTTCTTTATTCCTATGACTTATAGTCCATCATCCAAGGAAGTCAAGGTAGTTACTTAAGGAAGTCAAGGCAGTTACTGGAAGCAGGAAATGATGCAGATACTGTGGAGGAATGCTGTTTACTGGCTTGCCTATTTCTCATGTCTTTCTCAGTCTGATTTCTTACAAACCCAGGACTATCTGCCAAGGTAGGGAGCCACTCACAATGGACTAGGGCCACCAACATCAATCACTAATTTGCTTACAGACCACTCTTATGGGTGAAGTTTCTCAGTCGAGGTTCTTCTCCTCAAATATGTCTAGGTTGTGTAAAGATGACAACTAACCAGCACAATTGCCCCATTGTCCATTTGATATTACTATTAAATCATAATCTTTCCTTGCTTATATAGCCCCAAGATCTCATATTAATATCATTATCATGATATAAAATATATTTCAACCTGTAAACATTCCATATTCTTTAAAAATTCAAGCATATTAAATATACTATCTTTTTTTTTAAAAAAAAAGTTAAGTTTCTTTCAACAGTCAGCATCTCAATGACATTCAAAGGTTCTATAAAATCCCACAGTCTTTTAACTTTGAACTCCCATTAAATAAAAACAAACAAACAAACAAAAACAAAAACTACATACCATGCTAGTCCAAGAGGGAAGAATCAGTCACAATCAAATCAAATCAAAACCGAAGTCCAACACTGTAAAAAGCTAAGTATAGAAATCTGGAAGTCTCTTCTAATCCTTTGGGTTCCAGAGAGCTTGGCAAATCCACTGTCTTCCATAGCTTGCTTTATTGACTCAGGTTGTCACTAATCCAGAGCCATTGTTATCTTTAGTGTTTGTCCCATGGTACTGACATCTCCAAAATGCTGGAGTTTCTGCTGCAACTTGGCTGTACCTCCAGCAATGTCCTCTTTTGTACTATCTTTAGGGAATCTGATTCTGCCATGTGATGCCAAATCTCGACTCCTCTCTATGACCCCTTCAGTCTTGCAGCTTCTACTGTGCCTAAGCTTGCACCCACACCAATTGCCTCTTCTGATCTCTTACAGTGCCAAGCCTCCATTACTCTCCATGATCCCATCAGGCCTTCAAAACCAACACTACCTGGGAGACTCTAACACATTTCTAAATTAAGCTTCCAGCACTAAGTCCAACCTTGGCCTTTTCTGGTTCACAGCTTCTGTGTGCTGACCCTGAGGGAGTAATTCCCAGAATACTTTGCCTCAATGTTGCTAGTCTCTTCTTAATCACTCCGAATTCCTCAGTTCTAGCTAGCAGCAATAACTGTCCCCACAGAACAAAGGTTTCACTTTAGAGGTTCTGGTCTCGTAATAAGAACCTATTCTTCAGTCCCAGCTTACCAGAACACAGATTCTCAATTCAAATATCATATAAATGACCCTCTGAACCTTCACAAGCCAGGACTATATCATCTGCATTTCTAGTAACACTCTTTACTTACAAGCTCCCACAAAATATTCCCCTGAGTCTGAATACTCAGGAACATTTACAACCCAAAGTTCAAATGTTACTACAATCCTCTCAAAAACACATGTTCAAGTCTGTTACAGAAATACCTCATCAACCTGGTTTCAGTTTCTGTCTTAGTTAAGAATTTTAATGCTGTCATAAAACATCATGACCCAAAGCAACTTGGAGGGAAAAGAGTTTATTTCATCTTGTAGCTTTCAGTCTGCCTCAAGGGAAGTCAGGGTCAGAACTGAAGGCAGTGGTCTGGAAGAAGAAACTGAAACATAAGCCATGGAGAAGTACTGCTTACTAATTAATCAAATGCCCTATACACTTGCCTACATACCAATCTTATGGAAACATTATCTCCCTTCCCAAACATATCTTTGGAAAATTGGAACCAGCCCAGCCTGACCAATGATACTTGGCACACAATAAATTATAACCTTCAAAAGCTATCACCCACAAAATGTTTAAAAGTTAAGTGGATCAACCTTTGCAGACATTCACTTTGTAAGTCTGCTAACACTTTTTTCTCTTTTTTGTACATCTGTGTGTGCATGTCCATGAATGGCTGTGTGTGGAATTCTGGAGGAGGATTAATGTATGTTCACATATATGCATGCACCTCTGTATGCCAGAGGCAACATTGAGCATTATCCTGAGGAACTCTGTTCATTTACTTTGAGGCAGGATCTCTCATTGACCTAGCACTCATGAATTATGCTACAACCGCTCATTAGCAAGTCCCCAGTGTTCCTCCTGTACACACTGCTACATGTGTCTTGCATTTTAATTGGGATCTTGGTATTGAACTGTGGCCCTTAAGATCATGAGAATAGCATTTTACCTAGCAATCGAGCTTTCTCTCCAGTCCCTCAAAGCTTCCCTCTGTAATTACCAGAAATACACTTGGAAACTGCTGACAGAAAGTCTCAAGACATCATCTCATATCTTTTACCTAGTGGCAGTTTGTGGATCTCTTGTCATGTAATTATTTTTAAAGTTATCTCTATTTATAGACTGTGATTTTCTTGTTAACAAAATGCCAAGTAACCCCTCTTTTATGAATTTTTAGATGTATTTATTTATTGCTTTTCTAGCTTGATTATGGTACAATTGATGTATAAAATGCATAATTTTGATGAATTTGCTTACAAATACACCAGTATACCAAAATCACAATCAAGGTGCAAAAGTAAACTTTACTATCATTGTTTTTTTTTACATTTCTTTAAAAAATCTATGGTTTTTATTAATTACTTGAGAATTTCAATGTATTTTCATAATATTCACCCCTCCACTCTTTCTCCTACCCCTCACATATAAAGTCGACATTTTTGCAGCATCCAAAGCTTTACATCTACATAAAAATATATGTTTTTATAATCTATTATGTCCAGTTCATGCTGGAAATATGTTCATGGCCTTCTATTTGAGCTTGGTGGTCTTTTCAGAAGTCACACCATTAAAGAAACCCGACTCTTCCTGGTCCAGAAGCCACCAGCTGTAAATATATGCTTAGGTATGGGTTGCCTAAGGTATTGTGCTGATTAGTTTTTATCAATTTGGTTCAGGCAAGAGTAATCTCTGAAGAGACAACTACAACTGAGAACTTGCCTCTGTTGGATTTTCTGTCCTCTGTCCATGTTTATAGGACATTTCTTGATTAAATATTGAAGTGGAATAGCATGGCCAACTGTTTGCAGTGCTATTCCTGGGCAAGTGGTCCTTTGTTGTGTAAGACAGCAACCTGACCACAATCCAGTAAGCAGCACCCCTCTGCTTAACTTTTTGCCTTGGGTTCTCGCTTTGGTTTACCTCAGTAATGAACTATTAAACTCGAAGCTAAATATACCTTTTTTTTTTCACGTTCTTTTGGCCATTGTGTTTTATTTCAGCATCAGAAACCTTGCTAGAATATCCATATATGTTGGAATGTTGAACAGGATACTGTTATGCCTACAAACACACCTGCTATGCACATGATTGAAGTGGTCTGTTTGTCTAGTAGGCAATGTTTAGTACTAGTCTTCCCGGACCTCTGGCTCTGATGATTTTTTTTGTGACTTATTCTGAAATGGTCAATAAGCTGTGTTGTGAAGAACAATAATGCAGATGTCCCTTTGTGATTAAGAGGGTTTTATGTTTCTTGAATAAAACTCATTTCTGAAGAATTAGAAGACACATATATTTGTGTGACTCTCTGACAAACAGGATGTTTCTGTTCATTGCCTCACTCACTCTTAGAGAAAGAAGCGTCTACTACACTCACAATCTTTAGGATTTGGGTTTATTTAGCATTATACTGTATAAATAAAGATCACCACTACACTAGGGTTCCTTTCAAGTAGAAGGTAATTAGTTTGGGGGAAAAAGCTAGAGGTTTCAGCAAAGATGTTTCAATATTAGTTTATATATATATGTATATATATAATATTAACAATGTTATTTTATATACAGTAGCTAATAAAATAACATTGTCAAGCAAAGAAAACCATACTTATTGATTATATTATATTTAATAATTTGGGAGGGGTGCCGTCTACATTTTCTTCAATGTAGGCAGAGTTAAGATTCATAAACATGAGTATCTACAGTTGAAGTTAGAGCTAAATTTTCAGTGAATAAATCACTAAAATGATGAGTTCAGTCTCAGTGTTTAGCTAAGTGTCAGATGATGTGGGCTACCCTTCTGTATGCTGTGAATATGTTTTATTATCATTGGTTTACAAAGAAGCTGATTTGGTCTATGAAAGGATAGAATATAGATAGGTAGAAAATGCAAACAGAGTTAGAGAGAGAAAGAAAGTGTAGTCAAGGGAGATGCAAGCAGTTGCTGAAGAAGCAAGATGTTAGTTAACAAGCCATGAGCCTCATGGTAAAATATAAAATCATAAAAATGGGCTAATTTAAGTTGTAAAAGCAAGTTAATAAAAAGTCTGAGCTAATAGGCTGAACAGTTTGTAATTATATACAAACTTTATCTTTTAGTTAATTTAACTTTCTGTGTGATTACCTGAGACTGGGCAATCAGGAAACAAAAATGCAGCCTTTGTTTACAATCAGGTACACAAATAGCATGCATAATGTTCTGATTTTGATCTTCAGAATAATAAACACACACACACACGCACACATACACACACACTCACATAAAATACATACATATACATAAACACACAAGTATGTGTACAGACATAAAAACGTACAACATATACATAAATGAACCCAAACACACAAGTTTACCAAACACAAAATTTTCTTTATTAATATATCTTCATATTTTTTATGGTGAATATTTTTGAGAATTTTAGATCTGACAAATATTTTGTCTGAGAATATCACCTTAACTTTGGAGCAATAGAATTTCCATAGATTTTACAACATAATTGAGTAGATTTTGACATTCTATTTTTTTTTAGTCTGAAATCTGTAGTTTGAAAAACTTTAAACTTAGGGCATATATTTTGATTAATTTCTCTGGTACTTCTTATGACCCATTTATGGTTAAACTCTTGTTCTGTTTTTCTGTTTCAAAACAAAGATGAAATTGAAAATTCCATCATTTGATAAATAAAAGGCATGTATTTATAGTGGTCAACTGAATAAATAAATAAATAAATGAGTTTGTTGATGGTTACTCACAATGTGTAATAATTGAGTAACAAATAATCCATCACTGCTTGCCTCTATATAGAATATTAATGTGTCCAAGATAAATGGACTAGTCCTAATGGATAGATAGAGATCCAAATGGACAGATTGTACAAAGTTACTAAGCCAGAGTGTGAGAATCCTGTAATTGGCATCATATGTATGTGAAAAATTTCTTTGATGCAGACAGTAGCTTTGCGTGGACTTAAGATCAGGGTTGTAACCATTTCCTTTCTACACTGAAAACTAATAAACATGTAAGTTTGGAATTTGTAATTGTTCAGAGCATGCAATTGACATCAAAATTATTACAGGTCTAAAGAGATATGACTTCATAAGTGCAATTATTTAGTGGTACTCTATTCACATCACGAAATGTTGTACAGTAGCTGCTTTCTGTGAAGGTTCAAATCAAATCAAAGTAAAAATGAAAGCCTAGTACCTTTAAAGGCAGAAAATAATTTCCCCATAATAGAATACTCCCTGTAAAATAACAAATTCCTCTTAGGAGCTGGGAGCTTATAAACTATTTCTCTCTTGTAAGTGGTTCTCAATCTCAGAGACAATCACATAAAATAATTCACGAATAGTTATTGTTGTTCAGATATGGTTTGCTTTCCTCAGTGAAGTATAGAACATTTCATCACTGCCATCCTCATAATCACCATTATCATCATCAACACCCTATGAAAGATTACTCTGTTCCGGGTACCATTATGTGTTTGTGTGCTAACCCATGTGGTCTTTATATTTAACACTGTAGAGCTATTTCAGTGCTACCTAGTAGAAATTCTGTGAAGATAACATTGTCAACAATTCCTTCACCATGTAACTCCAGACTCTAGGACAGTGTACAATATACTGTATGTACTTGTTAAACATTACCTGAATACTACTTCCTTATGACTGAGGAAATGAAACTCATAAAAATTTAAGTACATGTATATGGTTGTGAATATGAGGTCCTCATAGACTAAAACATGTAGACTGAGAAATAGGCAAACTTGCCTTTCTCACTGTTCATAGTCTATGAGGTCTACAACAATATGCCTTAATTTCTTTTCTAAATCAAAATCCAAAAATCAATAATGATATACCAAATGCCAACTAAACATGAAAAAGGGAAGCATAGAGATCTTTTAGTATTTTCATTGGTAAGGCTAGATTAGAGAGTATGGTTACACAAGTCTTCAAAATTTTGTTCTATGATACCTCACCCCAGGGATTGTGGTGGTTTGTGGTGGTCTAACTCTGATCACTGCTTCATGTGTAGGTTGCTAAAGATGCAGCCAGGAAGATATGTTCTTTCAAACCTTCATCTACATGACAAGTTGATGTAGACCTGTTGCTCATCACATGAAGCAAATAGAGAAAAATCAAAACTAGGCAGAGATCCTAAGCATGTTGGAGAGGTGGAACTGATCACATTTAGTTTCTGCTCTCAGTCTTACTTGGCTTATATCACTGTTGCTCTCTTGGATGAATACACAGTGAATGGGCCTGTATGTTATTTCAGTCACAGTCACCCTAGGGTGGAAACTACTCACGGACATGTGAGGCATGGAAATAAGTGCTTCGTATGAAGCCTTTTCTTTGTTTGGCTGTAACTGGTTCTTGGTGTCTTCCTATCATAAAATTTGGGATATGTAAATCCTAGAGTTGTGAGCTTCCTTCTTGATCTTCCTCTGACAATTTTGTAGTACTAAATTTCTCATGAACCTTGAACATGGCTTTCATGAGTGTACTTTAAGTTCTTCATGGGATCCTTATTCAGACACATCATCTTCATACATAATAGGGAAGGCAATTGTTCTGTGTTCAGTGATGTTTTACACACCTGCTAACAGTTACAAGCAAAGTTTCTTATGGCCAGGAGTGTGTTGACAGTTGAGGAGGAAAAAAAAAAGTAGAACATCATCACCATGATTTACTTTGGCACATCTGGAGAGAGACTGGATAGGAGGATAAAATTGGAATTCTTCAGGGAAGAGATGCTAATCAGAGCACAAGTAATCTGACTTTGATTTCAGAGAGAACATTGGAACTATGGAAACTTTCTGAGTAAGACAAAAGAGAGCAGTGACTGAAGAAATGGATTTTAGGAATGGATTTGAGAGAAGGCATTGTTTCGGGAGAATTAATGAGGTGAAGACACCAAGTGCCATGATGCAAGTGATGATTTAGTGGGTGGGATCTTTGGCATCATATTTCAAGTGACATATAATACAGCTCAGTAATTTCAGCGAGGATGAAGATAAGGTCTGCCTCTCGGAGTAAGTAATAACTCAGTGTCATGGCAAGAATGATGAGTGGAAAATATAAATAAAATTTTAAAATTATATTTGACTCCAGTCATCCAATAAACTGATAGAGAATGTACTTCTAAAGATCCTTGGAGGTCCTTATTATATAATTGACATTTTTAACTAGCCTGGTACTATTCCAAGGAAATGTGAATTATTGTAATAAGTACATGAAAATAAGATAAAAGTATGCAGCAAATTTGGTCTTTATTTTTTCCAGTAAATTCAAGATAGTATGCTGAGTTGTATAGGTATTGTTCTTGGGGTCCCTATGCCTAAGAATTTCTTTGGCATTAAAAGAACCAGAAGCCTTGTATATGTAAATGATCTTTCCTACAGGTGGCATAGTTAGTTCATTCTGTAAATGTTTTTGTTTGTTTTGAACACACCAAATCTTCTCTTGTTTAATTTAATAATAACTTTGATTTAAAAAGTACTTTAGAATTCACTCAAAGAAAAGTTAGTTAAAGGGTTGACTGTAGGGAAAATGGGACATAGCCTGGCCCTACAGTGTGTGTTATGTTTTCACTGAACTTGCTAAGGAAGGGAAAACTGCTGTTTCAACATACTATTTAAAAAGACATTTTATTGGAGTATATTTTTAAGCATGATGAATGTTAAATTCTAAGAGAAAATGTTGTTTTGTGCACTGAAATGCCTGGAGTCTGTTTAGTGTGTATAGATCCCTGTGTTTGTTCCCATCGTCATGAACAATTGCCACTGTGAGCGTTTTGGGGTTGAGAAACAAAAACAACACATAGAGAAAAAAAACTAAGAAGAAACAGAATAAGAAGCAAAAATTGGGATTGAAGCATTTAATATAAATTGCCAGCACTGATATGACTCACCAGCCAAATGAGAAAGAAAGTGAAGTGTTGGCGTGGGTGGAGGGTGCCTCAGCAGGGAGTAGATAGGATATTTTTATCAGAATGCACACATTGAGACTCTACTCAGTACAGAGCTGCCTGTGAGGTCAGTATTTATTGAGTTAGTATGTATAATTGTATTCAGCCCCTTCTCCTAGGGAAGTTTGGGTTCTAAGACATAAATTGAGCCAGGAATGACACATGACACAATGGATACAAATTACCCTCCAGCTGGATGACAAAATTTAAACTTGAAATAAGGTTATGTGTATAAAGGGACAACTGCTTCTTACATCTGCTTTGTGTACTAGGATAGTTAAGGACTATGTCTATTATGCAGCCAGGACTCAGTGTTATTCTTGAGACTGTGGTCCAACTGGACACAAACCTGTGACCCTCGATGACGATCAACTGCTTGGTTGCATTATATGACTATCAACAAACAAATCAGCTATCTAATCGATTTCAATATGTTTAATTTGTTAGTGTTTCAGTGAAGTGTGATTAATAAACTCTCAGAGACGGATATAGGGGTTCAACCTGAAGACCACAAAAGTAAAGCAGCTAGCCACTGGCTCTTACCTCCTTCTCAGTCCAAAAATGGCTATTCTGCTTCCAGGAATCCTTAGAATGAGACTGAGCCTGAGATCTGCTTTTCATCTTATAGTCCTCGCTAGTTCTAGGATTAAAGGTTTACACCACTGGGTTAAAGGCATGAACCACCCAGTTTCTATGGCAACTAGTGTGGCTACTGGGATTAAAGGTGTATGTTACCACTACCTAGTCTGTAAGGCTGACCAGTGGGGCTGTTTTATTCTCTGATCTTCAGTCAAGCTTTATTTATTAAAATACAAGTGAAATTCCAGTACATTTTGGCTTTGTGTTAGTTAGAAATAGGGAACACAAAGTCAAGTATTAGAGATACTTTACAATTATCGCTAGGGGAGAACTGAGAATGAGGATAGGATGGAATAAAAAAAAAAGAAAAAGAAAAAGTGATAAACTGCACTTTCTTACTGGGCTCAAGGGATGGCCCAGGAGTTAAGCACCTTCTTGCTTTTGCAGAGGACTGCAGTTCAAGAAACCAGTGCCACATCAGGCAACACACAGCTCGCTTGTGATTCCAAGTCCAGAAGAGCAAGTGCCCTCTTCTAGTGTCTGTTCACACACAAAACACAAACCCCACTCCCCTGGTGCCCACACATATGCACACATGCAGAGAAATAAGACTAACAGCGATCATAAAATTTATTCTAAAATTAAATGATACACTTTGTTGTTTTACTTACCTTTCTTAGTGAAAATTACAAGCTAGTGTCGTGTGAAGATACTTCCAAATTTAGACTATTCTTTGGAATAACATAAGCCAGGATAATTTCTCTTCCTCAGTCCAGAAAACATAAATTATTTCAAACATATAACTCTCTCTTACTCATACAGAGCTGTGTGAAATAAGTTGCTACTTTCAGCATGTCACAGACAGTTAACAACCAAACTTTAACTTCAGTGCTGAATGTTTCTGCCCTTACTCTGACACGTCCATGCTGTGCGGCCTTGAACAAATGCAAAACATTGTGGAATATCAGTTTCTATAGCAACCAAGAAGAGCAATACTTACCTCATACCTTTTAGGAGAAGAGGTCAGAGAGTACGAGCAAAATGCTTTGCTAAGTACTGGAATATAATATCTTAAAAGATAGTGTTTGTATTCCTTTTTCATTACATTTGATTATTTGGTACATATTTGTTGAACATTAAGTACATTGTTCAACCCACTAAAGCACGTTAGGGGCCAAAAGAGGTTCCTGGTGTTCTGAGTATCCATTTTGGTGAATGGGACACAACAGTCAGCAAAGGAAAGAAAGAAAGTACGTGGCAGGTGAGTGATAAATACTTTGAGGAAAATGAAATGTAAATGAAACAAAGAATAAATAATGGGAAAATTGGAAGTCAGATATTTTTCTGTTTACATGGGACTGTTAATATTAATTCATTGAGACACTGACGTTTTACCTAGGACTTGAAAGTTAAGGAAATCACTGTAATGGCTGGAAGGTGGTTTGTTCTCTGGGAGAGCAGGCAGCACAGACAATTCCATGTATTATACAGTGTATTTCTAGAGTACAGAGGCCAAGATGATGGAAGGCAACAGTGACTTGATTTGAATTCATATGAGGGTGACATAGATCATTCAAGTCCCTGTTGGTCATTATCAGAGCCTTAACCTTGACTTCTCAGTGAAATAGAGAACCATTGTGGTGTTCTGAGCACCAAACATGACCCAGTTTGATGACATTTATGAAGGGCACTCTTGTGGGGTGTAATGACACTCTTGGTACAGAGCAAAGATAGACGCAGCAGAGAAGTCCTGGGGCTGTCACAGATCCCCAGATGAGAGACAGTGGTGGCTGAGTCCTGGAGAGGTAACAGGATTCCTTGTTTATTGTGATGGTTGTGTTAATAGAGTTCCTCATGGAATGGATGTGTACCACAGAGGAAGGTCAGCAAAAAAAGGTCATAGACTTTTGACTCAAGCTTCTGTAGTGATTATAAGACTCACGACTATTGTTATTTTAAACCCTGTGACTTTTTGATTTGCGCAATCAGAAAATGAACTCAAAAACAAACAGCAGTAACAAAATAGTGAGCACATCCATGTATTTTTACATTCCTAAAGAAATACTGAGTTCTTTTTGTATGTGTGCAGAATGGGTGCTAGATGAACTCTATCTGTGCACTAAAGGTATAGGGGTAATTCTGCTCAAAGAAGACAGAAGGCAGAGAGAGAGATAATAAGATTGTTATGAGAGCACTGGACTGAGCTCCCAAGGTCCAAATGAGGAGCAGAAGAAGGGAGAGCATGAGCAAGGAAGTCAGGATGCAAGGGGTGTGTGCACCCACGGAGAGAGCAGGACTGATCTAATGGGAGCTCACCAAGGCCAACTGGACTGGGACTGATGGAGCATGTGATCAAACTGGATTCTCTGAATGTGGCTGACAATGAGGGCTGACTGAGAAGCCAAGGACAATGGTACTGGGTTTTGATTCTACTGCATAAACGAGCTTTGTGAGAACCTAGTCTGTTTGAATGCTCACCTTCCTAGACCTGGATGGAGGGGGGAGGACCTTGGACTTCCCATGGGGCAGGGAACTCTGACTGCTCTTAGGAATAGAGAGGGAGGGAGAAGTGGGGAGGGTGAGGGAAAAGGGAGGAGGTGGAAATTTTTAGTAAAAAAGAATGAAGAAAAAAAAAAACTTTTGCTCTGTTTCTGGTTCTAAGTTTGATTCTGCCTCCTCATCCCCATTAAATATCTGACTCGGGTGCTTTGTCACTCTCCAGAGTCAATGTGGATACCACAGCCTTTGTGGTCTCAATGTTCTGCTTTAAGAGTGCCGAGATTATGTGACTTCTTTGTTCTCTACACAAACGATAATTGTGGAGCTGATGGGGATGGACAATGGGAGAAATTACCTGACTAAATAAGTTCTGGGATATTTGTCTAAACTTTCTTTTCCTTAGGCAGAAGACATCTCAAAGTTTCTCTCTATTTGCTGTTATGTCCTTAGGAACTAAAGAAAACTGCCACCATGCTTCCAAGAAACAATACATTTTATTTCTGTATCAGATTTATATCCTTGTGAACATTTACAGATGGAATATATAAAATCCCTCCCACTGAGAGAAGAAGCAAATATTATTATTTCTTTGAGGTCCAAAGGAAAAAATAGATTACGTAGTTCACTTTTTCTTCTGTTTTCCCATTATAATCTGTGAGTCACAAATATAAGCAAAATGTCAAGGTTCAACAGTTGTAAATAGATTTCAGAGCTGTAGTGTCAGCTCTAAGCAGGAGCTGTGGGTGAGGAATGCCAGGGAACAAATGGGATGTCCTGAGTTAGCTGTAACTGTCTCTGCACTGCAGACTCGATGAGTTGTTATGGTAGGAGTTGTGAAGGCTCATTGACAGGAATCCCCCTCCTTTACAGCAAAGCCTCAGAGTTTCAAGTTCAACATTCAGGGAAGGCAACCATGGGGTGAAAGTCTTTGATGTATCAGCTGGGGTTGTACCACAGCTGCCTTTAAAACCTAGCTGGGGAGCTGCTAAAAAATAGCAGCTTGAAAGACTTTCAGGAAGGGCAGGAACAAGCAGGGCTGAGCAGGTGGGAATCATTTTCTACTAAAACCCCCAAACACATTCATTTACAAGCTCAGATAGCAGTAAACATTTTTTTGTGATAAGTGATGCTAGAACCTCAGCTTAATTCTGGGAGATGTCTAATACTTTATAGCAGCTTATCTGAGCACAACAAAGAAAATGAAATAAAAGCCTAAGAGCAAGTGAAACAAGGGCAAAAGCAAGAATAATTATAATAAGATATTTCATAAGACATAGTTGCAGCTGAAAAGTTATGTTTTAGAAAAATGGTTAGAAAACACTTTTTTTAAAATTTCAAGCATGGTTTGCAATCATTTTTTTTTGTATGAAGATCAGTTTTCCATATACCAGTCTGGAATATTATTCTTCATCTATCTTTTCAAATGTTATGACTTTGGGAATATTGTTTGTAAAACTACATTTCTAGTCTATTTTTTTGTTGAATACTTTTTAAAATAAAAATATATCATTGTTCTGAAGAGTAGAGGCAACATTAAGATTTGAAAATGGGAGGGGAGTGGAGGGAGAAGGAGAGAAATGGGAGGTGGGGAGGAGGCAGAAATTTTTAGTAAAAAATTTTTTGAAAAAAAATGAAAAAAGCAAAAGTTTAACTCTTACTGATTAGCTCTGTTTAGGTCTTTTTTTAAAAATCACATCCAAGGCTCAAGAAACTTCACAGAAGACAGTGGAAAACAATATAAAATAAACAATAATGTAGATAGTAACAACAGCTATGAATTTTACACAAGTCAACTCACAAATTCTCTGGTTGCTTGCCACAGATCAAGCCATTCAAAATCTCAGCATGGTTAGGGGAGAGGCCCTGAAACCCCAAAGTTATTGGAGGAGCCATTAATAGTTAATAGTTAAATCTTTGTTCTCTTATTTTTTATACCCACGTCTAGACATAGACTTTACATCTAAGGGTTTTTCACTATGTAGAATTTTAAATCTCCTAGAGTTCTCCATATATGCTTATTATCCTAGTAATAAGTAAATGTCCCCCTCCCTCTACTCTACCCCACCCTGCTAGACCCTAGCCTGCTCTACCCTACCCTACCTTACTAGACCCTAGCCTACTCCACCTTATGCTACCCTACCCTAGCCTACCCTACTCTCCCTTTTCTTCTTTCTTTTCCTTCTTTCTCCTCTCCCCTTCCTCTTCTCAGTTCTTTGTTTTCAAAGTTATAACCATGATTCTCTTTAATAAATGAGGAGAGGTGGTGATTGTTCTTCTTAAAACAGAAGTATACATCATAAGTGAAGGGGTGTTCTGGAAGTATCAATTGTGGTTTCTCTTTAGTTTTGCTTTGTTTTGTTTTTAGCTCTGAAGCTCTGAGTAGTCTTTGGTTCCCTACATCTTCCTTACTTATCACTTCTCTTCTATCTCCCACATCAGCTATTGGCATTTCTGTTTATTGTTTTCAACTGCACATACTTTAAGGGCATTAATGCAGTCATTTGGTTCTTCCCGCTCAAAAGAACATGGTGAACACATGTTACCTTCTTTTACCTAAGATAGTAAAGAGTATTAGAGGCATCCAGCATTTTTCTTTTCTTTTTTTATTAAAGAAGAAAAACAGGAATAAAAGACTATGATAAGAAAATTCATTTGTTTGTTTACCTCTGTATATACTTAGTACTTTTGGGAAATTATGAAGGCAAAATAATTTATATTTTAAATTTTATTTAAAATAAAAATTATACTTAATTTGAGTCAATTTGCTACCAAAATTATCATAACTATCTATCTATCTATTTTATATTTTAAGATAAAGATGGCATATTTGTATATGCATATTTCATACTTAATATATTTTCTACATCTATGTCATATATACTTTAATCATTTTCTCACATAATATATCATGATTATGGTTTCCCCTATCTCTACCCTTCCAAGTTCTTTCCCACTTCTCATCTGGATCCACTTTTTCTGTTGCCCTATAGGAAACAAGCAGGTTTCTAAAGGATAATAATAGAGTAAAATAAAATATAAAAGACAAAAAAGTTAACACATAAGAATAGGACAAAACAAGCAAATGAAAGATAAAGAGTTCAAGATAAAGTACAACAAATAGATGTAGATGCTGAAATCAACTCATTTATGGAATCAAGAATCCCATAAAAATATTAAACTGGAAGCCATGGTATATACTCAAAGACCTGTAGGATAAAAAAGAAATATACAAATGAAGCCCTAGCACATATATGAGACAGGGAACCCCTAAAGATGTTCTTAAGAACAGATACTGGAAGCAGACGCTATAAATCTCTTATGTTGCATGTAGATGATAAGATGAGAGTTTACTTGACTTTTTTGTACAATGAACGTTAATTATGTAACTGGTCTGTAGGGGTGACAGGGGACTTCATTATTCTATAACCTCAATTGTATGTAACTGACTTATAGTTACTACATAGTATACACATAGAGTTTTGTGATGACACTATTCATAAAACCAATAATAAAATAAACACAAAGTGTTTGCATTCCTATTTTGGTCTTATTTTATATGATGTTGCAGATTGAATCTTAGACTTTGTGCATGATAGGCAAGTGTTTTACTAGTGTGCTATATCCCTACCCCAGTAGTCTTTGACTTTTATTGCTATAGTGCTTATGCGAACTCAGTATGAAGTCAGAGAACTATGCTTTGGTGTAGCTCTACCCCTTTTAAATGTTAACTTTGGATAAGAGATAAAATAAATACAATACCATCCAGTTCACAAAGTGGTGATGGAGATAAATTTAACCTAGCAGAGCATATTCTAAAAGCTTACTGGGTGGTAAATTTCTTTTGTTATCTCACATTGGGCATTCAGTAGATATGACGAATGCAAGGAGTTGTGACTTACGTTTCTGAAAGTTCCTAATTACATATTAGCTATAGAGTATTCATAATATTTCCAAATATACATAGCTCCAGGAAACAGCATCTAGGAGTATGTGTTGAAGTTAATTACTTCAGGCCCTATCTGCTTTCCTTTTCCGTTACTTTAAGCTGAAGTTATTGTTGAGGAGAAAGTGATACTATCATCAAATGAGAATATCAATAAGCTCCGTGCCACTGTGTTATGAGTACAGTTTCTTCTTGAGGCTGATCCAAGAGATTCAGGAAAAGATAGCAACAGCTTTAATATTGCCAACAAGGCTCTGCATGCATTCCTCTTTGGAGGGCTAGAAATGAAAAACATTGGATTGTTGAATGTGAAATCTCAGCTCTACTTAAAACAAAGTAAATACTCATAAAATCCATGGTGCTGAGCATTTAAATCTAGGCTCGCGTCATTAAAGCATTTTTTTTTACCCCCAAGGTGATTAATGCAGCTTAGCATTTTCAACACAATAATTTTCCTACTTTTAATAATTTCCAGCTTATTCTTTAGTAGAATATTACTTCCAGAAAGAAAGAAATCCAAATGAATTCTCTATCTCAACATTAGCTTCTGAGAATGACATAAGTAGATTATGAGAGAAAGCTAAGAAAGAGAAAGTGAATCTTCTTGCAGCATTGCTTTGTGTAATCTATGATGATTTACTTACTTATTATGTATTGTTGCATCCCTGTCTGTTTGTCCCTACATAAATGTTTGAATGTATATGGAGAGCAAAGACCCAAGAGCAAGGTTTGTGTAACTACTTAGATGTAGTCCACCCCTCCTTTTTTGATACTGTCTTTCTTTGATCTGTAGCTCAGTAAACAATCTAGGTGGCCTAATCAGCAAGACATACTGCGATTTCCCATTTAACACTAAGTATGTATGCTACCTAGTAGGACATGTAGCAGAAGATGTTTCTCCTCAGTTATTCACCTTGTTTTAAGAAAAGGTTAGTGAGCCTGGAACTTGCTGATCCAGTTGGACTGACGGACTGTTTACCTAGCCTCACAGATTCTCCTATTTCCGTCTCTCAAGCACTGAGATTATGGTTGTATACCACTACATCTTGTGTTTATGTAGGTGCTGGACATGTGAGAACACTGTTGAGTGAGCTATCTCTCCAAACACTGAAAAACACTTTTCAAAGTAATCAGCAATGTGGTTAGAGGTAGTATTATGTGGATATAATGAAAAGATTGTAAATGTTGCTTAGTGTATTTTAACTTAGGTACTGTCATCATTAGTAACACCCAAGAATCTTACAACATTAAGATATCCACTGTGTCTTGTTTTGTAACTATTTTAGCATCCTATTGGGATAAATTTAATCCTCATTATATTTTGGATATTCAAATTACTTATTATTATGAATTTTGAAGCTAGGTCAAACTTTGTTTCAACATGGTTTTCATATTTGAATCCTCTTCTATCAGTGGCTCTGGGAACAGCCTAATTGGGACGAATAAACTGTAAACTACTATTAGACCCAGCAGTACTTAATCTATTGTAGCTGTGTTTCTAACTGACCTTTGACCCTTTTGTTGGTAACATATGTTGGTGTGCTTAAGCTTTAACAACTTGCTGGGCAGCAGAGTCACCAGAAACTCTTTGCAGAAGAATTAAAATCACTCATAATAAAAGTTGTGTCTCAAAACCAATCCAGCTTCTGTGCTTGTTAAAAGGCCTAGGCTGAGCAAGCTACAATTGGATGATAAAAACAAGCCTTGAGGGTTGTAAATGGCCTGTGTCATCACATGCACCTTGCCTCTGTGGAGGCATTCTCTGCCTCAACTGTCAGCCAGGGGGTGCCTCTCTGCTGTGCCTTGTAAGCCCTGGGTAGAAGTTTGCTAATGGAACCAAATGGAACTAAATAATCCTATTAAACCCATGCAAGGCACGAAAGAGCTAGGTCTCCTTGGGTTCTCCCTCTGGATTTTCTTCACTGTTGATTTGGGAAGATCTGTGAATTTAGCTTCCTCACCAGAGTAAACTGAGTAAACTGTGTTAGATAAAGACTTCACAGGGAGAATAAAACATTCCCTGTCCTAGACCGAGGTGACCTTTCTAAGCACTGGAAAAGTATCCCGAGATATTTTTTTTTTTCTTTTTGAAACGGGATTTCTCTTGCATAGAGTCTGTCAATACTTCTAATGTGATCTATTGAAGAGACAGTTTTTTCTCCATGTGTGTTCTTGGCACTTTTGCTAATCATGTGTTGCTTGTACATTCCTGATTTGTTTCTACTTAGTTCTACTAATTTAAGAAATTCTACTAATTTCTTTATTTTTATTTTTTTTATTGATTTTTATTGAGCTCTACATTTTTCTCGCTCCCCTCCCTGTCACTCTCCTCCTCACTTCAACCCTCCCCCCAAGGTCTTCATGCTCCCAATTTACTCAGGAGATCTTGTCTTTTTCTACTTTCCATGTAGATTAGATCTATGTCAGTGTCTCTTGGTGTCATTTCTCATACTAATTTCTAACACGATAAGGCTGCTTGCATCCTCCTCTCCCTGTACTTTTTGCCATTATCTTGTGTGGATGTTATGAAGGCTTCCTCAGGACTCTCCTTTGTCATCAATCTCCCTTTGTTAGTACGTATTTGATTTTGCCATCTTTCACAGTTTTCTGCTCTATAAACTCAGTTATTATCCACCTTAATCAAGACAAAGCAAACATTTCACCCTTGCAGATTCTCTCACTTCTGTTATCCTATTTAGTTTATACATATAGATAGGCCTTGCTCTGCTGATGGTTCCCAGATCTCTAAATCCAGTTTTCAGATCCTGGTTATCTGACCTGTCTGTGAGCTTTAGCAGTCTTCCCTTCTTCATAGAAGTAAAAATGGTCTTTGTAACGTGTTTTATGTGTTGTCGATGCAAAACAGCAGTTCTCATCTCAAAGGGGAATAAAAGTTTTGTTCTGCAGTAAAATATTAGTGACTATTTAGGTTATCTAAATTTCACATGTCAATATGGCAATGTTTTTATGTAGTTTTTGTTGGAAAAGAGCAACGAAAGTCAAAAAACAGAATACTTTTCAAATATAGCTTTGAGTACGTCAGGTAGGTAAGTTGTGTCAAAGCTAGGGAATCTATTTTCATAATACTCAAAAATAGCTTTTTTATTTATCAGATTTGATTTACTAGCCAGTTGTTTAGCTTCAGTTAAGATTTCACCACAGTGGCAGTGCAGTAAAGCTCCAGTCTTGGTCAAAATGGGGGACAGGTGGTAGAAGGAATGGAGGGTGAGGCAGGGACTGGGTGAGGTCTTCATTGACCAGGTTGAATTGCCCCAGTACAAAGTTTCATGGGAGATCTAACAGCACTGAACAGGTCTTCTCTCTGTTGTGTACTTGGTGTCACAGGATTGGAGGAGGCAGGTGTGAGGCTCATACTCACTGGTGCACTGAGGTCAGGAGGGCTGACTAAAATTATGCCATAGCTGACTACAGCCCCACTCCTTAGTTTCGTCCAGAATGCCTCTCAGACTGGACTGTAGCACAGATCCATTCAGGCTTCATGAGTACTGCTAAAGTGTCTGTGACCCCTTTGAGCCCTGCTTAGTTGATTCTGTGGGCCATGTTCTCCTGGTGACTCCTTTAGTTCCTATGATCCTTTCTTCTCTCTTCCATGGGCTTCACCAAGGTCCACCTAAGGGAATCTCTATTACTGACTTCAGATGCTACCTGATGACATCCTTAGCTTTTGGGTGGAAGCTAAGGATGTTGGTTTGTACATTCCAAAGTGCCTTGACCACAGTCACAAGGATGCTAGGTCAGACACAGTGGTGGACAAAAAATGGCTATTATGTGGGGCTAAAAATAGCCTAATATAATTTGATCCTGAATTTGCAATATTAAAACAATCATTGCTCCAAGCTGTTCATTGCCTTTGTAGAAGGTTCAGTGTGAGCTGGTATTTTTTTTTTCCAGGAACTTTGATTCACAGCGTTTTAGGGGGTACATTATTCTCTGCTGTTTTTTTTTCTTTTTTTTCTTTTTCTTTTTAACTTCACTATACAACGTCTTTGAAGTACAATATTCTCTGCTGCTCTTTATTTCACTCTCAACAAGCATTTTCTTTCTTGACCCAAATTTTGGCTCTTTTTTTCTGATTTCTTTAAATTGTGAAACTGTTTTCTTATTCTTTATTTGTCTGATCTCTGATTTAACTAATTTGCTTCTCTGACTCTACTATTTTAGTATAAAATAACAGTGTCAAAGTGATACTTAACCTCATTGGACAATGTTAACTGCTCAGAAGTGTTTATTATCTATCTTGATATAGGACTTAAGTTTCACATGAACCCAGTGAAGAACAAGATGGAACTACAATTGCCTTTTAAGTTTTCACCATAAGCAGTGAAGAGAATACATTAAAAAAATCTGGAAAACGTTGCAAGATGTTATTTTTAGTAGAGATTTGCTATTTTACAAACATTTTACAAAATGTTGTGGGGCATCACTTTAAAATAAAGAAGGTATAGAAGTACTCATGATAAAGGGAGGGGGTACCATGAATTAGAGAGCTCAGTTACAGCTCATTAAAAAAGTAGTTGATTTCTGAGAAAAGAATTCAAATATCATTTTTCTAAATTGTTAGAAAGTGGCTAGAATGTAGTCTGTCCTACGTAAATATTAGTTGAAATAAATAAGGAACACAAATAGACTAAAGTGAGGTTAGACAGTAAACTGTGAATGTGAAAACAGGATCTCTCAGATGCCTGCAAAGACCAACAATGTTTGATGACTAGCAGGAAATAAACGATAGAGCATTGAACAGTAGCAGAAGAAACAGAAAAGGCTACGCCACAGTCATCGAATAGTATATACAATAGCAGTCTTAAGAGCATAGCTTTTGTTTCTAGTAAGATAAAGAGATATTCTAGGCTGTTATGAAGTCAAGTGGCACAATCTCATATATGATTTAAGAAGAGCCAGTGGATAAAATACTTATGGAGTAGCAGAATGAGGTGCTCAAGAAATCTTCCCCTGCAAAAAAGGAGCAAGAACAGTGACAAAAGTTATGTAATTGACTTTCACAGATCTCTGGAAATTAACCAGAAGCTTGCAACAATCCCAGGATGATTTAGAAGAAAACCTGGATGTAGCACAATAAATCTACTGTTTTCTCTGGCATTTCGCTTTTATTATCCTGTCTACTTTTCTGTGTTACATGCTCAATTTGAAAACTACCAGCCTTGTAACTATCCAAGCCATGAAATTCAACACCCCACAAATTACTAAAGAGTGAAGCAGAGCTTCCCTTACAAATTACCATCTCCAGAAAAATGATTTCTTTCAGACTCGTGTGTTCATTCTCTGGGCTTGTCTTTGTTTAACTTGACACTGTTGACTTCGTGTTTTGGTTCACAGATATTTTAACAGAGATACCAGATGGAGTTAAGAAGAACTGAATGAAAATACTTAAAATGAAAAAAATAAAGTAAAACTCATGTGATAATGGAGGGGGGGGGGGATAAAACTTCACTTATAGTTCTGAAAACCTAAAATGCCATACTACAAGGCAGATTTATTTCATGTACATTGGGACAAACTGGCAAGGTCCTTATCTTCGACCTTGGTTGTTGTAAAAGCAAGAAGTGAAGGCCCAGACAGAGCTATAAATCGCCTAGGAGTGTTGAAGGCACCACTGTGTCTCCCACGTGACCTCACACACACTTCTTTGGACTAAGAGACTTAACATTTTTGTGAACTGAAAGTGATAAGAATATATCTTTGCAGAAATTATCTTACAAAGCCAAAAAAACAAAAAAGCCAGTAAATGTAAGAAATGGTAATGCATGTAATGAAAGGTGGGGTGAATTTCTGATTTGCAGTTGCCATATTACAATAGCTAAAATGTCAAGTTTTCAGCTAAAGAATTAAGACTCATGCAAGGAAACAGGGAAGTCAGTTTCGTATGTAAACTAAAGTGACCTTTACTCAGCTATCACACTACTTTAGACAACAATTCAAGATTCCTCACACTCAAAAGCAAACGCCAGAAAGTCATTATGCAGCTGAGACAACAACTGAGTAAATGATATTGTTGTCTTAAAATCTTCCTATTTCACTTCAAAGCAGTTATCTAAACTTAGAGCTGTACAGTGTTCGTGGTCTAAAGATGTATAAAGATGTCTGCTCTTTGTATCAATCCACGAAAATGAGGGGTGTCTAGAGCAAACTGTCAATGGAACAAACATTTTTAATAACATAATTCTTTATTGATTCTTTGGGAATTTCACTTTATGCAACCCAATCTTGCTCACAGTCCAGTCCCTCCATATCCTCCCGTCACCCTTGCAGCATCTACCCCCAGAGGAACTCCCAATCAATTAAATCAAACGAAAACCAAAAAAACCACCCACCTTGCTCTTCCATCTTTCCAACACCTCTTCACACATTATATCCTTTTCTCCAATTAACCCCACACACAAAATGTTCATTGCAATGAGTCCTTGGTGTGGTTCAAGGCCTCTGGTACACCATCATCACTGGACCCTCACCAAAGTTCCTCCCAGATTTCCTGCTGTTCCTCCCATCATGGGGATTCTGTGCTTATCTTTCTGCATGACCAATTCCTTCACACACTTCAGCAGGTCAAAGATGGAGTAGATATTAGGGTGGACCAATCCATGGCCCAGGATGTAGGTCTGCGTGGTAGCTGAACTGGTTGGTCCAGGCCACTGGGATTACTTTCCTCAGTGGAGGGGAAGAGTCAGCTCTCCAAACTATTAGCATTAAGTTGATGTTAATTACAGTAAAATAATTCTGAGAAAGCTAAGGTAATACCTGCCTTGTCAATAATTGATGAAACAGCTCATAATTCTGTCATAGAAATGGAGTTAAAAACTACATGCTAGAAAAGACTGGTGTAATAAAAATAAAATTAAGAATCTTAGAAATATGGTACAAACATTTAAAAGGAAAAACAGATATTTCAAATATAATATTCAGGATTCTGTATTTCCCCATTTAGTAATTACAAAGGAAACAGAAGACTTTAAAATGGTGCAAACCAACTAGTCCTAATAAATATCTATGGCCCATGGCTGCCAACAACAACAGAATACAGATTCTTTGTGAACTGCACATGCCTCTTCTGTGACCCTCATGGCTTAGGGATTGACCTGAATGGAAAAACAAGAATGAAGACTTATCACAAAAGCTGGGATCTGGTGGGCTTTGGGTAAGAGGTGCCTAGAAACTCTTCAGGTTATTGTATAGAGCAGGAATTGCAGAGCTGGGCTAGTTAATCTCTGTAGACTTATCTGTAGGAGAGGAGACACAGGTCACAGGTCACCATCATGTGTGAGGAGGAAGATACCTAGTGTCTGCATGTATTAGTTTTAGCTAAATATCAAAGGTAGTAATCATCTTCACTAATCCTTACTCAGATAATTTTGACATTCCTAGAGACTGATTCGGGGAACGCTTGGCCAATGTAGTCTTAAGCATTAGGGTCCTCCACATAGCCATGCTCATGACAATACGCATTCAACTACTCTCCACATGAATTGCTCTCTAAGTACATTAAATTTAGATCAAAAGTCAGGTGCAATAAATTTAAGAAAAATAAAACCACAGGTTGTATACTTTCTAACTAAAAAAGATTAAAATTGGAAATCAAAACCAAAAGTAATTTTAAAAAGTGAGAAAGTCAATCACAGAGAGAAAGAAAGAGAGAGAAAGAGAGAGGGAGAAAAATATTTTTTCACATGTCTAAGAGCAAAATCTAAAAGAGTAAAATGAATGGGAATTTCAAAATATTTTGGCATGAATGAAAATAAAAATATAATGGAGAATATGCATTTATTATCTTAGATATAGAGGTGGTTCATACCTGTAATCCCTGTATTCAAGAGACCAAGGCAAAAGGATCATCATGAGTTTAGGGCCAGCTTCGTCTAATAGTGAGTTCCAGATCATCTTGTGCTACAGTGGGCTACTTTTTCTCAAAAAGTAATTAATTGAATATATTTCATGATATGAATACTCTAAAACCTAGGAATTAAAGATATTCTGCAAAATGAAATTTAGTCCAAAAGGAAATATCTATAGTGATAAAAGATTTATCAAATAATAAGAAATTGTTTTCAGAACCTTGGTGAATAGAGAACTGTGACTGACTGCTACAATGCAAATCACTGAGTCACACAATTTTAATAGTTTAATATGAAATTTATATTATATAAGTTTAAACTCTATAATATTTTCTAAAAGTCAAAGCATAGACTGCAAGAGAGAGGAATGGAAGCAGCATTCCCATAACATGATCATTGCTCTAGAGTAACAGCAATGGATCATGTGATAGGTCTTTGTAATACAGATTATTGTCAAATCACAGGATACCTGTTGAAAAGATGCATGCCCTGGAGCACATCTTAAACACCTTCATGTTCTTGTACCTGCTCCATCTGTGTATTTGAATGGCAGTATGTTTGAAACAAAAAATCCTTCCAACCTTCCACTTTCACAGTAGATAATTCATGTAGACCCTTAAACCCTTGAAAATGTAAGACAACAGTGTCCGTCACAGGACAGAGAGAGATTAGCAATAGCCTCAGAATTAATTCAAGGAAAATTCTGCAGTGACTGAAAATAACACTTTCTACAAAATCCACATTCACAGACTCTTACAGTGGGACTGGAGAAAATTAGCTTGCATTTCTGAAAGTGTCCGTTATGAAGGTGTTTCTGTTAACATGTAATTAAAAAACATGCTGAAGATGATTATTACATGTTTATCACTGTTCAGTATTTATTGTAATTTGATTAATATTATAACAATTTAGAGGTGTCAAAGATGTAATACAGAGAAATTGGTACTTATAAATAGTTCAGTTGCATGTATCCAGGGCTACAGCAGGTTTCCTGGATCCCACAACAGGGAACTAAGGGAGTAAGAGTCTTTACTGTAAATGAGTTATTTGCTTGATTGGGCTTTAAAGAGGTGCCTACAATAACTTTATTTGCTGCATGTAAAGCTCTCAGAACTGTTTTCCACTATATACTTTATCCTATTATATATTTTTATCATTTCTAATCTTGAATACTTTATACTTATTTTGAGAAAATAAATTTTAGTATTTATGTGTTTGTACTGGGAGAGGATGGAAGAGAAGACACATTACAAAGAACAACCTCCCAAATTATTAATCTTTTATGGAAAACATGTTTTTGCTCTTGCCAACTGTTAGCTTTTTTTTTCTTTCCTTTTTTTTTAAAAACAAAATTGAGCGGTATTGTATACTGCATTACACAATGCCGACTACTAGTGATTTCACTTGAAATCCATTTTGACAAGCTTTTAAAAGGAGAGCTGTCTCCTTTCCCTCCTCATGTCTCACCACCCATTTACTTTCCATTCAGCCGTGTTTTATGCAGGGACAGCACTACAGAAATCACTCATTTCAGCCTCTAAAGGTCTCGTTATCTGACCAAAAAATCATTTCACTAACACCACTTGAAAAAAAAAACACTAATCTGTGTTTTGATTGTTTTGACTTTTCTTGTTCTCGGTCTCATTTGTGTGTGTGTGTGTGTGTGTGTGTGTGTGTGTGAACATCGTCTACAGTGATTAAAATGTACACACTCTTCTCTGACCCAACTTAGCCACACTTAAAAAGCGAATATAGCATTTATGATTAGATACTACTATGTGATTTCAAGTTCCTTTTGGCAGTTCCATGCTGCCTTAAATATAGAGGCATTTAAAAATCCCACTTGGGATTGTCTGACCAAACGTGGGGCTGGTCCCTGGAGACCACTGATTTTAACTATCAGTCAGTAGCTATTCATTGCCTGCCTTATGTATACCACATATTCTTGAGTCTTCATGGGTGCAGCTTCTTGTCATTTTAGAAGACCAGCAAGCACCTTGGTTCTCTGGATCTTACAATATTTTCAACCCTCTCTTTTGTGATCCTATTTACTTTGAGGCTCAGTGGAGTAACCCAGACTCAGAAAAGAAATGCCATATGTTCCTGCTTTTTAATGGATCATAGTTCAACATCTTCAAATCTAAATATAAAACATGAAATAACTATAGGAACTATGAAACAGAAAGGGACCGTACTGGAAAGGGAGAAAAGGCTGTACTAGAACTCAGGTGTGATGAAAAGTAAATAAAATAATGGGGTCCTTTAACTGATGAAGGAAAGAGAGGGAGATAATGCAGTGGGAGCAGGACAGATGTTTAACACTTAAGAGTATCTGAAAAATAGGAAGTATTTATTTTCTTAAGGTACTAAAAGGTGTGTGTGTGTGTGTGTGTGTGTGTGTGTGTGTGTATGTGTGTAACCTGCCTTTGAGTTGTTCATCAGGGAGATCCAAGAGACTTAAATATTAAGAATTGCCATTGCACTTGTTTCCCTGAAGACTGTTTTTGAAGATAGCCTACAGTTTGACTGAGAACTTGGAGGAATCAAGCCAGAACTTAGCTGGAAGCCTCCTCCATAAGGACTATCTCTCATAGCATCCAAAGGTGCTCTGCAAGCTGCCAAGGGAGAAATTAAATCTAAATTCCTACCAGCATGTGAAGCCTTCAGATACATCAGTGAGTTCCTAGAAAGATTTATCTAATACTACTGTATTGGTATTCTTACCTTAGCTGTTGCCAACATTTATCTGACTTAAGGTCTTCTCAATTGGAGAGATTTCATGACTGAGATGGTAAACCTCACCAACCACGCATGGCTGGGGAAAGGTAACATTTAGATAGAGACATCAAGGCAGAGAAGCAATTAGTAAAGCTTGGGAGAGGAAGGATCACAGCCAGTGTGAAGGCTGACTCAGGAGCTCACTTAGGCTGTTCACTGAGAACACCCAGGACTCGAGAGGCTGACTCATGGTTCCTAAAATGCAAAGATCAAGGTTTCTCCGAGCTAGCAAGTACCTTTGCTTACTTTGTGATATCTACCGATCTAATTAATCAAAACGCTGTAACATACGTGAATAACACAGTTTTATCCTGTTCTAATCTGTAGGTACAAGCATGGAATAACATACAGACTGCCTTGGACAAATTGGTGTTACATGATTCATATATAATATCATCTGTATAGTCTCATTTCTCTTTTACTTTGTTCTTTTTTCCTCCTACTTGCTAGAAGGTAAAATCATAACCACACATTGCAATTTGGATGTAGAATCTGGGAGTACTGGTAGGTGTTGTCAAATGTCTGTCATTGTCACTAAAATATGCCATTAATTTACGCTACTAGTTTATTCCTCTATACACCCATTCATACTAAAATCCTCAGATCTCTACTCCAAAGCCACATTTCGCAGGCTCAGATGTCGTTTGATACTCAACATCAGAGACTCGCTTACTGACTTTCACCTTCCCTCCGTGTCCTTAGTTGGATCCCTTCTGGTACATTCAGCAAGGTCTATGAAGTAATAAACCATACAGTCATTTTCATTCTTTTGATAACTTCACACAATTATATTCCATCTTTGGGGCTTCTCATATAAGTTCAGAACTCCGAGGTTCATCTTACACCTTTCTGCTCCTAGTTGGCAGCTCTTGACAGCTACCAGATGCCGGCAGTACCCTTTGCACATTGCCTGTCATTAACATAAGAGAGATTGTTATTCACATCTTTAGCTTGCACATTTTTTTTTTTGATCATCTCTCTCCCCCATCTTTGCTGCTCATACTAAAGGGAATCATTTTCTCTAGTTAATTAAAAAACTCCTTAATACTGTAATTTCTCTTCCCTGGAACATTTTAACTGAATGTTTATATTATCTGAATTTTATATCATTTATGTATTGAATAAATGATGTAGCATGATTGACATGTTAAAAGAGGAAAATAAAATCTTGAGTTTCGTTTCACAATTTTTTATAATAACACATATAGGACAGGACCATGATAGCAACATACTTTGAGTAGTTCAGTTTAAAAAAGGAAATTCATGACCTTCGTTAAAAAATAGTGCTAGGATTTTGTTGAACAGGAACAAAAATTAAATTAAACGCAGGACTTTGGGATCTTGTAGTTCAGCACAAGGTGCCTTCCCAGGAACTTTACCATATGGATGTGTTTCAGACAGCTGTCAGGAGGAAAATTGTATCAATTTATTTATGTGCTGAGAGCTATATAATAGAATAAATAAATATAGTTTAAGAAATGGAAGGACATACATATTAAAGTAGAATAAATACGCTAATTGATTCACTTTCACTGTGCTTTGACAGAGAACATACAGTAAATGGAAATACATAGTTAATAAGAATCTACATTTAGTCTCAAGTCTATTATCCATTGTAGCACAATGCATGGGTTTAGTGTGAAGATTCAGAAATAAGAGTATGTGGAGTTATAAAACCAGGCTCTTTATAACAATACAGAGTATTTGATAAGGCAATGTTTCCAGCTTACTGTACATCTTTGTATACACTATGGGGATGTAACAAGAGATCTCCTAAATAGACTTGACATGCAAATTATTCTATACTAAGTCCTTTGAAGAACACATAGTGCAGTAAAAGCTTAAAAATTTTTAAGAGTCTGTGTAATAAAATTATTTTATTTAAAAGGAGTGCCTTCTTTCAAAATTATATGCACACACTACTCCTTTGTAAGTTGATGCTCCTTATCATTTCGGAAATGTGGAATTTCAGATTTTACTGTGACATTTAGCCAATGATGATGGAAACAAATGATGTCTTTATTTTTTTTAATTTAAAGATGAATATCAAAATCTGTTGCTTAATTGATGATTTTTGTGTGTTACGATTCATAGGTTTCATAATTTTAGAATCCTATTCATTAATATCTTTGCGTTTCAAGCAGGTGTAAAGAAATTTAATGACCAAGTTTTTTTATAAATAATGAAATATATAAATTTAAGTTATTCACTTTGCTTTTTTTTAGTGCTATTTAGTATTAAGTGTATATATATATATATATGTATGAATCACATCTATTTATAATGTGAATAGTTTGTTTTCTTTATTTTAGGAAAAGATACATTGATTTGTAAATGAAATACTTATTCTTGCGTGCAAACTATGAATTTCA
Source organism: Myodes glareolus (assembly GCF_982192425.1). Classification (NCBI taxonomy): domain Eukaryota; kingdom Metazoa; phylum Chordata; class Mammalia; order Rodentia; family Cricetidae; genus Myodes; species Myodes glareolus. Next base: position 36,419,332 of record NC_142033.1, read on the forward strand.
GTAGCCCTGAAATGACATCTGAAATATTAGTTTAATCATCAAATTTAGAGTATCAAATAGTATGCATGCTATTGTCAGGGTTAGTGATAAATTTGCTCAAATAATTTACTTTAGATGGTTCCTAATAAGTTATTCATAATAAACAACATAACCTTTAGAAGAAATTTTTAGCAAGCCTGCTTTCTAAGGAGGAAGATGAAAGCTCCTCTAGGTTTACCTTCCGTCAGTTGTGACCATAGCCTGGAAAGAGTGGGTACACTGTCATGATCTCCCACTTCCTTTCACACCATGTACTCAGATCCTTTTCTCTCTTGCAGATTTCACTATTTAAATCTGTGTCCAATTTCTTCTTTTCATATTAGATAGTATTACTGAAGTCTTCACTAACATCTACGTGACCAGTTTTGGCCCTGTCTCAGATACAGATATGGTGAGTTTTTTTTTTAATATCAAATATGTTTCTTAACTGATTGGAAACTGTTGGTAATTTAGAGCAAGTATGTATTATTATTGTAACATAATTCTTTATATATCTCATGTCTAGTCACATGAGAAAAATGTTGAGGATGTGTTTTGGGTTTTCTGTGGAACACAACAAAAGCTTAAATGTTTAAATGAGCTAATTATATACATCTTTTGTTTTTCTCCCCCAAATAACCTACCGAGATGTAATGTTGCATACAATCACAATTAAAGTGAAAGAATTGCATTATTGGTGATGATTTTCTGGTGTTAAAGCACTTGCTTGGCTTCCATATAACTGATGGGTTTCATGGGTAGCCACTTCTCACCAATGGTGGTGGTACATGAAGATATCCTTTTGTATTAGTCATGTAGTCTGCACACACAAGAAGCACGTGCAAACCAAAGAAAACTACAGGGTTGAAATCACTGGATTTTGTTGAATTGTTCATTTGTATTACTTTAAATGATATCTAGTGAGAGGGAAATTGGGAAACTCTTAATTGTATGTAAAAATATTACTAATCATTTCTGCCTTTAATGGCTAACTATACTGCTGTGTAATAGAATAATTTCTTGAAATAATATTTGCTCATTATTGCTATGTGAGATTCTGCCATATCTTCCAAATGATACCTGCCCTGATTCCTTCCCTACCGGATGCTCCTTCTCTCTTATCCCATGCTGCTTCTCTGTCAGCTGGGAGGCTCACAGTATCTTCAGTCCTCAGACATCCTCTACTTCTGACCATAGCACCTTAAGTTCCTGAGAATGAGAATCAGGAAAGATGCCTTGGTTGATTTTGTGTCTGGTCTTCCCCATATTTTCATCTCTTCCCAATTTCTTCTGTCACTCTGAGAATACAGAAGAGAAATGGACAAGTTTGGGTATTTTCCACCTGGATGAACAAACAAAGGAAAACAAAACATTCACCCTTTTCTGGTTCTCTTAAACATTCATTTCATTACTATCTCTCTGACTTTTGGGATTGTGCAGAAATACTACTTTTACAATGAAGTGATTTGCCTTTTCTTTCATTAGAATAAGCCTTCTACATCATTAATGTCTTCTAGGACCTGTGTGGTGTACAGGGTGACAGGTTGTGAGACTGAGGGGAGAGCTTCACTTTGGGGCAGGGTGTTAAAACAAAAACTGTGAGGTCTTTAAAATTCCTTCAAAGTGACAATGTAATGGCTCCTTTCTCTCCAACAGGGAAGAGACACAGGAACAATTTTGGAACAACAGGAACACATGTCACAGAGCCTAAGCTTTAACATCAGGGAGCATATTACCATAAAGGGGCAAATGTACTGGGATCTTACAAGAACTACAGGCAAAGAACTTCAGACTCTTGGGAGAAGGAGGAGAGTTCACCTTTTTCAGTGATTAGGGCCCTTACTGGTTGTCCAGTCCTGAGTGGTCAGCCTTGAAACCATATACACACCACCAACAAGACATATATATAGCAGGTTTTATGTTTACACTCACACACACACCTACACAAACATCTTTGTGTATGTCTATACGTGTGTGTGGGTAACAATAATAACCAAAGAGAGAAAAAAAAGACTATTGGAAATGGAGGTTGAGTGCATGGGAGGTGTTGAAGAGAGAGTACCTGAGAGGGGCTGTGGGAAGGATAGGGAAGGGGAAATTTATGTAATTCCATTTCAATTTCAAACATATTTTTAAATTTATTTTTTATTTCATTTTATACTCTATCTATAGTTCTCCCTCCAACCCTCCTTCTTGTCCCCTGCCTCCCCCCCAAGCCCACCCTCTATCTACTCCTCCAGATGGGAAAGGGCACCCAGGAGAAGTCAGCAAATTCTGGCACATTAAGCTGGGGAAGGACCAAGCTCCTGCATTAAGTGTGAGCATGGCATCCCACCACAGGGTATGGGTTCCAATAAGCTAGTTCTTGTGCCAGGGATAGATCTTGGTCCGACTGCCATAAAAAAAAATGTATCTGTAATAGAAATTTGAGCAGGACAATCTAACACAAAGCATTATTAACTCTTAAAAGATTTGATGGGCATTTAAAGGGCAAAAATAAAACTTAGAGTGAAGAAATGGAGAACAACAGAATGCAGAAGCAGAAACGATTCGAACCAGGGAATGAAGCAGGACACTTAACAATTCACTTCTCCAAGGCAGTGAGCTCATACATCAGTGAAGAAGGTCCAGAAGCTCCTAGAAGCCCAAGCTGCAGCTCCTGAAGAAACATGTGAGGAATGTATTTTCCTAGGGCTACCTTTCCTAGTGACTGGAAACTCCTGGCATGCCTGTCCTGGAAGCTTTGCCAGAGAGGAATCGTGAAAGGAGTCAGAGAGAACCCTCCCCCCCCCACCCCGCTTAACATACATTGGAGTGTTCTTCCAGATACCTCACTTGACTAGCTGAGAAAGGAAATGTTGACATACTTCATCTTCTGATCCAATTAAGGAAAAGGGGGTAGGTTTGGAGGTGAGACAATAAAAATATGGAGTTTAGGAACACATAATAAAATATGGCAGGAAGATTATTTAGACTAAGGGAAAAGAGATCACTTAGACAGTGAGAAGTTTCTGTGTTATATTTGTCTAGATCCAGGGAACAAGTGCGAAATTAAAGAAAATTTATTTCAAAAGTATATTTATACACATGCATACATATAACCATGTCTATCTATATCTATATATAAGTACATTAAACATACATTCAAATAATATTGCTTACATTAATGTACAAACTCACACACCAATTCTGCAAGAAAAGGTTAATCTGATGTAAAAGAAATTGAAAACGCTATAAATTTAATACTCATGCATGAAATTGTCAAAAATAATAAAAAATAGTTATCAACTTTTTAATGAGAAAGGACTTGGCTTTTATGATTATGAGAGGAAATGTTTCATTCCTGTTTGATACTCCTTGTGCAGATGTTAGAAAAATAATGAGGACAGGCTTAAACTGTGTTTAGTAAAGTCTGAGGTAATCTAAACAGACATGCCCCAAATGGGAAGGAAAAGCAGGCACATCTAATAGCCCACAAGTAAAAGAGGATATGGAGGCATATGTCTCATAGAAGCAATTTGTTAAGAACAAATTAGGAAAATATTTTACTTCCTTTTTAGTAGTTTAACTGCAATTCTTTCAGTGAGCTATATAATCTGTAGTAGAAACTAAACCCCTACGTTCTCCTGTTCAGATAAGTGATGTAGATTTGTTCTGACATTAGCTTGAGAGGAAATTGCAGCACAGTGCAAAGAATTAAGAATCAAAGAAAAACACCCATGCACACATACATTAGCTCTAGCCTCTCACTGGCTAACTCTCACATCTTGATTAACCCATTTTTCTGATCTATGTTAGCCATGTGGCTCAGTACCTTTTTCAGTGGGGCAGATCACATCCTGCTGCTTCGGTGATCTGGGCAGGAGTGGGAAGAATCAACTTCCTCCTTCCCAGAATTCTCCTGTTCTCATTGCATCACCTTTACTTCCTGTCTGGTTTTCCTACCTATACTTCCTGCCTGGCCAATCAGCGTTTATTTAAAACATGATTGACAGAATACAGACAATTCTTCCTCATCAACATATTTATATGTACTTAGTCATACAGGCACATGCTAACACTTGGCTATCAAAAAATTCATTAGCCAGTTCAACTGTACAAAGAAAGTTGTGTATCTGAATTAATGATTCTAATTATGGTGTCTGCAGTTATGTTAAAAATTTTTAACTTCAACATTAAAAAAATAATGAGTAAGAACATAATTAAGCTTTAGAATGTACTGGTAGCTAATAATGGGCAAAGTTTGCAGTAGGCATGCATGTTGCAACAATTTCTCCTATACCTGACCCACCCCTATCAATTTCCATACAAAGAAATTAGTCCTTTCTCTAAAAGACATGCAAATGTCTCTTTTTGAATCTGTGGATATTTCATGGCATGTTTGTGATTTTCTATAGTAGCAGTTAAATTACAAATCACTGTGTTCATGCCTGTAAAAGGATCCACAGCTCAGACAATTGTTCCATGCTCAGTGTTAGTGCCATATCTTGGAGAATTGCTTGTTCTCATCTACTGTGTTATAACCTTCTTGATGTTACTAACAAATTACGCAGTCATGTAACTGTGGTCTTGATGTATTAATTAATTTGATCTGTTTGGGCCATACTGTATCTTAAGAAGCCAGTGCAATGCTTTGTAGTTCAGAAGTACAGAGAGCTGTAATTCTCATTGGATTTCTTTATTATCCTTCCTCACATTGTTACTTGGCTATGTAGTGGGTTTAGGGAACTTGGTTTGTGATATATATTGGAAGCAAAATAATGATGTTTTCTCATTTTAAAATTAGTATTTAAAAATTAGTAACATGCTAGTTATTGGTACAATGGAATGTGTAGATTAGACTAGAAGAATACTTTCACACATCAGGCATTTTCCAGCCCCATAGAATAGTGCGTAAAAATGCTTCATAAAGTGAGATTGATATACACCTTTTTAGGTAAACTTGTCTTCTGCATTTATCTAAAAAGTGATGTATATTAGATAGAAATATAATTCATCTATAGACAGAGTCTGTGTGGTCCTCAAAATCCTATTGTAGGTATCAGGTGATGGGAGAAGAAAAGAGAGTTAAAAACGGACTGTTTATGGCAAAGATGCTTCTCTTACCTGAGTTGGGACAGTAGTATTAAAAGAGAAACATACCAGTCATTTAGAATGTTTCTATCTATACATTTGATGACTTGTTGATCAATTGGGTACAGAAGTTGGAGAAGAAATAAGAATGAAGGTATTGTGAGTAGTTAACCTTTCCAGACAAGAGAAGAAGTGAAGATGGGGCTTAAAGGAACTCACACACTATTTGTTCTGGGGGCAGGGAGGGCTGTTTAAATTTGGAACATCAGTACTAAATATTCTGGTTTCCTAGGGACAGAGTGACTTTTCTCACCCTCTACATTCTGTTGTAAAATTATAGCTAAACAGTTATGATTTCATAAATAAGAGAAATTTTTAAACTAAAATGTGCATGGGCTGGAAAGCTGCATCATCAGGAAAGAGTGCTTATTGCTCATCCAGAGGACTTGGGTTTGATACCAGCACTCATGTGGAGGGGTTTGTAACCACCAGAAAACTCCAGCTGCAAGGGATCTGACACCCTCTTCTGTCTCTGCAAGAATTCATATACAGGTGACAGACACTCACACAAGCACATGGAGACAAAGAGACACATGGCACGCATATGCATTTAAACGAAAAAATCTACATCTTTATAGAAAAATTGGAATGTAAACTGAGTGAAAAAGAGAAAGGGAGTTTAACCCTATTCCTAATCTCTCTCCACTTCCTGGCTGTGGATACAGTACCACAGCTGCTCCCTGCTTCTTCAGCTGGATTTTTCCATTACGATGGGCTTCACCTTGTAGTTGTGAGTTGAACCTTTTCTTTCTAAACATAAGCAAGTGAATAAAAATTTAGAGAGTCAATGCTTGATTCCTAGACTTTTTAGGTGAGTAATCCAGAACTTGAATGTATAGATTAAGCAGACAATATATGTTGTCCAGGGCATAGCCTACAGATAGATGGGCTCAGACTCTATGGTGGGATCCCTACAGTAGTGACAAGAAGAGGGAGATGTGTCTTAAAGAATATCCATAGAGGAATGCATCGCAAAAACAGTGAGATGAAAACTCTCTCCTCTTCTATGGCAAAGCTGAGAAAAAATTGCTTAAATATGCCATTAGATTAAGAACAAGGAGGTGTCTGCTGATGGTGGTAAAAGCAGCCAGATTGCAGTGGGCGGAAGCATGTGGGAAGTGAGGAAGTGGAGAAAGAGTGGAGGGAACATTTTTAAGCAGCATGACTGAGAAGGAGGTGCTACAGAGGGCAGCAGTTATAAGGCATTATAACTCTCAGGGAGGCTTTTATTTTTAAAGATGGCATTGAACTTCTCACTGTTCTGTGAGCATGCCATTATCACTAACAGCTTGCTGCCCTTGTACATATTTCTCCTCATACTTGTTATACTGATCTACGGCTTTGCCAACTGGAATTTTTTTTTTATGTAGTCAAGGCTAAGTTCAAATTTAATTTTCTCTTGTGCTTTTCTTTGCTGCCTCTCAAGTAGTAAATCTTTCCTTGTACTTCATTTTGTAGTTTTTACACACACACACACACACACACACACACACACACACACACACACGTGTGTGTGTGTGGTATGAGTGTGTGTGGCTTTCTATCCTGGAATATAGAGATCATTGCCTTGGTATAGTTGTGTCTATATATTTCGATAGATTTAATAAGTAGATACTGTGTCCATGACAAAACTGGACTAGAGGTATGTAAGGAAAACAAGCGTGTGCCCTCAAATTAATCACAGTGCAATGAGGGAGGGTTCTAAACCAAAATACTTCAAAACAGCATGACAATGGCTTCATCAAAAATATTTATGAATGAACATGGTAGTGGAGGTAATATGGATAGAGCATTTAGAATTCTCATGGTTTCCTAGGGAAAGAAGTATAGCTGAGGAGCACATAAGGTCCTCTAGCTGAAGAATGAATATTCCCTTAGAATAAATTGATAGTGAAATGTAAAGTTCATGACCACTAGAGCTGTAAATATTCACGGAAACTATAGTGGGCAGTACTCAAAGCCTGGTAAAGAAGGTTGCCGTAGTTAAATGAGCGCCAGAATGTATATAAGTATTCCAGATAGAACTTCAAAACAATAGATTCAACATACCAGCAAGCATGTTTGTCCATGGCTTCCTTGCCATGTGTTCACATTCATTTGTGTGATCAGATTAATTGGAAATGGTGACATGAAAACAACATGAAAGAATACATGTGCATACCATATACTTCTCATGTGTGGAATAAAGGATTAACGCTTCTGTTTATAGGGAAAATGATGCGTTCTCTTATCTTTTTGCATCTTGTTCCCCTGATGATATTCTCATATGCTCAGGACCTCATTGCTTAGAATCTTTATGGCATATTTCACTTGCTACAATTCCCCTTATTCCTTCATTCATTTAATATTCATTTGTGGAATATTGTTTACTTCCAGTGGTCCAGGCAGTTTTTTAGTTCTTGTTGAGCGAGTCATGAAAAGAAGACCTGTGAACTGTGCTTTCACCATGTAGTAGGAGACGTTAAAATGTAGGGAACCTATAGAGGAGAGTGAAGGAGGCACATATCACTGAATCAGCATAGGATGGTTGACTTGACACATTGAGGAGAGTGTGTGCATGTGTGTGATGAGGAAACTGCGAGAACAAGACTGGAAAAGTAAGGAGGAGATCATGCAGAGATCTGGAGGCTGTAGGACTGTTTGGATACTATTCTAAGGTTTTAGAAATACAGTGACCAAATTCAACAACGCTATATTCTTCAGTGCACTCCCACGTTGTGACAGCATCTCACTTTTATCCCACAGCTTAAGGGAGGCCAGACTAATGCCATGGATGCAGATGCATCAATCACTTGTGCACACTACATCTCCTCTCCTTTACACACATGGGGAATGTACCACTGAGGAACCGGCTGCCACCTATATTTCTTCTCTTCTTGAATCATACAGAATGGAGGCAAAGAGAAGGAAGACTAGGAAAGGGGAGAATATATTTCTTTTTGAAAAAAATTATTTATTCTTCTTTTATATATTACAGCCCAACTAGAATTTTCCATTCCCTCTTCTCTTCCTGATTCCTCTCCCTCACCTCCCATCTCGTCAAGCATCACTCCTCCTCCTTTCCCTTCTGAAAAAAAGCAGTCCTTCCAGGTATAGCAACCAAACATGGCAAAACATGATACAATAATACTGTGCACATGCCCTCATATTAAGGCTGGACAAGGCAACCAAGTAGGAGAAAGAGTCCCAAAAACAGGTAAAAGAGTCAGAGACAGCCTTCACTGCTGTCCACTTAGGAGTCTCACAAGAACACCAAGCTACAAAATGATAGCCTATATGCAGAGAACCTAGGTCAGATGTATACAGGCTCTGTAATTTTTGCTTCAGTTACTGTGAGCACCTGTTAGCACTGGGTAGTTCTTGTGGTGTGCTCGACATCTCTGATTCCTATAATACTCCTCCTCCTTTAGCAGGATTCCCTGAGCTCCTCCTAATGTTTGACTGTGGGTCTCTGCACCTGCACTGATCACTTGCTGGATGAAGCCTCTCTGATGACAATTATGCTAGGCTTCAGTCTGCAAATACAGCATAATATCATTAGGAATCTTATCAGTGAATTTTTTTTTCAGTTGTGTTTGGTTCTATCTTAGGTTTCTGGGCTATCCAGTCTCTGGTTCTTGGCCCTCCATGTAGTGTCAAGTGTGGGTTACCTCTTCAGGCATGGTTCTTATATTGTACCAGTCATTGGTTGGCCACCCCCTCAAATTCTGTGTCACTTTTACCTAAACGCATGTTACAGGCTTTGTGGCTGTGTTGGTATCCAAGTACCTCAAGTGGAAGACTTGTCTGGTTAGAAAAGATAAACAGTTCTGGCTCCATATCTCCTACTATTAGAATCTTTGCTAGGGTTACTCTTATAAATTCCATGGAGTTTCCATTAAGATAGGTTTCTACCACTCTTCTGAAATGCCCCACAATTCCACTGCCTCTCCCTGGACATTCTCCCTCCATCCCTTCCTAACACCGTCTCCCTATTGTTCTCTTCCCCACCTGTACCCCAAACCACCAGCAAAAACTTTTCTATTTCTTATTTACAGGTAGATCCATGTGTTCATTTATTTAATTTCTCTGGAACTGTGAATTGTAGCATGGTTATGCTTTACTTTCTAGCTAATATCCATTTATGAGTGAGTACATGCCATGATTTTTTTTCTGGGTCTGGGTCTCCTCCCTCCAGATCAGTTTTTTTCTAGCTCCAATAATTTACCTACAAATTTTCTAAAGTCGTTTTTCTAACTGCTATGTAATACTCCAATTTGTAAATGTAAATACATCCACATTGTCTTCTCTGTTCTTTGGCTGAAGACATGTAGGTTGCTTCCAGTTCCTGGCTTTTATAAATACAGTTTCAACTAAAATAGTTGAGCTAGTGTATTTGAAGAAATAAAGAGCATCCTTTGGGTATTTACCCAGGAGTGGGTCTAGAGGTAGAATGATTCCCAATTATCTAAAAAACTATTGATTTCCAAAGTGACTGTACCAATTTGAACCCCCACTAGCAATGGGGGAGTGTCACCCTTTATCCATATCCTTGCCAGCATGAACTGTCACTTGTGTTTTGATCTTAACCTTTCTGGCAGGAGTAAGCTAAAATTTCAGAGTCCTTTTCGTTTGTATTTCCTTGATGGCGAAGGATGTTGAGCAAACAAAATGTCCTGGTCATTTAAGAGTCCTTTGTTGAAAATACTCTGTTTAGATTTGTTCCCAATTTTAAATGGATTAGCTGGTTTGTTGATGTGTAGTTTCTTGAATTCTTTGTATATTTTGGAGATTAGCTGTCTGTTGGTTATGGAATTACTGAAAATCTTTTCCCATTCTGTGAACTGCCATTTTGCCCTATAGGATCTGTCCTTTCCTTACAGAAGCCTTTTAGTTTTATGAGGTCTCACTTATTAATTGTTGATCTTAATGCCTGTGCTATCAGTGTTCTGTTCAGGAAGTTGTATGCTGATGTATTTGATCCAGTTGTATTTGAATCTTGTCCATGATGATAGATATGTATCTATTCACATTCTTTTACTTGCTCACCTCTAGTTAGACCAGCACCATTTATTGAAGATGCTATCTTTTTTCATCGTTTATTTCTAGCTTCATTCTCAAAAATTACATGTCAATAGGTGTGTGACTTTACTTCTGATATTTGATTGTATTTCATTCATCAGTCTTTCTGTTTTATACCAATATCTCACAGTTTTTATTATTATTGCTCTGTAGTACATCTTGAAAAGGGATGGTGACACCTCTAGAAATTCTTTTATTGTACAGGATTGTTCTAAGTATACTTTTTTTCTTTCCCATTTAAAATTGAGTATTGTTATTTCAAGATATTTAAAGAATTGTGGCCAGAGAGAAGGCTCAGGGGTCAGAGCGCCCGACCACTGCGCCCGAGGACCCGAGTTCGATTCTCCACCCGGCACCACATGTAGTTCCTTGACCCTCAGTCAGTGCCGGCCGGTGGCCTGCAGAACGACCCTCACACTCACACAGTCTCCCACCATCCACTGTAGATTCGCGTAGAGTAGGCAAAAAAAAAAGAAAAGAAAAAGAATTGTGTGGGGAATTTGATGGGGTTTGTTGTTGTATATTGCATTTGGTAAAATGATTGATTTTGCTATGTAACTTTTACAAATCCATAAACAAGGGAGATCTTTCCATCTTCTGATAGTTTCTTTATTTTTTCAAAGACTTGCAATTATTATTATACCAAGTCTTTTACTTGTCTAATTAGAGTTACCCAAAGATATTTTATGTTATTTGTGGCTATTGTAGGGGATGTTGTTTCTTTGATTTCTTTGTCAGAGGAATTTCTATGTCATTTGTACATAGAAGGATTACTGATATTTTTGAGTTAATTTTGTATCCACCTACTTCACTGAAGATGTTTATCAGCTGTAGTTCCTTGATAGAATTTTGAGACCAGTTATGTATACTATCATATCATCTGTTAATAGAGATGCTTTTATTTCTTTCTTTCCAATTAGTATTCACTTGATCTCTGTTAGTTATCTTTCTGCTCTAGGTAGAATATCAAGTACTATGTTGAATAGATGTGGAGAAAGTAGACAACATTGTCTTGTTCCTGATTTTTGTGTAACTGCTTTAAAGTTTTTCTCCATTCAATTTCATGTTGGCCTAAGGCTTGAGGTAAATTGCCTTTATGTTGTTCGTATACGTTCCTTGTAACCTTGATCTCTCTAATACTTTTTTCATGAAGGCATGTTGGATTTTGTAAAAGACCTTTTCAGTATGAAATGAGATAAATTCAATAATTATTTTCTTTCTATTTGTTTATATGGTGAATTACATTAACAGATTTTTTCTGTTAATGTAATGTGAAAGAATCCCTGCATTTCTGGGATGAAACCTACTTGACCATGGTGAATGATCTTTCTGAAGTGTCTTAGATTTGTTTTATGAGTATTTTATTGAGCACTTTTGTATCTATATTCACAAATGAAATTGGTCTGTAATTCTTTTTCTTTGTTGGATCTTTGTGTGGTATGGATATCAGGGTGACTGTGGCATCATAAAAGGAATTTGGTAATGTTCCTTCTGTTTCAATGAAAGTATGGTATCTTCCTGAGTCCATTTGCTTGGAAAATCTTTTTTCATCTCTTTTCTTTGAAGTATAAAGGGTTTGATTTGAGGTATGTTTCTTATATGTAGCAGAAAGTTGGGTCCTATATTGAATCCATTCTATTAGCCTGTGCCTTTTCGTTGGGTAATTAAAAACATTGATATTGAGAGATATTAAATTCCAGTGATTTATTTCCTATTATCTTGCTGTTGTTGTTGTTGTTGGTGGTAGTGGTGGTGGTGGTGTGTGTGTGTGTTTGAGTTTTCCTTCTTTGTGTTTTACTGGTGTGAAAACATTTAGTGACTGTAATTTCATAAGTCTACTAAACCACCTTGGATTTGAGTTTTCCTTTTAGCAACTTGTGAAGGGCTTAATTTGTGAATATATACTGTTTAAATTTGACTTTGTCTTGGAATATCTTGGTTTTTTTTTCATCTATGGTAATTCAAAGTTTTGCAGGGTATAGTAGTCTGTGCTGGTATCTATGGTCTCTTAAAACCTGTAGGACATCTGTTCGGGCCCTTCTGGCTTTTAAAGTCTCCATTAAGAAATAAGGTGTAATTATCATAGGTCTGCTTTTGTATGCTACTTGTCCTTTTTCTGGTGTGGGAGGTCCTTCTGTTTATGTATTGCTTTTATTGGTTAATGAATAAAGAAATGGCATTGGCATGTTGATAGGACAGAACTTGTGTAGGCAGGGAAAACTAAATGGACTTCCGGGAGAAAGGAGGCAGAGTCAGGGAGAAGCCATGTAGCTCTGCCAGAGACAGATGCTGAAACTTTACTTGGTAATTCACAGCCACACAGTGATACATAGATTAATAGAAATGGGTTAAGTTAATATGTAAGAGCTAGCCAATTAGAAGCTAGAGTTAATGAGCCAAGAAGTGATTTAAATAATATCGTGTCTGTGTGATTATTTAGGTTCTGGATGGCAGGGACAAACAAGTGTCCCTCCTTACATTTTTCCCTCACAGTTTTTACTATCCTTTCTTTGTTCTGCATACTTAGTGATTTTGTTATTGTTGTTGTTAATATGTGACAAGGGAACTTTCTTCTTTGATCTAATATATTTGGTGTTTCATGAGTATCTTGTACTTTTATATGTCCTTCTTTAGGTTAGAAAATTTTTTTCTATGATTTTGTTAAGAATATTTTCTGGGCCTTTGAGCTGGAATTCTTCTTTTTCTAATTTTATTACTCTTATTATTCTTATTTTTGGGCTTTTCATAGTATCCCAGATTCTCTGGATATTTTGTGTTAGGAGATTTTGGTGTTTAACATTTTTTGGCATATGTATCTTCAGTGCCTGAGATTCTATTTTCCATCTATTTTATTTTGTTGGTGATGCTTCCCTCTCTAATTCCTGTTAGCTTACTTAGATTTTTGATTTCTAGAATTAACTCAGTTTGTGTTTTCTTTATTGCTTCTATTTCCATGTCTGCGCGTGCGCGCACACACACACACACACACACACACACACACACACACACACACACACACAAATTCAACTGAAATAAAAACGGATTTTTTTTAAAAAAAAAAATCTCTTCACTAACAATTTCCCTTATTTACCTAATTTAATAGACTGTTCTGAGCATATATTTTCTGGCCAGTAGTTTAAGCCTATTTTTAACTAGCCCTTATAACTTAAATCAACCCATTTCTATTAATCTATGTGTTGTCCCAAAATTTGTTTATCTCATCTATGAATGTCCTTGTTGCTTCTTCTGCATCTGGCTGGCAACTTCTCCTGACTCCCTGACTCCACTTTTCTCTTTCCCAGCATTCTCTCATTCCCGAAATTCTGTATCACTATTTTAACTTTAGATCTTGTAAAATTGAGTTTGGTTTGGGTGTACAGAGAAGATATTTTTTTCTTGATGTATATACTTACAGCTTTTTCGTGGGGGGAATTCTATCCGCATGGCTGTACTATTTTGTCCCTCACCTTTACTGTGCAGGAAAAGGTTCCTCTTCTTCATACCTAAGTCAACATTGATCTGTTATCTGTTTCTCTTCTTATATATAAGTAAAATTATATATCTTTGGGATTTTCATTTTCCTTGTGATGAGTGATATCAAACCACTGTTGATATGGATGTAAGCTATTCTTAATGCTTTATTTAAAAACTCAACATTTAAGACTTAGTCATTTATTTAAATTGTGTTGTTACTATGTGACTGAGGTATGTTTCTCCCAACCTACAATCATATTTTAATGTGGTTTTAGTTCCTCTTGTTGAGTTTTGCCTTGCTACTTATATATTTGGTACACACATTCTTAAATATTTGATAGTAATGCAAATCCCTGAGAAGACCACTCACCCACAACTGTTTTGTTTTTCTAGGAACTTTGCAATTTCAAGTTTTCTTTTCAGGTGGGAAATCTCTTTTGAGTTCATTTTTATGTCGTATGAAAGAGAAGGATACACTTCAGTTTTGTGAACCAGGATTTTCAGTTTCCCCAACACTGAAAAGCAGGATCTATGAAAGAGACATTCTACTCAGAGATTATAACACTCAATTCTCAGTAATTATTCCTGCAACTTCCAATATTTCATTAACTTTCATAACCTGTGACCATTGGCCCTTTATTGGTCCATAAAAAGGGAGTATTTCTTTGTGATATCCTGCCCCAAAGGGTTGTTGGATATATATGTTATAGTGAAAATATCATATTTCCAAGCATAGGGTTTGAATTGAAATTTAGAATTTCAGGAATTTGAATTTTGCTGCTGAAACATTTCTCATCAAGTGATAAAGACAATTCATATATTTAAAAAATTATTCAAAAGTTTAAGTGACAAATTATTTCAGAATAATTTGCTGTCTCTACATTATAATGATGAGTGATTTTGAATACTTTCATTAGGTATGCTTTACTAATAAACTAATAAACTGTAAGAATATAACTCTGCTGTGTTGCTCTCCTGTTAATTGTTTAAATTTCCTGATCCCTAGCTGCAAACGAGGAGTCTGAGTATTTCATCTCCACTCTGTTGGAATAGCTGTGTTGTTTTTGAGATTCTGTTAGATTGGGTGTGTTTGTGTACAATCTTATACCAATTTGCTTTATTGGAATTCTGTTGATCTTAAATGCACTACATTTTGAGATGTTTGTGATATTAATACTTTTTAAGTCTGTTGATTAACTCGCATTAAATACAAACTCATGTTTCTGACCCTAAATATTTTTGCATATTTCATTTTGTTTAGTTATTATATATCTGCTCTAAAATCACATTTTTCTTCATTGTAGGAAAAAATAACAATAACTGATGTTTACTCAGTAGATGTTATACTTTATTATCAAAAACGGAATAATGAAATAAATTTCTCACTTTTAAATATACATATTAATTTCAAGAAATGAGAAATCATTCAAGGATCAGTCTTGAAATTTGGTTATATTTTAGTGAGTAGATTTTTTTTTCGAAATTGGCTGTGAGCATTGACTTATATTTAATGTAGCTATGCACTAAAGAATATGCTGCCTTCATTAAGTTAATGTGTCCTTGAAACTGTGTTTATGTAGCAGGCTGTGCATAAGAGAGTGATTTTCTTGTTTCCAGGACAAATTATGGAAATAACACTAAAGAAGTTTGCTTTGTAAATGGAGAATTTTAGTGTTTGTGAAAATATAAAATGTAGACAGTGTACTTGTTTGGGTTCTACTCATAAAAAGCTTAGAAATAGGATATTTACTTTATCTATTATCACATTTATGAAATGATTAAGTTTTTTTATAAGAATTTCCTCCATAAACCCTGAACTATATGGACTTTCAGCTCTGCATTATTATTCAACCACTAACACTACTTTTTTTTAATTTCAGTTGTAGGTTTGCTAAAAATGTGTATGTCCTTTTTGTTTTCTTTCTTCTGAACTGCGCTTTCATTGTGTGCGCTCAGCAGAGGCTGCTGGTTCTCGAGTTGTGATGCACAGTTGTAACACCTATCCACCAATTTTAGATGTCTTCACATTCCAGATGCTTAGACTATAAAATGACTTGCTACTTGCAATGGTTCTGGTTTTTATTTAAATAGTAAGTTTGACACTAAATACACTGTACGTAGACTTATTCTGAATGCACTGAATTGCATCACTGATAATTATTATAAATAAACACTTAAAATATAAATTTATACTTAGCAGTACTTTGTCATTTTAAGTGTCTAATGAAGACACTGAACTGGCATATATTTCTATTTTCTACTTGTTCTATGAAATTTATTAATCTTTTCTTCTATGGTGTCTTCATTTTAGTTCTTTTACAACTTTTTTTAATTTAATTCAAATGAAATTAATCAAAACTTAGCTAACTTGGCTTTCTCACAGGCCACTGAAGGAAACACATCTCTCAACCTTTTTCAGCAATAGCCCCCATTCTCTATAGATGTTGATAACGGGAAGAGTAAAACTGTCAGTCTTGTCTTAAATAAGATAGATGAGGTTTTACACTTGGCAAAGATAAATATAAATCTGTACATTTAAATTGATATAAATCTATCTATCTATATATTTTTTTCTTTGTATGTAAATATGTATATAGACATTGATGCTTTAGAAGAAAAAATTCTAATTTTCAAACAACATGGGCAATAGCTTGAATTGTGAGTGTGTGTGTGTGTGTGTGTGTGTGTGTGTGTGTGTGTGTGTGTATTCTTGTTATTGTTCTGAAATAGTAAGGCTTTCTGATCTATGATTCCTGGAGAAGGCGAAAAAAATGTTGAAATACTTGATGCCAAGCTGAGCTGCTCCTGTGTTCCTATGGTATGGCAGTCTTGTGAGTGTTTGTCTGGTCCATGAAGGCAAAGATCAACCTGAACCCAGAGGGATACACCTCACTGCTTCATGATTATCACACCAATAACAATGGTCTTTCTTTTAAGCTACAGAATATTCTCTACACTCTAATCCAAGATTTCCTTTTCTCTTCACACTATTTGACATTGTTGATATTTTTGTGCTTTTCAACTCTTCTGGTAGTTTATTATTCTTTCTATATTTTGAATACACATACACGTGCATACACACTCAAACAAATATACATGTATTTTCTTTTATGATTCATTTTCCATAATATTATTGATATCTCTATTATTTGTTTTCACCACTCACTCATAAAGAATAAATATGCTTTCTCTTATAGTCTCATCTTTTCATGTCTCCATTAAAATAATATTGCATGGAGACATGTCCAACACTAATGTAACAATAGATATAAATAGAATTATCATAAATTCTAGAGATGGCTAAATTCTACAACAAAATCTTTCTCTTAAAATCTTTAGTATGTTCTAAAACCTTGTTAGTGTCATATTGGATTAAAAATAAATGTAAAGCATAAGTATGGGAAATGATACATATGTAAATACAAAATATAGTCATGATATTTCCAATTTATGGAAATTAAGAAAAGTCAAAATGGAAATTTCCAGATATCTTCATTTGAGCAGTAATGAAATAACCCTATATCTCATGCACACAGTGATATGGATTGGCAAAGAGCCTAAATATGAAAAACAGAGGTAGTTCATTTTTAAAGCAATATATGTATATTCATATTCATGAATATATATATATATATATATATATATATATTCATGCTTCTTGCCATGACCATGATGGACTAAATCTCTAAAGCTGTAAGCTAGCTCTAATTTGTAACACCCAATTCTGTGTTACACCCTTCGGTACAGTTCGCGCGCCACTGTACCATCTGCGAGTTGGGCAAGGGCCTGGAGATTGAAAGAACACACAAGAGACCTGGGTCACTGGAAAGGAGATCAGCTGAATGCCGTTTATTCAACTTTGGGGAAATCCTATTATACCTAGCTGCTGTACCAGGATTTCTGCCCAGGCAGGTGGGAAATTACGATACCAAAGATGAAACAATGTCCTAGAGCTAATCACCAGGCTGGGCAGAGGCAGCACAGGAACAAACAGGATGCTTAGCTGACTGACCAGAAACTGTCCTCAAGATGCACCACAGGAGCAAGGGTAAACTGAGGCCCTACATCAATTAAATGTTTTCCTTTATAAGAGTTTTATTGATCATAGTGTCTTTTCACAGCAGTAGAAATACACACTAAGACAGAAAGTTGGTACCAGGGACTGGGTATTGCTGTGATCGGCCTGACTGTGCTTTCCTTCTTGGAAGAATGTGGATTTTGGAACGTTGAATAAGGAAAGCGGTAAAATGGTTTAAGTGGGTGTAATTGACCATACTCACAGGTTGGATGACTGTGGTGCTGAGAGTGATTTGAACTGTGGGTTCCTGGCTCACGAGGTCTCAGAGAAGAAAAATTTTAGTATGTGGCCTATAGACTGTTCTTGTGATATTTTGGCTAAAAATGTGCCTGCTTTTTGCCCTTTTTTGAAGTTTCTACCTGAGGCTAAAATAAAACATTTTGGATTAATTGCATTGGCTAATGAAATCTCAAAACCACCTAGTATGCTTCCGTCATGTGACTATTAGTGTTTACTCTAATGAAGACTTACAAAGAGAAGGAGCAAGCCAGGCAAGGAAAAAAAAATGTACAATTTGAGTTGTTAAGGAACACCAGGAAGCGGAATGGAGCTAATTCATGTGTTCAAGGAGACAAGCAGATTAATAATGGAATAAAGGGTGTGGTGACCTCCTGACAAGATCCAATCCAGCAAAGTTTTCGACTTGTGAAAAGAAATTAAAGAAAAGTTTAGAGCTGGGAGTGGTGTTGCATACCTTTAATCCTAGTACTCCGAAAGCAGAGGCTGACAGAGCTAGAAGTTCAAGTTTGGGTATCTGTTGCAGCGAAGAGATACTATGACCATGACAACTCTTAATAAAAAATAAAATTTAATTGGGGCTGCCATATGTTTCACAGGTTTAGTCCATTGTCGTAAGACCTAAAAGCCTACCCCTAGTGACACATGTCCTCCAACAAGGGCACATCTCCTAATAATGCCACTTCCTATGAACCAAACATCCTAATGCATGATTCTATGGGGGCCACTCCTCCTTAAACCACCACATTCCATTCCCTGGCCCTCAAAGACAATTAGCCATAACCTAATGCAGAAAGGCATTCACTACAGCTTCAAAGGTCTCCATATTCTATAACAGTCTCAATTTTGTTTAAAAGTCCAAAGCTCAAAATCTCTTAGGAAATTCATGCTATCACTTACATACTCAAGCTTTTCCCAATGTGGCACATAGTCTATAGGTACATGAAGATCAAGATGCAGAGCTCTCAGCTCCTTCTCCAGTACCATGTCTGCCTACATGCTGCCACGCTTCTTGCCAAGATGATCATGTACTAAACCTGTGAAACATATGCCAGCCCCAATTAAATGTTTTTCTTTACAAGACTTGTCATGGTCATGAGTCTCTTCACCACAATAGAAACCCAAACTAATAAAGTAGGAAACAAATCCACTATACTTGTTGGATAGATTTTATGGGCACACTTGGTATGCTATGAAATCTTAAGGACAAACAATGTACTTAAGCATTGTTTTTTAGATATTCGTAATGCTGTGCACGTAGACTTTGCATACTTTGCTGTTGGTGTGCAGAATGTGACCACCACATCAATCAGCATACAAAACATCAGAAATCTATAAAGCCCACATTAACTTTCCAGAAGTGGAAAACTTAAATTTGAACTTTTATGCAAAAGTTTTAAATGTCTTCAATTTCCCTTCAAAAATGAGTGTCACAAGTTTGGGAATTATAGGTAATGCTAATGGGAAGGAATACTTGCATTGATTCTTATTATAAGGAAAACACCTTTTAATCTAGCTTTTTCTGTTTCCATTTAAATGAAATTCCACATTAAAAAGTGCTTATCTAGACCATCAAAGAGTAATGGTAAAATCATATTATGGAATCTTCCCCTGATATTAGGAACAGAGCCCAGAGCCACTGTTATCTCCTGTTGCTATAGTGACCTGTGAGTGATACTTATCTCCTAGACATTTTGATGGATCGTTAATCAACTTTGTGTTGATTTATATTTGTTCGAAAGGTAGAATTTTGTAATACTAGCCTATTAATTTGTCTTTTAATATAACAGAACTTTAAGTCAAGCTCTTACTTTCTATGATGCTTGCTTTAAAAACAATAGTTTGTTTCTGAGTTTCCAATTTGAGATGTGTAAGAACATTTCCATTATTTATGCATGATTGCACAAATACATGGACAATAGCAAAAACTGGTGACAAGCAGATTATTGGTCCCAATAATCACCATTGTAAGTGTGTATTTCATCTAAAATATGTATGCGAGATGGGAAGAAGGGAGAGAGAGGTGAAAAGGAGAGATAGAGGGGGAGAAAGAAAGAGAGAGAATGAAAATATGAAATAGGGAGAAAGGGAAGTGAGAACGTGAGCAACAAGCCAAACTTGATCACTGTAAACTGATAATAGGGATGTCCCACTTGTTTATTATTCAAAAAATTCAGATTGCAAGTGTCTAATCTTTTGAAAATTCTTGTATCAGAACTGGTTTAACTAATTTTTTTGTAAGCCATAACTTACAATGTTTTTGAATTCCTCATTCCCTAACACATATGTGGCTAATGTTATAATATATCAACTTTTTAAAATTTTAAAAAGTTTTGTTAGTAATTAAAAACAATGATCTTCAACAACTTCACTGTCAGCAGAAAGTAATGGTTCCTGCAGATCTGACAATACATTTAAAAGATTTTCTTCCTTGTTTACTAATTGCTTGTTTATTTATGCTACTGGAAAGTTGTGTGTTCAATTACTCTTGGAATAACATGGAACAGCAAATACAGTCTTGCCTATGCAGGAACCATTAGGAAGAACCTTTAAATGGTGCACTAAGTACTGAAGTTCCTTTGAGAGACTGTTCAGCTCACAGGTGAAAGACAAAGTAAATCTGTTCCCTTCTTTTATAAGAATGTGTAGCCAGTTACACAAATACAAATACTTTATCCCATTGAAATAAGCAACATTTCTTCATAACTTAAAGGACTAATCTTCTGATGTTTTTATTTCTCTCAATATAGCTTTCTGTAAACTATTCAGAATATACTCGCTCTAGAATTTTACAGTGTGTTATTATTTCTAAAATGTTTACTGTTTTGAAATGTATTGTCATTTTATGTTTTAGGAATATACAATAGATGTTTTCTTTCGACAAAAATGGAAAGATGAGCGTTTAAAATTTAAAGGTCCTATGAATATCCTTCGACTTAACAATTTAATGGCTAGCAAAATCTGGACCCCAGATACTTTCTTTCACAATGGGAAAAAGTCGGTGGCTCATAACATGACAATGCCAAACAAGCTGCTTCGAATCCAGGATGATGGGACACTGCTCTACACCATGAGGTATGTTGTTGAGACACGCTGCAAATGACGGTGAAACTGTGCACCGGCAGCTGGGCAAGGTATCATTAGCCAGGAGCACAAGTGGAAGGAGCATCTTCCGAAATCACCAAATAGCTCATTTTTTTTTAAATAAAAGTTTGGACTTTAAGTAATTATAATGAATTTAATTTTGAATTTGAAAGTCTCCTGGTTATTAAAAATTGATACTTTTGCTGTTCTCTACATTCCATTTTAATTTAAAACTTTAGTATATGACTATTTGTTTGCAGAAGCTTGCAATTTGCCTTTTCATATCCCATCTTGTAGCATCTGCAATTTTAAATAATTTTAAGTACATATTTTAATCTGTATGTAACGTTCTATTATACATAAAAATCCATCATTTTTATTTATTAACGAAATTGGTTAAATCAAATCATTTAATAGGATTAGCCATATCAAATTAGTATTTTATGATTAAAAATAATGACATAACATCAATTTCACGCAGTTCATCCTTTCTTGAAAATATAGAAATACATGTAGCTGTTATCATTACAATTATCTTTTAAATATTCTGATGAATATTTTAAAATAATAAAACTTAATGACATAGAACAAAATATTATAAACCTAATAAAATGATGTTGATTCCAAAGTTAATGATTAATGAAGAATTTGAAAAACAAAATTTTATTAGTGTCATATGCACACAAACATCATGCTCCATGTATTTGATGTCTTATGATGTCATATGAAAAGTTAAGTACTACAATTTATCAATTAAAACTGTTTTCTATTATGTCTAGAGAAAACAGGAGACAGGGATTGATGACTGATTTCTAGATTACCATTGCCTACATTGGAGGCACTGGGTCATTCTTTTCCCTGTTTTTGAATACTTCAATTCTTAGATGTTACAATCTTAATGACTTTATATTTCAACCATTTATTCCCAAAGATTAATGTCCAGAGATTATATAATATTAAGGGTGGTTATAGAATGTTCTATTTGTATACTCTGTGACTTTTACGCCAGGTTGACTGATGATCATCTTTTTCTCAGCTCAATTACAAGAGACTTTTCTTTGAGTTTCATTTAATTCTTGTTTATTCACTTTGCTCTTATGTGAAATAGAAATAATTAGAAATATTCTTCATCACAGATTTTCTCTGGCTATTCTTTTCAATGATCTATATTATAGTCAGATATAAAAATTATATTTTTAAAATTACTAGACTTCTACCTATAATTTAGCCAGAAATTATTGTGAACAATGTATTTTAGGTGATACATCTATCTATATCTTATGTCTCAACACGTCTTCCTATTTAGCATAAGATACACATTCACAAATGGTATGTCTTTAAAACCATATACTGAAGTAATACATAAGTTTTTCTCTATATTTGATGAAAGAATGAGAAAAAAGTCACCATTTCCATAACAGAACTTTCAGAATCGTCAGCTATTAAATATTGATGGTGATGTTAATGGCAAACCTTTTTTCAAAAACCCATATAATTTATTTTTCTTGTGTTTAAACCTCTATAAGCCTAATATAGAGCTCCAATTCTACTAAAAACAGTAACGAGTGATTTATCTTGACTAGCAAATACACTTAAACCAAGAGTGGAATTTTGGCTTCTAGGCTTACAGTCCAAGCTGAATGCCCAATGCACTTGGAGGATTTTCCAATGGATGCACACTCATGCCCACTGAAATTTGGAAGCTGTAAGTATAAGGATAAAACTATGTTTTAAATCGATAATGCCACCAGTAGTCAACATCTCTGTTGAACCATGCACAGTTTCTTCTCTTATTATGGAGTGCATAATAAATGACCTATAGGATGCAGAAGTGAAAGACATGGTGGTTGCCCTCAAGGAACCGGTTGGAGTGCCCTATGTCTCACTCAAGTGTTTTCATCCATGTTTTTCAGTTTAAAACATCATTTCTTTTGCTACAATTAAAAAATATGTGTTTCAGTTTGTGTATAAAACTAAATCAGGGACTATTGTAGAGTCAGTCCTATACTTTACTCATATTTTCTCCTACGGCTATCATGTTAAAAATGTAAAATTATTTTTTGTTCAGTTTAAAATGAATTATATATGACAAATTCTACTGTTTGCTTGCTATTTGACTGTTATTTGGGCCAGAAAAAGAGATTAAGCCCATTCAGTTGTCTGTCTACCATTTACCTGATTGGAGAAGTTCTTTTTCTTTTTAAAATACATTTAATGAAGATGACAAGATTGGAACGTTAGACATCAGTATCTTCTGTGCAGATAGAACATTTCTAAAAGTTTCTGTGCCTCTGGCCATTCTCTGGGTCACTGAGTTGCATCTTATATGTCAAGCAGAAGCATTCACACTATGGGATAATGGAAAGCAAGAAGTCAGGTCATCTTTCTGGGCCCACAGGACACTCCAGGAAGTTTCGGGATTAATTCATCAGTGTAGCTAAGCAGCGGCCTTCTTTCTGGAGATGCCTTCTTCCCTGACCTTCTTAGAAACTGTGCTTTTTTCTGACATCCCATTTTTGTGCATTCAGAGCAGTTTTAGGCTTTTCTCTTACTTCTGTAAAATAGAAGTTTCTGCTTCTAACCTGATTAACTGCACTAACGGACTGAGTAAGGAAGCATGTATCTTCTCTCAGACTACCAGCTCGGTGAAAATAGAACGGTCAATAGAGAATGTAGATTCCTCTATTGATTTGAGGATGACAGTTTTGTGGAGAGGTTCAAGCTTGTTTGCTTTGTATATCCTTGTAGCAGCTGTCAGTCCTTAATTTTCTCTGAGAGCATCCTCTGGGCTTAACCACAAGCCTTTTTGTTATTGCCATGGGAACCATCACTTCAAAACTGGCATTTCTTCCAATATTATTTAAGATAGTCAGTCATGTTATACAACGTAAACACAGTGTTGAGAAAACCAGAGCAGATGCAGCAGAGAAACTCATTTGCATTGCATAAGTGACATTAAAGGCAAACTTGAAAAGCTTTGGCACCCAAAAGAATGTATGCAAGATGCAGTAATGATATGGGAAGGACAAGTGTTTTCAGTAGATGAGGTATTGTTACTATGACATCAGATGTCAATGGCAAGATGCCTCAACACTGAAAATGAGATAAATTTGCTTGGAAGGATTTGATTTCAAATTGAAAGCTTTACAGAGTACAGCTACAAAGTAATGGGATACGAGTGCCTGAGAATATTATAGCTTGCCCTATCCAGAATGCATATGGCCAACACACAAAGTTTCTGGCTTTATTCTTTTTCTATGTAATTATTACTTATTTTATTTTGCGTTCTTTACATTTGTGTTCTGACACATAGCACAAGCCGTTTCTCTATCTCTTACTTTTCTTTGTGTATAGCAAGTGCTTGAGGCATCTGTGTTAGCAGTGTGGACAGCAGTGTGGAGTGAGAGATCAACCTTAACACGCTGGCACAGAATAAGTTTGGCAGAAGCATCCGTGACATTTTCTTGTAGCTATTTCTTGCTCTGTTTTAGAAGTAGCACTATTCTAAAATAATTGAATTTATGGATCTTTGTCATTCTCCTCAAATAAATGAAGCCTCTTCCATATTCATGCGATTTAAAGTTCCTTATTATTTTACTGGTATCACCATATCGCCTTAGATAGTTATACTTTTAATGTTTCATTTGACTTGAAACTTCCTGAGTGTAAGTATTGCAGTACTCTCTGTGCGAGCCCCCCTTCAAACTGAAAACTTACATTTTTTTTAGGATAAAAGTTAATAGTTTAAAATTATTTAAGAATATACTCATTGATTACTGGGTTTAAACCAGTGAGCATGTATATGTATAATGTAGACTAGCATTCAAATATATATTGCTTAAATAAGTTAAATATAGTCACTCAATGAAATACTCATTTCAAAGTGGGGTTTATAAAGCAAGTTGTAAAACAAACTGCCTTCTCCTTTTCAAAATGTGTTTTGTTTTGTATTTAATTTTTTGTATGTGTGTGTGTGTGTGTTTGTCCATTTCTTTGGGTAAGTACACATTAGTGCAGACACTTACAGAAGCCAGAAGAGGGCATCAGATCACTGGGAGACAGAGTTTCAGGAAATTGTGAGCCCAGCTAGTGTTGGTGCTGAGAACCAAACTCTGGTTTTCTGCAGGAGTATTACTTGCTTTCAACTGCTGAGCCATTTCTCCAGCCTGTCTTTTGCATGTATACTTTATTAATAAACATAGTGATGATATTAAAAAAACATAGTGACTTATCTGTGTGTTTGATCAGAAGAGGGTGCGCCTGAGCTGCATTGAATTATATTCTGTTTCTTGTCCTATCACAACTGTAAAAAAAATACAAAAGACATTTAGACTAGTTAGTGAAAAGCAGCGAATTATTTTAATAGACATATAAAAGATCAATCATTTTTGTAATGTTTTCATGAACTACTATCAGATATGCAGATTTCATGTTTTTTACACAGCTTAATCATAATCTAACAGGAACAAATTGAGAATACTTACAGAAATCAATCAGATAGCCTTTGCCCATCTGTATCTCATTACTTTTACAAAATATCATTACTTTTATGGACTTTAATTTCTGCTAGTTGTTTCTAATGATAAGATGAAAATTTAAGGAATGTTTGTTTGATACTTTAAATTGTGCAGCATTGGAAATACTCTTGTAGAAGGGACCATCGTGTTTACTCATGAGGGAAACAAAGCAAGCCACTTGATGAACTATAAATGAATGCTTAGTTAAGTATATTGCTAACTTATTGCTTGATGTTTACAGTGGCATCACAAGTGATTATTTAATTGGAATTAGCTAATTGGCAAATTAGACTCTAGCATAATTCGATTTCACATGTGCAAATATATGAATATTTTTCTACGAAAGTATGTACAAACACACATATAAGTATGTATGTATATATATATAATCCTATTTCAAAAATTGTTTAACATAACATCATTTATTTGAGGATGTATAAATCCACATATAAATATAAGGAGTATTTCATTGATATTAGTATTAGTAGCAACATTCAAAAAGCCATATAACATTGAATAGCATTAAAAGACCATACAGCTAATGACAAACATACATATTAATATCCATTGTGTTGCACCTGAAACTTGAATGGAAATCAAATTAGGTCACATACCCTAGCTCAAGTTCACTAATAGAGACACCTCAGTACCATGAAACTATGTGCACAAACTTTTACAGAATAAATAAATATGATTTCAAGTCTCATGGAAACCTGACTAGTCCTGTTTCCTCCCTGGTTGTGAATATCAGTATCATGCCAAGTTTTGTTTCCCACACTGCCACATAGAAAACAGGACAAAGAAGTTCTCCAAAGGTCGGCAGTAGAGCAGGAATTATCCCCGTCATATTTACAATTGTAAAGAGACTCTCTGCATAGAGATAGGGGCTCTCAGATTTTGTAAAGTAGTATACTTACAGGGACATAGAAAATATTGCATAGAGAATTGCTCAACTCCAAAGGAAGCTCATTTCTGATAAGTTCTTCATTTTGGTCAAATACATTTTCTCTTTCTATTAATTCTCAACTTAACTAGAATGTTATATAATTGTAGTCTCTGACGCTGGTATTCATTAATTAACTTATAAATGAATATGTTTGAGAATGCATCTATAATGTGAAGGAAATATATAATCTTCTGTTTTATTTTTATGCCAACAATTAGTTCTCATTGTTTTAATTAAATTCCTTCATTCATGATAACTATATTCATTATCTCTTAACTAAATAATTTGAATTTACAGAAAACAAAGGACTTTGGATTATAATTTTTATTTTATGGGTGGTCACCATTTTAAAATAAACTGTGTGATACCTTCATTGCTTATTTTCACAATGTCTTCCTCAACTACTTCAGCACTGAGGGAGTGTTATGATCATCTTGGGAATCAATGATTTTTTTTCTGCCTCTAAAGAGAAATTTACTCACCACCTCTCAAAGTGGTACCAATGAAAATGTGTCCTTGTTCATTATTGTTTTTCCTGACCCTCTTTATACCTATAATTTTAACCTTATAAATTCAAAGTACACATTTTCTCTAAATCTGTGATGATTAAATGTTATTTTTGATAAATATTGATTCTATTAAGTCTGCATCGGTAGACCAATCATTCTGTCAGTGTTTCTTATTCAAATGTTTATAAAATTTGTTTTTCGTTTCTGACAGATGCATACACAACCTCAGAAGTCACATATATTTGGACTTATAATGCTTCTGACTCCGTTCAGGTTGCTCCTGATGGGTCTAGGTTAAATCAGTATGACTTGCTGGGTCAGTCAATTGGGAAGGAGACAATTAAATCCAGCACAGGTTAGTAACATTTTCTAAAAAATCTAATGTCCCTCCCCCCAGATTAGTAGGTTAAAATGATAAAAAAAAATGTCAGAAAATTGAAAAAAATTTTTCCTTTGAGCTCTATGGACTAACAGCACAAATTATTTGGAAGTTTTTTGAGACATTCATAATCAAACTCTTTTTATAAAGCAGGTTCTGCAACAAGATTCCAAGGAGATTCATATGTGCATGCAAGTTTCAGAAAGCATGTTTTAAAACAAACTGACTACTACATACTTAAAAATATTATCTTCTCAGATCAGACAACTTCATCATTTTCCTTCAAAGTAGCGATAACTATTTTCCTAGTTTTCTTCTTCTTTTTTTTCCTATTGTGGATAAATTATGATTGTTGAACCCATGATTTCTGGGTAATTGCCCCTGGCCTGCATGGAAATCTCCTCTCTTAGGCAAAACTCAGTAAAGGAAAAGGCAGCTGTGTAGAATAATTATCTTCCATCTGGAAATAATTAAGACTGTGGGAGAAAAAAAAAGAAGGTAAGTATGAGAATTAGATAAAACCTGACCGGAACAAATTACAGCAGGCACATGGCGAGAGATAGTCAGAACTGGTGATGGAGTTAAAAAAGAACAGTGTCAGTGGTGAGACCAGTCATGAGTGTTTTCAAGGTCCAGGAGGGATGGGCAATCAATTCCTGCAGCAGCACGTAGGTTGCACCAGTGGACAAGTGGGACACAAGTCAATAAGATAATCTATAAGCAGAGTCTTTAGAATGCTGCTGGGGAGTGGGCATGACCCAAAGAGAAAAATTAACACCATGTCATGGGGCATAGCAGTGCAAGGTTGTTGATACTGTGTAATTCTTTCTAAAATTCTCTTTTTCTAATGAGACATTTCTATTTTTTCTATAGTTTTCATGAAACGTATGTGACCATTTCTTCCTGTTTTATCAGGAACTGTTCTTCTTGTCATCCCTTCCATTTCCAAATTGTTCTGACTATTGACAAGTACAGTTCCTTAAGCTTCTTAAATTCTCCTTCCAGGTGAATACACTGTAATGACAGCTCATTTCCACTTGAAAAGGAAAATTGGGTATTTTGTGATTCAGACCTATCTGCCTTGCATCATGACTGTCATTCTCTCCCAAGTGTCATTCTGGCTTAACAGAGAATCTGTGCCTGCAAGGACTGTGTTTGGTGAGTGAATGCCTGCAGTACAGCACATTTTGTTTCAAAGTGTACTTCCCACGTTTTCTCTCTCTTGATGCTTGCCACATTGTGATATACAGTTCAGGAGATGTTGATTCTAATTTATAGATGAGGAAGCAGAGGTTCTGAACTATAAATTGTAATCAATACCACACTGTTATCAAAGACTGAAATTACCCAAATAACTTGTAGACACATTTAGTTTTTTATTTTATTTTTATTTTTCTGTTTAATCACACTACTTTTTAATGTTCTTCTCTATCATACTAGATGAAAGTGTTTTTGAGATCTTAATTCAGGGTTGAAGAATATTATAACTAAAGGTGTTTCTTATTAATATTTTTCTTTTTTCCATTTTTTTAAATGAAAAAGAATGATGTTAAGTCTTTCAGTTAGAGAACATGGAGAATGTTGAGCTAGACTTTGTTCTCTTCCATAGGAACATTTGATTTTTTTAATTAAGAACAGGGGGAAATTTTCAGATTTAAGAGGGGAATACCATGAATTTAGACTTTGTGTATTTATTTTGGTGTTATTTTGAATGAAAGTCATTCATTTAAGTAACGTATTTGCTACCACCGCTTGTTAGCTTTTGTGACATGTCTGAGACTGCTGTTAGTCTCTTTACCGCTGAAATTTATGACTCACATCACCAGGCCCACTCAAGATTCAAGTTCTTAAATCAATGAAGGAGATTTTGACAATATATTTTTTACATAGAAAATACTGAACACATTCTATAAAAATATATTATCTTTGTGTTTGTGGTACTCTCCTTCACTTATGAAAGTGTTGTTGGGAACATGTTAAGTACTGTACCCGCAACTGGGAAAACAAAACACACAACATATATCTCTGGCTTCCAGGTGGTTGGGGTCGTGAATGAAAGCAGAATAACTGGAGGACAATGGTCATGTGGGATGACTGCTTTATCACAGAGGCTCATCCACCCTGCTCTATAACAAAAGTCAGAATTAATGACTAAAATGGTGAATTAATATTTGAGACATGATTTAACAATGAGCAGGAATATTGTGAGCAGAAAGCCTGGGCAAAATCATAGCCAAGGGGAATGAAATGTTCAGTAACGTTGAAGACATGGTGTGTTTGGTGACAATTATTTTGGTGATGGACAATGAAATTACAAATAAAGATCTGGTGTAAGGCCATAATGAGAAAGCGTTTCAGTTCATCTTAATAGAATGAACTTTCATCTGCATAATAGGCAATCCAGTTCAGTGTTCTGATGCCATGGCATTGGTAAAGACCTAAGAAAAAGGCTGGCTATTTAATATATCCTGTATGTTTTATTTTGATAACTATTTTGTTGGGTATTATTGACACATATAATTCTATATTATATGTGCTATGCATATTTGATAACAGTATATATAATGAGTATATACATGAATCTGTCACGGTCATTACTTTTCAACTTTCTCCTATTCCTTTCCATTATTAGTTTGTTGGGGGGAACTTAATATATAAGTTCCATTCTTTCAACATAATTTGTTCATATCACACAGCATTGTTAGTTACATTATGCTGTGTGGCAGGTTTACTAAAATGTATACTTTTCAAAGTTATTCTTTTTGTGATTATTATGATCCTATTTATATTTTAGAAAAATCTGGCAACTTTGTAGAAGCTGAAATATAAGAAAAAGCCAGAGGCACTGAATAAGGTTAGAGAAACACTTAAAGTAGTCCAATGAAATAAAATAAAAAATTAGTAAAGAAGATGCAGGCAATAAAGAAAAAAATGAATGGTAGGGAAAAGATCTAGGAGTTTGAGTATAAATTCATCAAAACTATAAAAAAATTTTAAAATAATACATATGTAACTTTATTTATTTAAGTGAATAATATCACCGTTTTGTTGAACTACAAAAGCAAAATGAACAGAGTAGAAAAGTTAGAAAAATTAGTATACTTTAGGTAATGCGGATTTAAATTTTAAAGTTACATGTAATATCAGGTTTCAGTCCAGTGAGTGAACAGGAGCAGTTTGTAGAACATAAAAGAATAATTGAGCCTGATATTAAACGTGGGAATCATTGGTTGACATGTAATAAAACTTATGAATCTAGAATTTACACACCAGATAAATTAGTTAGGTGAATGTGGGGCCAGACGAGAGAATTCTAACGAATTTCAAGGGGTAAGATTTTTAGACTTGAAATTTGAAAAGAATGATCAGAAAATTAGAAAGAAGATACATTTTCAACATCACATAAACAAGTATACAAAAAGAGTTAAACACATAATCTTCCACTGAAATCAAGTCTCAGCCATTTTATATTTTATATATAAACACACACATAATAACAATAATACATATTAGCCTCTTATAGATTTTTTATGGGCCAGTTCTAGAAAGAGCTAAACAGAAACAATATGCCCTAAGGAAAGAATGGAAGACCATTTTGTGTTAGGCAACTACTGCATGGGCCATTTACTGGAATGTGGTTGATTGATAAGTTGCCTTTTGTCTTTCATCTTTCCATCTTTCTATTGTTCTTTCTCCCTTCCTTTCTTCCCTCCACCTTTTCCTTTCTTTCTTTCTTTTTTGAAAAAATCAATTTAAATTTTTGTTTGTTATTCTCTTTTTTTACATAGAAATGGAGTTGAGAGAAAGGACAGAAGGGAACATGAGGTTGAGTGGGCTACTGGGGTGAGGAATATACAGGAAGTGTTGGGAGAATGGAAACAATATAATCAATGGATATTGTATGAAAACAGCCAATAAACTTTTAAACAAAAACATGGGAAAGTGAAAAGGAAATGGAGAAAAGAGATAGCTGAAAAATTTTAAAATGTGTATGTATCTGTATAAAATTTTTTGAAGATGAAATTTAGAAAAAGATTTATCTACAAAATAAACTGTGGCCTACAATTGTCAGCACATGCTTATATAATGTCAATGTTTTCTTTGTAGTAATATTACGTGATATTTGTAATTCTATTTAACTAAAAACCATTGACATGGTTTACATGAAGTGGTTTATAAGTTGGCTATTTTCCAAACACATACTTTGTTCAACGATCTGTGCATAGTGTGTGAGAAAGTAAATTAGGTACTGCTATGTCACTCCATAGTGCACTAAAGACTCCTGCCAGCTTCCTCTTCTGCTGCTTTGTAAATGGACATATACATATACATATATATATATATATGCATACATACACACAAATATATGTATATATGTATGTATGTATGTATGTATGTATGTATTGACACCAATCATCCTTGCACTTACACTTACTTGGTTTCGGGAATGTCTCACTCATAATCTGGAAAGTATTCACATTGTTAAATAGTTAAGAGAATAATACTTCAGAAATGGAAACAACATGAGTAAAGAAATGGACAAAGACACAGAAAATGCTATGCCTTGTAAGTGATTATATAATGGCATTAATCAGGTTTAATTGCACTTGCACTTATTTGGGTTTTGGCATGTCTCACTCATCATCTGGAAAGTAGGTGCACACTGTGACTGCTATATGACTTGGAACATAGGTTCTATATGATAATGATAAATGTGCATCAAATAAATGGATGTAATCACATGATCCACAATAATGGACAGTTTCTCAGTAGTAAACTCACTACTTCTTTAAACATAGCTAGAGCAAAGGTATATGCTATCTAATGGTATAGGCTAGCTAAGCATCAGTAGTATTGTAAATACCAACAAGTGAAGGAAAGTCACACAAACTATTCCTGTACAAAACTATAAAGTAGGAATTTAAAAAGTGAAGGTATTTTAAAATAGTTAAGAGAACATTTCAGAAATAGAATTAGCATGATCAAAGAAATGGGCAAAGATGCAGAAAATTATATGCAATAGTAAAAAATTCAAAATAGTAAAATACATACTGGAAAGTGAGAAAAATCAAAGAAATCTCTACCCTACAGAAAAAGTTATGAGTTTTTGTCATGTTCACATGGAATATTATTCAGGATATATGATGTTTGGGGCTACAAAAACCACTTCTCATGCTAATTAAAGTAATTAGAATGATTCCCAAGTCCTTCTTCAAATATAGCAATGACATCAATAATTAGAAACAATAAAACTGGAAATATGTGGTAATGAAATAAACACATAAAGAATCAGCTATCCAAACAGTAAGTCACTTAGGAAATCAGATTATGCATGGAGGAAAGAATATGCAAGCATAGTGTGGTTAGTCTCAATCATAATTAAAGAATTCATTAGAAACAATGTTCAGATGAAAATTCATAGTAATTGGCATCTATTTTAACAAAGGAAAAGACTCAAATAAGTAAATAATCTAAATTATTGTTTTAGATCAGAAAATTAAAACAGATAAATCAAATGAGTATAGTGTCAAGGAAATAAGAATAAAAAAGAAATACAAATACAAAATATGAAAGCAATAGCTTAAGTAAACAGAACCAAAAGCTCATTTCTTTTAAATATCAGCATAATTAGCAAACCACCAGACAAAATGAAAAAAATCAGAAACCTAAAATAGGTGTAGACTTTGCCCATAACTTTTCAGAACGTAAGCAGACCATAAGAAAATTACACAATAAGTCTACAACTTCAGTAATCTTGATGGGATAGATTTCTAGAAAAATACAAATTAGCTTAGGAAATCTCAGAAGATTTAAAGAAGTTCAGTGAGTAGCCACTTTGAACAGAAGAGTAGGTACCGAGTGAATCCAGTGATGGACTTGATCCAGCTTTCAAAGCTTTAGCGCCAACCACCTTCAGGACCAGACAAAGCAACACTGGATTTGAATATCAGTCATTTCTCAGAATTGAGATGCTGATATTTTTCCAGACACATATATCCAGCTTGGAAAAATTACTGATTAAAATCAAAACATAGCACTGACAGAAATAGCAGAAGTATTCATGTTAATGACTTCTAAAGCAAAGCTGAATGACTTCCAAAGAACAGATAATAGAGATTTTATGGAAAATAGCTATATAACAATGAAAAAGAGAACTTGAAGGATAGAAGAGACACACAAGAGGGGTTATGTAAATATATAAGTTATATAAAATAAATAATAGTATTTGTTCAATACAGAATATAAAAAATGACTTTACTAAGGTCTACAAGGTTTTCAGGGCATAAAACATATACATGCAGATTTCAAAAGAAACCAGCACAAAATACCCATTAATTTAGAGGTGTGATGAAAACATCAATATATACTTTATTCCAAATCAGCAAAACGTGTGAGAGTGAAGACTGCCAAATTTGACTTTAAAACATATACAGACGTTTTAAATGATTTGTGATAAATATGAACTATAAAACTGAAATGTAACACTTAGGAGCTGGCGACCACCAAAGTAGTTGCCACATAAGCGTAAGGGCCTGTGTGGGGGGAAGCAAAATAACAGGAAAAATAGGATACTGGCATGCTTGTTAATCCTAGCTCTGGAGTAGGTGGAAGCAGGAGGATTCATTGGTGTATGCTCATAGCCAGAAAACCTTAATTAGCAAGCACTATGTCAGTGAGAGATCCTGTCTCAAAACACAAGAAGGCAGGGGTGATAACTAGACTGTAAGAGCACTTGTTTTCAGGCTGGACCACCTAACTTCCCCTCAACACATGGTAGAAGTAGAGAACCATGTACTGCAAGCTGTCCTCTGACCCACAAATGCCCACCATGATGTGTGCACACACACATTCATACTAAATAAATGTTAGAAAAATTAAATGAAATGAAAAAAGTCTTTAGGGATGTTTCCTTATGTTGCATTCTGGCCTCCACACATATATACACATCTCTATGCACATTTGCATAAATATATGTACCAGCACATATATATAAACTCACACATGAGAGAGAGAGATAGAGAGAGAGAGAGAGAGAGAGAGGGAGGGAGGGAGGGAGGGAGGGAGGGAGGGAGGGAGAGGGAGAGAGATCAAATAATGCAAATAATGTATGATTTATAATATAGATGTAAGGACTAAGAGAATTTTCTTTCAAACAAATGTTGTTAAATGGTGAAAACATTCTTGGCAAAAATTCTAAAAGATATTCATTATAGTTAGTATAACTCCACTTGGTGTATGTATTTAGGGGCAGGTGAAGGACAGAAAACACTGCACTGAATTTTAATACCTTTATTCCATACTCCATCCTACCTTTACTGCTGCTGATTTGTATGAGTGTAGCTCATCTAAGTGATACACAACAGTTAATACAAGGTGAATTTCTAGAGTTTCTGCCCTCTCTAAATATTCTACTTTAAATTCGAGAAAGTTTACAGAATTTCTTTTTTTTTTTCTTTTTTAGTTTTTTAATAAAATAAACTATGACACTATAAAACAAAAACTGTCACATCAAGTTTGGACAAGGCAAACCAGTAGAAGGAAAAGAGACCCAAGAAAAGGCACTGAATCAGAGACCCACTTGACCATACACTACTGTAAAATTCTGAACTGAAAGCTGTACCGTGTATGCAGAGCTCCTGATTGAAGACCTGTGAAGGTCCTAAGCTCGCTGCTTCAGTCTCTGAGTTCATGTGACCTTTGCTCAGTTAATTTAGAGGGGCTTGTTCTCTTGGTGTCCTTCACCCCTCTAGCTCTTACACTTTTTCTACCCCCTTTTCCCCTTAGCTTTGAGGGGAGGAATTGGGTGGGGCCTTATCATTTAGATCTGTGGTTTCAAAGGATTCTTTTAGTGTGTGTGTGTAATGTCTGACTGCAGGTCTCCGTGCTTGTTCCCATCTACTACATGAGGAAGGTTTTCTGATGATGACTGGACCAGACACTGAGTTATGAGTTCCATAAGAGATCATTTGGAATCACTTTTATTGCTACTTGAAAAATCAGTAGTATTTGGTTTTACCCTGAATCTCTAGGTCATCTAGTTTCTGGTTCTTGCTTATCCAAGCAGTGTTGAGTATGGGTTCCATCTCTTGGAGTGGGCCTTATGTAAAATTAAACATTGGTTGGTTACTTCCAAAAGTTTTGTGCCACTGTAGTATATTTCGCATGTAAAATAGATTGTAGATCAAAGATATTGTGACTCATTTGGTGTTTAGGTTAAAATTTATTTCTATAGATCACTAAATCATATACCTCTCCTCTGATACAAAGCTTTGAATAATTTACTTTCTTAAAGAAACAAAACAAAGCTGAGCAGTGGTGACACATGCCTTTAATCCCAGCACTTGGGAGTTGGGAGGCAGATACAGGTGGATCTCGGTGAGTTTGAGGCCAGTCTGGTCTACAGAATGAGTTCCAGGACAGGATCTAAAGTTACAGAGAAACTCTGTCTCGAGAAAAAAATACAAAATAAAACAAACAAACAAAAACCCTCCAAAAAAAAAAAGGCAAAACAGAAACTGAAAATTACGTTTATATATCCTAAGGGGGAGATACCAACTTCTAAGATCATTACTTCCGTTAATAAGAAAAAAAAAAACCAGTAAGATGTAGACAGGAAATTGATATTAGAATGTACATTTGTGATAATACTAATTTTCTTTTTTGATGCATTGTCTATTCATTTTGCATTTATATTAGGTAATGTGTAGTGATCCTGATGTCTTGCATAGATACCATTCAAAGGGACTGTCTTTGGAATATTCTGATGTTAACACCATTGAATTCCTCTCAGGGTTTACGCCCAATTCATTTAACACCAACAAATACTTACTGAGCATCTATTTGTCAGCCCTGTTACAAAACCCTGGACAAAATCAAATAAGGTTGCCCTCATGATGAGGCATTTGTTCTCTCTTGCCAGGGTAAGAAAGCACTTGAGAATTTTTTTTTTTATTATTGATTTTTATTGAGCTCTACATTTTTCTCTGCTCTCTTTCCGGACTCTCCTCTCCCCTTAAACCCTACCTCAAAGTCCCCATGTTCCCAATTTACTCAGGAGATCTTGTTTTTTTCTGCTTCCCATGTAGATTAGATCTATGTTCTCTTTCTTAGGGTCCTCATTGTTGGCTAAATTCTCTGGGGAACACTGCTGCACTGCTCGTGGGAATGCAAGCCGGTACAAACATTTGGATGTCAGTGTGAAGGTTTCTCAAAAAATTAGGAAACAACCTTCTCAAGACTCAGTAATATTACTTTTGGGTATATATCCAAAGGATGCTTAATTGTGCCACAAGGACACTATGTTCATAGCAGCATTGTTTATCATAGCCAGAACCTGGAAACAACCTAAATGCCCCTCGACCGAAGAATGGATAAGGAAAATGTGGTACATTACACAATGGAGAAAACTTTTAACCACTTCTTTTAGATGCTCTATGCTTTCAGAGTTCTCAAAAGTAAACTTTGCATTCATCATACACAACCTTACTTCGCAGTACAGCATTTGAGTCTGTGGTGTGTGTGTGTGTGTGTGTGTGTGTGTGTGTGTGTGTGTGTGTGTGTGTCTGTCCGTGTGAAACTGTTTTGGTGAGGTGTTCATATATTTACATTATTTAGAAATTTATGCGAATGAGAAATAATTACAAACATAACAGTCTCCTATATCAATGCCAGGTTTTCTTTTTGGTATTATATATGTGTATTGATTGTCTTTCTATTTTTTCTTTATTTTATATAAAAAGAGTCTAAAAGTCAATTTTTATTTAAAAACTAAGCTGTGAAAAAGAGATCCATTGAGGTGTAGGCATTTGGTGTAAAAGATGAAATTCAAATTTTTAATTTCATAAAAAGTTCAAGGCATTCTAAAGTGTGTATGTATACGGGGGAATGAATATGTGTGTGTTTCCTATGTGGGTATATGTTTTGGTATACTCTGTGTGTGTATGTATGTGTGTGTGTGTGTGTGTGTGTGTGTTTGAGATAAATGAGAGTCTATGTGCATGTATACTGATTTGTATGTGTGTTTTGTTAGTGTTGTAGGATTTGTACTTATATATGTGAGTATATGTTAGGGTGTGCTTTGTATTGTGTGTGTGTGTGCATATGATAAATGTGAATCTGTACTTGGTCCATGTGTTGGGGGAGTTTTCCTGTCCTGGGAGCTGCTTCCAAAATATCAAACCGAGACTTATATTAATTGTAAATGATCAGTTATTAGCTCAGGCTCTTACTAACTAGCTCTTACATTTTAAGTTAAACTATATTTCTTATTTATCATCTGCCATGTGGTGGTACCTTTATTAGCATGGCATGCTCATGTTGCATTCCCTCTGCATCTGCTGAGAGATTGATTATGTTTCTTTTTAGTTCTATGGGTTTGGTTGATTGAAATGATTTTTATTTTATTTTTATTTTTTTAAAAAAAGCTATTTTTTTTCATTATACACACCAATCCAAGTTCCCACTCCCTCCCCACTCCCACTTCCTCCACTTAACCCACCTACCCCACCCCTCCTATCACTCCTCAGAGAGGTTAAGACACATTGCTTTAGGGAAGGTCAAAGGCCCTCCCTACTATATCTAGGCTGAGCAAGTTATGTATCCAGAGGAAATAGGTTCTTAAAATGCCAGGACAAGAAGTAGGGATTAACCCTGGTGATACTGCCAGTGGTTCGTCAGGCTGCCCCAGTCATACAACTGTCAACCACATTCAGAGGGACTAGTTCCTTCCCTGTCCGGCTGGAGTTGGTGAGCTCCCATTAGCTCAGGTAGACTATTTTAGTGGGTGTACCCATCATGGTCTTGACCTCTTTGCTCATATTCTCACCCTTCCACTCTTCAGCTGGACTTTGGGCGCTCAGCTCAGTGCTCCAATATGGGTCTCTCCCTCTGTTTCCCTCAGTTGCTGGATGAAATTCTATGGTGATATTTAAGATGTTCATCAGTCTGACTACAGGGTAAGACCAGTTCAGGCACCCTCTCCTCTATTTCTTAGGGTGTTAGGTGGAGTCATCCTTGTGGATTCCTGGGAATTTCTCTAGTGCCAGATTTCTAGTTAGCCCCATAATGGATTGAAATGACTCTTCTGGCACAGAATCCACATAGAGTACCTCAAGTGAATGATGCTGCCTTTCTGTGTAAATGAAGTTCAATGACAGGTTGTTCAAGACCTTTGGCCAATAAATGAGCTCCCTGAAAAGCCCTCTCCAGTAAACTTTAGTTTTCCAAACTAAACTTTTAGTTTTCCAAATTTACAACTAGAAGGTCTTAGAACTTGCCTCACTGAGTATGTGGGTTATATTATTTTGGGGTTGTTACATATTACCTTGTATTCAGTGCGTTCTGCCAAGTCAGAATTCACAATTGTTATGAAGGCAACAAAGTCATGAGGAATAATTACACTGGAGATACAGTGTATCTTGCTTAGGTCTGGCTCTGTAGTTACTGCTGAATGACTTCTCCCAGGTTTCTTAACTCCTCTGTGCCTTAGTTTAATCTCATCATAAAAGTGGTCTAGTAATAATCTCACTCTTATAGATGAGCTTAGGGGAACTGTAATATACACTCTCATATACGTGCCTTTATGAAACAGTCGTCATGATTCTGGCATAGGATAATCTGCAGTGATTATTATCTGGTTTCTTTTTTTCTCAAATTTTTTATTACTTTATAAATAATAGGAATCAAAATTTCCACTTCCTCCCCTCCTTCCACTTCATTTCCTCTCCCCCTCCCCTTCCAGTCCCAAGAGAGGGCAGGGTACCCTGCCCTGTGGGAAGTCCAAGGCCCTCTCCCCTCCATCCTGGCTTAGGAAGGTGTGCATCCAGATAGAATAGGATCCCAAAAAGTTAGTACATGCAGTAGAGACAAATCCCAGTGTCATTATCATTGGCTTCTCAGTCTGCCTCAATTGTGAGCCACATTCAGAGGGTCCAGTTTGATCCCATGCTTGTTCAGTCCCAGTCCAGCTGGATTTGGTGAGCTCCCATTAGTTCAGGCACACTGTCTCAGTGGGTGGACCAACCCCTCGTGGTCCTGACTTCCTTGGTCATATTCTTCCTCCTTCTGCTCTACAATTGGACCTTGAGAGCTCAGTCCAGTGCTCCCATGTGGGTCTCTGTCTCTATCTCCTTCTGTCACCGGACGAAGGTTCTATGGTGATAGTCAAGATAGTCCTAAGTCTGACTCCAGGATAAGGTCAGTTCAGGCACCCGCTCCTCCACTGCCAGGAATCCTGACACTGAGGAAATTCAGAGAATCATTAGGTCTTACTAAAATAGCCTGTATTCCACAAAATTGGAAAATGTAAAAGAAATGGACATTTTTTGATAAATACCATATACCAAAATTAAATCAAGACCAGGTAAACAATTTAAATAGACCTGTAAGTCGCGAAAAAAAAGAAGCTTTCGTCAAAAACCTTCCAACCAAAAAAAAGCTCAGGACCAGATAGTTTTAGTGCAGAATTCTACCAGACCTTCCAAGAAGAGCTAATACCTATACTCCTTAATGTGTTCCACATAATAGAAACAGAAGAGTCATTGCCAAACTCTTTTTATGAAGCTACAGTTACCCTGATACCAAAACATCACAAAAACTCAATCAAGAAAGAGAATTAAAGATCAATCTTTTAGCAAATTGTTTTTTTTGCAAAAATTCTCAGTAAAATATTGGCAAACCGAATCCAAGAACACATCAAAAAAATCATCCATTATGATCAAGTAGGCTTCATCCCAGAGATGCAGGGCTGGTTCAACATACGAAAATCTATGAATGTAATCCATCATATAAATAAACTGAAAAAAAAACATATGATCATTTCATTAGATGCTGAAAAGGCATTTGACAGAATTCAACACCCCTTTATGATAAAGGTCTTGGAGGTATTATCTGGTTTCTAATGTATCTTTCTTCTTTATCTCAAGATACATATAAAGGGCAGCCAAATAGAGTAGTTGTGGTCACTGTGGGACACAAACTTTGAGGAGTTGGAAATCTTGAAGGCCTGGTGACAATAGTTCTGGGCTGGAATTCAACTTGTTAGCATCTGATCATTAGGTTGTGGCTCTCTTTTTTGTTTGTTTGTTTTGAAGAGAATGTCAAAATCCTTGGCAGTCTTTTATTTGGATGCAGTATAGAAT
Source organism: Myodes glareolus (assembly GCF_982192425.1). Lineage (NCBI taxonomy): Eukaryota > Metazoa > Chordata > Mammalia > Rodentia > Cricetidae > Myodes > Myodes glareolus. The sequence goes on from NC_142033.1 coordinate 36,459,907, forward strand.
TTGTCGGTTCAGTTTTAGTTAGGTAGTATATTTCAAGTCAATTCATGTAGCAAAATCCAATTCAATGCAAGTAGTGAAAATCAGTTCAAGGTTGGGGGGATTTAATTCCACTTAAGTTATTGTCAGCCTCTGTTTTCTTCATTCTTACTAGCTGTGCACCTGTTTAATAGCCTTAAGAAGCAGCATTTTAGAAATGCACGCCATCAACTAATGCTGTCATTGAGTCTTATTTGTTAGATATGGCTCCCATGCTCCAAACTCATACAGTTCCCTTAAGTAAAAGTTGAGTCACAATCAAATCATGAGTCAGTGTGTATTTTTCATCGCCTTGATTGTGGAAGAAGAGGGTTCCTCAGAAGAAAGGAAAATTGGAGCCTATTTTAGAGGACGTACCTATCATGTTCTGTTATGTTCTAGTCTTACATCTCACTCTCGTGTCACTGAGCTTGGCCATGTCCTGGCTTTCAGCTTGAATGGGAGCATTGAAATAGCTAAAAGATGACCTCGCTGAGATCTCACAGCCTCATCCCTCTGAGTTATTAGGCAGAAAGTGTCTGCTTTCCAATGTTCCTGTGTGGCCAACCCTCCATTCTAAGCACTAGAATTCATCCCTTCTCACCTGCTGAAGAATATCATTGCACTAATACTTCATCGTCTCTGATATCATCAGTGCATTCCATATTCAGTATAACTAATAGAAAAAAAGTAGCATTAATCATCTGATTTTCAAACCAAATACCCTAGCGATAACTAACATATTTGTTCCACTATTAAGCAGATGTACTTGAAGACTATTTTCACTTTCCCCAGATTTTGTTTCTTCATGTTCTGTTAAGCCCATCAAATCAACGTTGTGTCCTTCTTATTCTACCATAGTCCTCTTGTCCAAATATTAGACATGGCTAAACCTAGTAATCAATTCAGACATCAACTATCAATGCTCTTTGACAGAGTCTATTCCTCTTCTTAAATGTAAAGACATTGCCCAAAGTTAACTTCTTTATTTGGTTTTCAGAATAACATTTCATTGAATTACATTTCATCTTTAATGCTTTAATTCTTTTGCTGGCCTATACTTCCCTGACCACTTCATTATCAGAATGTTTCAATGTTCCACATTTAATTAATTTTTGTATTGATACTCTTCTACCATGGTAGACTCAATTTTAATCATGAGCTATATTTGCATGGGATAATGAATGCCTAGGTTTGATCTTAAGGTCAGACACATATATCCAATTATTTTCCTTATATTCTATTTGAATATCCAAAAGACAAACAATATATGTACAGAACCAATCTTTCAATTTTGCTTCCTAAAATCCATCACATTCTGTCTTCAGTGAAGCATTATCAAGTCATTTACATAACTGCATTCCTTAGTCTATTTGGATTATTTTTGCAACGTACCACAGAATGTATATTGTTACTACAGACATTTTCTTGTTGTTTAATGCATTTCTCATGAGGGTTTTTTCTGGCATGCACATGGTCATTTTTTTTTCTGTTTCTCTACAAAGTCTTTCCTGATGTGTGTTGGGGGAGCATACAGAAAAAGTGTAAGCACTCTGACACCTGTCATTGTAAAGTCAGGGATTTTATTTAAACAGAACCTTCATGACTATCTTATTACTAAAGGCTTCTTCTCCAAATAAAACCACAAATAAAGCAGTGAGCACTTCAATGGGTAATATTTTTTTTTTTTTTTTTGCTTTATAACTAATACCTTTTAAAATTTCCACCTCCTCCCCTCCTCCCATTTCCCTCCCTCTCCCCCACTCACCCTCCCCGCTTCCAGTCCTAAGAGAGGGCAGGGTACCCTGCCCTGTGGGAAGTCCAAGGCCTTCCCCCCTCCATCCAAGCCTAGGAAGGTGTGCATACAAACAGACTAGGATCGCAAAAGCCAGTCCATGCAGTAGAATCAAATCCCAGTGCCGTTATGTAAATTTTTGAGAAAACATAAACATCTGGCTGGGACCTTTTGTTATCTTGTGTTGATTTTGGTTCAAATCTGTTGTAAGGATAGCAGTCAGGGTTATCATTTCAGCATAATTAAAATACAATACTCTTTACATACATCATGAACCTCCGTTCACCATGATTTCATTCTTTAGTCATCGTGTCCTTCATCATTCTCCTCACATCCGTAGCATGCTAAGCACGAAGCGACATGATATCTGTGTAGCTGACACCTTCTCATCCTTAGAGTGTTTCTCAGTGACTATATTTTTAAGAAGATGAAGCTAATGGCTCGGTTGAATTTTAAACTCTTTTCTCTATCCTGATATTTTCTTACTCAGTCCGGCTCTATTTGTTTTCTCTAAGACATGTATCATTTTTGATATTCTAAAGAAGAAATGCTTTCTTTAATCTCTGACTTTCCAACTAGAATGTCAGTTCTCTTCCTTTTTTGTAAACCTAAGAATGTCTGGTCCATAATAGATTTCCACAAATATTTGTTAAAACAATAAATTTATTTATGCTCAGTAAGAGAAAAGGATGTCCTTCACATAAATATAAGAAAATGATCATTGATAGAAGACAATATACTATGAAGTAGTAATTATAAATTCTTAAAATTGGCAAGTGGTTTAATCATAATGTCTGGAATCATTTAGTACACCTGATATATATTTTTTCTGAGTACTAACAATAACGATATGGATTATTTAAAGTACAGTGGAAAGCATACCATATTTCAAAACAACAAAGAAAATAAAATACCAGAAAATTGCTGAAAGGTTGAGTATTAAAATGCTACTGTGCAGCCCATGTTTAAATGTATGAAGATTTGAATATACATATAAAAAGGCATCTTAGGTGATAATTTTATAACAAGATAATCTATTCAATCTGACTTTTGTAGAAGAACAAAAATCTGTGATGCAATAAGTTGAAAGGAAATGAAATGAAAGGGAAGTTTATGTTACCAGTTTTATAGTATGAACTGACTAATGCAAATACGATAATAAATAAGCAAGTGGGAAAGGTCTGTGCATAGTTAAGTGGTGTATATACGCCACTAGTGTAGAGAGACTGTGTCTGTTTGGCTCTATTCCTATCAAGAAAAATTTATTTAATTCCTCTATTCTCTTGGCTTGTTCCACTGTAAACGATACAAACCTATGCCATCTCCGGTAGGGGAATGTTAAAAGAATATGTGAAGTAATGAAAACAAGACAAACTTCTATTTCCTGTATCTGAATACCTACAAATTCTATAAAAGAATATAGGTTTTGAAGGGTGCTGATTGTTAGTAACTATGGCTCTGACAGACACAGATTGTGTCACAATATACAGAACATATGTGTTCATTTTTATGCTTATGCTAGTATTTTTATTAGAGGGAAAAAAGATTTTTTAAAATGTAGAGGGATTCATATTCATACATGAACAACCCTTAATTAAAACTTAGATTTCCCTGTAGACATAGAGTATATTTACCACAGTCTCAAAACCGGGTTGCTCACCCTACCCAGCTTATTTTCGTGACTAGTACCCATGGACATATTAATTTGAAGACTGTGGATGAGGTCTGGCAATGAGGGAGGAAAGACCACTGTAGAAGCCCAAGGCAAAGCAAACAACACGAAAAACAGTAGCTGGGACGAAAGAGTTAGATGAGTAATGACTTCAGTCTGGCCAGCTGACGAGGTGGGGAAGTCTTAGTAGGAAAACAATAATTTCCATGGCAATGCACGAGAAGGTGTTAGAGGGAGTATGAAGTGTGGATGGTTGCAGGATATGCAAATAATGAGCAGGAAGACTGTACATGGCAGAGTTTATTCCCAATCTCTGGTTTCCAAGAGGCACAGGCTGCACAGTGCTAACAGGAGGCATACCTGGCATCCCAGAATTGACTTTGGCACAAGGCAGCATATGCTAATCAGACGCAAGCTGCCAGCCCACCAGCCGCCCTCCTCCCTGCTGCTGCCACAGTCTCCTCCCAGCCATCCCACTGCCAATTAGGCAAGCGACTGAAGCAAAATACAGTAATAAGCTATGGCAAGGAAAATTAGAGAGCCTTGCAAGTTCTCGTTCAGGCTGACATGATTTGTCAGTAATAAAGGTAGCCTACCTAAGCTTTATAAACATAAATAAGATATTATCACTTTTCCATAAGAACATAAGAAGGTGATTAAAAGTATATGCTATTGTTTAGTTGGACAACTTTGTATCAATTTTGGAATTTTGACAAGGGCTTGTAAATATTAATGTAATATAATCATAATTACTTAAGACATTTAAATCACTCTCATTTGTAGCTCAAAAACAAGATTAAAAACAACACTATATGAATACCCTCTTGATACCATCTGCTGAGTTAGGTATGTCAAATTTATTTGTTGTTTAATTCTGAAAACAATTTTCTAGTTAGGACAACATCATGGCCTTCCTATTGGCACACAAGGAAATTGATTCACCAAACTAGTCAGAGGGCCTGTAACTTGTGTAATCTCTCCATAACCCCTTTTATCAAACACCTGGCCAACATTAAAGCAATAATTTATATATGTATTTGAGAACTGTGCTTACTAAAATCATGTCACAACTTGAGGTGAACACTAAGATCTAAATTCCCATCATCTTTGTTTGGTGTCAGCAGATGAATTTTTTTTTTGTTACTATTTTTTTTCTTTCTTTATTTATTTAAAGAATTTCCATTTCCTCCCCTCCTCCCAATACCCTCCCGCACCCCCCACTGCCTCTCTTCCTCCCTCACCATTCCCAAGATTAGTCAGGGTTTCCTGCCCTGTGGGAAATCCAAGTTCCTCCCCTCTCCCTCCAGGTACAGGAAGGTGAGCATCCAAACAGGCCAGGATCCCAAAAAGCCAGTCCATGCAGACGAAGCAAGACACAGTGCTATTGTCAATGGCTTCTCAGTCAGCCCCCATGTCAGCCACATTCAGAGAATCCGGTTTGATCACATGCTCATTCAGTCCCAGTCCAGCTGGCCTTGGTGAGCTCTCATTCGATCAGTCCCCTTGTATAAGTGGGTGAACGCACCCTTCGCGGTCCTGACTTCCTTTTTCATGTTCTCCTTCCTTCTGCTCTTCATTTGGACCTTGGGGGCTCAGTCCAGTGCTCCAGTGTGGGTCTCCGTCTCTATCTCCATCCATTGTCGGATGAAGGCTCCCTCTGTTTCTGCTTTCCTTGCTCACGATCTCCCTCCCTCTGCTTCTCATTTGGACTAGGGAGTTAAGTCCAGTGTTCCAATATGTGTCTCTGTCTCTATCTCCATCCTTCGCCTTATGAATGTTCTGTGGTGTCATGCAAAATATTCATCAGTATGGTTATGGGCCAAGGCCAGTTCAGGCACCCTCTCCTCTGCTGCCCAGGGAACAATCTGGGGACCTCTCCTTGGGCCTGGGAAACCCACCAGAATCAAGTCTCTTGCAAACCCTAAGATGGCTCCACTCCCTTAGTTAGATATAAACTTCCCTGCTCCATAACCATCCTTCCTCCCTCCCCCCATCCCATTCCTCCATGCCATCCCCAATCCTCCCCCTCTCCCCTCTCCCTAACCATCTCCCCTTACTTTCACCCCACCACCCCCCGTGCACCCAAGTGTGCCTGGCAATCTTGTCTATTTCTAATATCCAGGAGGATAACTATATGATTTTCTTCAGGTGCACCTTCTTATTTAGCTTCTCTAGGATCACAAATTATAGACTCAAAGACCTTTAACTATGGATAGAATCCACTTATGAGTGAGTACATACCATATTCCTCTTTTTTGGGTTTGGGTTACCTCATTCAGTAAAGCGTTTTCTATTTCCATCCATTTGCATGTAAAATTCAAGATGTCATTGTTTTTTACCGCTGAGTAAAACTCTAATGTGTATATGTTCCACACCTTTTCTAACCATTCTTCTATTGAGGGGCACCTAGGCTGTTTCCAGGTTCTGGCTATTACAAATAGTGCAGTTATGAACATAGTTGAACAAATACTTTTGTAGTATGATAGGGCATCTCTTGGGTATATTCCCAAGAGTGGAATTGCTGGGTCCTGAGGGAGGTTGACTCCCAGTTTCCTGAAAAACCGCCACACTGATTTCCACAGTGGCTGCACAAGTTTGCATTCCCACCAACGATGGATGAGTGTTCCCCTCACTCCACATCCTCTCCAGCATAGGCTATCATTGGTGTTTTTGAGTTTAGCTATTCTGACATCATTCCCATCATCTTTGTTTGGTGTCAGCAGATGAATTTTGAGGAGTTTTGTGTGTCTTGCACTATAGCTAAAATTTTACTATTACTGGACTAAGACTGATATAATAAAATCAGTTTTTACATAATCATCTCCCCTGCCCAAGTACTATAATTTGAATTTCTAAGCAAAATTTCTCTGGTAAGCCATCTCCATCTCTAAGCATGTAGCTACTCATAGTTGCATGGCTATAGTAGCTAGAAAATCAGTATAATCTGAACATGATTTGACAGTTCTCGTAACCACTTTCTAAAATCATTTGCCCAATACATTTTGTCTTGGAAACCATCTATGAAATCTCTACAGTATTATAGAGTACATGAGGATGACTGAAGGTACTGAAGATTTTTTGTTTCTATAATTTTGTTGATTCAGGCTTTGTTGTGGCAAGCAGGCAAGCCATGAAGTATCCCTTCTCCTGCTACAGCCTCCCAAATACGACTGTCATGTGTATTCAATCTTTGTCTTTAATTTGACTCAGGTTTTGAACGGTAGCTTTTGTTTTCAGCACTTACACTTTTAAATGATAATGAAGAGAGCAATAGTTCCTCTACTCTGATTCTTCCACTGTTTTATAGGTTCACCCAATTACTCTACTGTGATATATTTACTTTTACTACAACAAACTTTTGACTGTGCATCTTTAAGTTTTAATTTTAAAAATTACAAAAGCTACTAGTGATGTTCAAATGTGTTTTTATCATTTTGGGAAAATAGTTTCTAATTGGATGATTTTTGTGATAAAAGTTTTTCTAATGCATTATTCATCACAAATAATATAATATTTTCCCAGCTAAATCACCTTAGGGAGTTATAAGAAGTCTCCCAAATGATTAACATTTCCACATTCACCCAGCATTTATGGCAATGCAATTTACAAGAATGACATAGAAAATGGATTTGATAACAGTGGGGAGTGTGTACAGAAAAGGGCTTTCTTTGTTGGTCTGCTGTTCTTTTGTTGTCTTATTAGCATAGTGCCAAATGTATTATTTTATCTTAAACTCAAAAATATTACAATATTACTGTGAAACTTAACAGTAGTCACATCCTGTTTCAGTATTTTAGATAAAGGATAACAGGTTTCTCAGGTATCTGCATTTGGCTATTCCTACATCCAGTCTAACTTTAATGCCCTGAACAATTCTGATGTCAGAAACCATGAGATTAGATTTGAGCCGTGGTAAATTTTTGGAAGTTACCTTTCAATAATGTATTCTTGGAGTTGACAGGTTATGTTTGCAAGTGTTTGGCTATAAGTGATAATGACAATGGAGGATCCATTTGATATCAACTGACTATCAAATTATGCCTAATTAATGAGTTGTATCATGTCCTTTGAGACATTTAAGGACAGAATAGTTCAGTACCGAATATCAAGGATTTAATTAACCCAAAATTACAAATCTATTTTTAAAAGAGTCTCAGGTTTGTAGACACAGTGGAAGAATGGAGAAGAAACCAGTACAAGGCTTGTGTTCTTCTTTCTGGTGATCCATACTAAATTCTTTTACCAATTAGGAAATGAATAACTAAAAAATAGAATGTCAGGGTCTTTTTGGCAGCCATTTATATAGTTCAATGTTCCTTGGCTTTTCTCAGTCTACCACTAGATGGGACTCTTATATCCTTCCTTTGCATTCTCAGCATCTTTATCCACCACGTTCCTATGGGGACTAAGCAGCATAATAAACAAACAAACAGAAGCTACAGAAATCAAAGTTAGACAGAGTCTACACAAGTTATTTGCATTTGTCGGTGAAAGTCTGGAAAATATATATTCTAATCCCCATTGTGGAGACAAAGTCAGCGAGGTACATACAGCACGGAAGGGGAAAGGGAGAAGGAGAATGCTATAATCGTTGGGGAAGTGCAAATACTACTTACCCACTATCCATGAGAGCATCATTTCCATTTCTCATGTGAAAAGGTTTACTGTGGAGCAGCTGCAGGTGCTGTGCAAAAGCCATCATCTTATGTCACTTAAAATGATACTTATATTAATGTAGTTAAGTTATGTCACTCTACAGAAGCAGGCAGAAAGCTCAAAACCCCATTTCAGTTTAATACCCATTTCTATCTCTAGGTAAACCATATCCCAAGCAATTAAAACTAGTCTATGAATTACACATCCTTATCATAATAGAGACCTTAGAGACTTCACCAATGAAATGCAAGGTTAGACAAATATTGCTAATATATGCTATGAGCCTATGATTTTGAAAGAAAATGTCTCTTTAAATTCTTGGCAAAGCATGTGGGATTTCAAGTCAGGCTGTCTGAATTTGTGTCTTATGCTTACTATTTGAGAGTAATTGTGATTTTCAGTAGGATTCTTAACTTCAATGTGCTTCAGTTTCCTTGTCTATACATTTTATTAAATGCATTAGTTAATGCATTGAAGATAACCTCACAGGTTGTATCAATCTTGCATTAAGATATAAAAGCAAGCAAACAAGCAAACAAACAAACAAACAAATACTTCCTTGTGGATTAATTGACCAGGAATTTTGAATTTTCCCATGTTCCTTTCCCATCTGTTTGATGTTACTGGACTATCTATAGACTCATTTCTCTCTCTCTCTCTCTCTCTCTCTCTCTCTCTCTCTCTCTCTCTCTCTCTCTCCCCTCCCGGTGTGTTCTCATGTGCATGTGCGTATTGCATGTGTGTGTGTGTGTGTGTGTGTGTGTGTGTGTGTGTGTGTGTTTGAAATGCACAATGATTTCTGGGAAAATTCTTCAGGTTTTACTTCCAAATTTATACACCACATTAACAGATATTTATGCACAAAGTAGGTACTTCTGTTTTATGTATTATATTTATTCATTTTTTCATTCTAAAGAAGTTATGCTTGCCAGGTACTGTGATAATCTATTCAGGCACAATGTTAAGCTAAACTGAGATATCTGTCCTCAGAGGCTTAGTGGTCTGAGGTGAGGGACAGATAAACAAACTCAGCAAATTTGGTTAATTATGCTATGATGAAATGATAAATACTCTCTGGACACACAAAAAGCCCTCCAAGCAGAACTGGCGCCCCACCCCAATGCATGTTAATATCTGAATCCCAAAATCATCCCAAAGCTGTATGTCTGTGAATGTGCCTTCAGGTTCAAATTCACTGTGAACAAATTTCATTCTGGTTTTGACTATTTTACTTATAGTTTTTATTTTATTTTCCATATTAAAAGGAAAACAAACTATCTTTTTTTTTCATTTTACATACTAATTCCAGTTCCCACTCCCTCCCCTCCTCCCATTCCCTCTACCTTTCTTCAGAGTGTATAAGGCACATTGCTTTGGGGAAGGTCCAAGGCCCTCACTAATATATCTAGGCTGAGCAAGTTATGTATCCGGAGAGAATAGGTTCTTAAAATGCTAGGACAAGCAGTAGGGATTAACCCTGGTGATACTGCCAGTGGTTCATCAGGCTGCCCAAGTCATACAACTGTCAACCACATTCAGAGGGACTAGTTCCTTCCCTGTCCAGCTGGAGTTGGTGAGCTCCCATTAGCTCAGGTAACCTGTTTCAGTGGGTGAACCCATCACGGTCTTGACCTCTTTGCTCATATTTTCACTCCTCCCTCTCTTCAACTGGATGTTGGGAGCTCAGCCCAGTGTTCTGTTGTAGGTCTCTGCCTCTGTTTCCATCAGTTTCTGGATGAAGGTTCTATCATGACATTTAAGATAGGCATCAATCTGACTACAGGGCAAGGCCAGTTCAGGCACCCTCTCCTCTACTGCTTAGGGTCTTAGCTGGAGTCATCCTTGTGGATTCCTGGAAATTTCTCAAGTGCCAGATTTCTTGATAGTCCCATAATGTCTCCCTCAATCAAGATATCTGTTTCCTTGCTCTCATCTCTGTCCTTCCTTCATCTCAACTATCCCAGTCCATCAAATTTTTCTTCCCCCTCCCCTTCTCCTCTTCTCTTCTCTTCCACTTCTACCTTTCCTTCACCCGCACCCCCAAGCTCCCAATTTTGTCAGGCAATCTTGTTTGTTTGCCCTTTCCAGGTAGATCTATGTATACTTTTCTTAGGGTTCGCCTTGTTACTTAGCTTCTAGGATTATGAACTATAGGCTTGTTATCCTTTGCTTTACAGCTAGTATCCACTTATGAGTGAGTATATACCATGTTCATCTTTCTGGGTCTGAATTACCTCACTCAGGATATTTTTCTCTAGTTCCATCCATTTGCACGCAAATCTCAAGATGTCATATTTTTTTATTGCTGAGTGTTTTTGAAGATCTTTTAATGTCTTACAAATTCAAGAGTTGCTATCAGCATAAATGCTAAATTGACTTTAGTTATATATCTTTGTGGTATTATTAGTTCTAGTATGATTTTGATATAGGTTGTGATAAAAGCATTAAAATAATTTTATGGTTCATGTTTTCTCACAAAGTGTAATCAGGTATTTGTGAATTGTAGGTGAGGATGGGGAAAGTTACTGATTAAATGAGAATTGTAATAATTAAATACTTTGACTTCTTGAATTTTCTTTTTTGGATAATTATTTGAAAACAGCACAGGAAAATCAATGATATACCAACTTTTTAACATATTGTAATTCATTGTAATTCAGTTTTACATGCTTTCACATAGTGCTTCTTAAGAGTAAGATATAAAAAAAGATTAAGATATAAGTACACAATGGCCTACTAGAATATTTGAGGTTCCTACTTAAATATTCTGTTCACAGTCAGATATTTGTGAATTTTTCTTATCCTTAGAACTTATATTAACTTATTACTTCTCAATGGTTGTCTTTATTTTATTAGTATATTACTTTAGTAAGTTTTATGCAGCTTTTTGGGTTACAAATAATTTTTAAGATCATGTATTAATGTTATGAGGCCAAACTTCAGATTTCAGTGCTGACATCTGCAGAGTTTGCAATCTGTCTTTCCTATTCTTACAACAAACTAACGCTAAGACAAATGAAAACAAATGTGTCTCATTGGATTTACAATGAACCATGATTACAGGCAAAGTGTCATCCTAAATTGTAAAGAGACAGGAAAAATCAGAATGACACAGCCAAGATCTCTTACCTGGAAGAGAAGCTGTGGGAGCTATATGCTGGTTGGAACATTTTCATAGCAATTTTGATGAATTGCCTGGCACTGAATCTATGTGAGTGTGAAAAGGAGACACCTATCAAGCTGTAGTCTTATTGCACATCACATTGGCAAGGACTGTAACTCAGAACCTTTCCTAGATACTCAAGAATGATCTGAGAAATATGGCCATGGTCAGTGCAGCAGCAAATCATTCTGAACTTTGCTCAGACCCTCATTCAGAGCAAATATTTCAGAAGAAGACGCTTCGCTAGAAATTCTTCTGGTGATAGAAATTGAATTCTGTATCCTTCCCATAGAGCTTTGCTTACTTAACCCATAAAAGGGGGATAACTCACAGCAATGGTCATAAGAAATTCGTGGAAACATATTTGGAATGCTGTAGTCAGTTCATCAGCTAGAAAAATGGAACAACATTGGAGACAGTTGTAACCTGGAACCTAAGTCCATTAGAAGTGAGATGTAGTCAACAGCTCACAAACTGGAGCCCTGCCTTTACCTTCACACCACACCCTCACTGTACTCTAGTAATATACCTGTGGCTTATACATGAATGAACTGAAAGATACAGATGCTCTCTGAGAAGGAACTGAAAGTCTCTATGATAGATAGCTGGAACACTCAGAAATTTCTCTCAGGTGCTTCATATAACTACAGCAGGTAAACATTAAACTAAACTAGAGAAATTAACAAAATTCTACAGTACAAGTCTACCTCAGTTCCCATTCCCCAGTACATTTACAGTTTACTATAACAACATGTTATGGATGAAGGTAAAATAAAAGGAGAAACAAAAGAGACCAAGCCAATATTAAAACTATTGATTTAGTTGTTAGAATTGCTGGATGGGAAGTGTAAACTATGTTTGATACGGTCATACATATTTAGTGGATTTGATGGTAGACATAATGGACAAGGAAGAGCCAAGTAATGTAAGGAGAGGGATATAACTAAGTAATAATCAAAAGGAAACAAAGAGTTCATTGTATCCAAGCATGAATTACCAAAGACAAAGAGAAAATTAAAAGTAACAACAGAAAGCATTGTAATTAAAATACAGTATGGAAACAGAATTCAAGGAATGGGTTCAGTGTGAATTTGTCTGGTATGGGAAGTCCTTCTATATATGTGTTGCTTTTACTGGTTAATGAATAGAGCTGTTTTTGACCAATGGCTTAACAGAGTAATGCAGTTTCGGTGTGATTATTTTGGTTCTTATTGGCCAGAAATGAACGAACAGTGTCAGCCAATAGCTGTTGAAAAAAGGCAGGTGAGTTTCTATGTCTAGATTATTATAAATTTACCAAAATGTTATTCAAACAGAAATATAAAACTAAACATTAGTGGAGAATCATAGAATTGCTACAACTTCAACATTTATTAAATATTCATAGTTGGGACATAAGAAAAAGAAGGGAGTAAGGATAATATATAATAAATATTTGACATAATAATACTCAAGAACTTGGGAATATTACAGACCAAATCACAGAAGCCAACTTAGAAAGGTCTGAGTGCAGCAACAAGTACAAATTTATAAAGAATTTAAGGCTAATTCACAGCAAATTTGATCCATCTTGGGCTGTAAATAAGTTCTGGACCAGCCAAAACTACATACTAAGGAAACAAATCTACCTATATATTCAAAATACAGTAAACAAATACTACTCATAATTTCTTGGTGGGGAGTATTGATAAAGGACAAAGTCATCAACACAATTATGGAGACAGTATCTAAAGTGATCTTGAAATTGGACTCTGATGTCATGTCCTTGCTTGAAATCCATGCTTTTTCATTTCTTCCTTGCATCTTCCATTCCATTCCTCCTGAATACCTAGTTTCTCTGTCCTTGACTCTTGCACATATTATCTACTCATCTAGTTGATTTTTTATGATTGCACATATTTATTATCATTCATATTTTATGGTATCGACTGTATTTTGGAGTAATCTTTTAAATAGTAATTTATCTATGTATCTATTTATTCATTTACTTAGAACAATCTCTTTATTTTTCATATCAATCCGTTTCCTCTCCCTCCCCTTCTCCTGCTCTCCTCACCTTCCTTCCACCCCATTACTCAGAGAGTGTGAGGCCTCACATGGGAAGTTAACAAAGTGTATTTGACTTTTAAATACCATTCTACTCCCTACCACACATTTCTTTACAGTAGCTTTGCTGGTCTACACAGACTGTTCTATTATTGTTTAACAAGCAGTTTGTTCTATTGTGGTGTAGGTAATATTTCTTTCTTACTTTTTAATGTCTCTGGCAGAACCCCTATGACTTTTCTGTACTTCAAGAAACTGAGGATTCCTTCATGAAAGAAGAGGTGGATTTTGATATTGACTAATTAATATGTGATTTTTGCATTATAAATAACTAGGGAAGTAGTTTACATAAATATTTATTTATTCAATAACTGTGTAACAAGTTTTTACATTCCCCTAGACCCCTTTTTGCATTTTTGGAGAAAAAACAGGAAGGCTGCAATTTATGCAGTTGACTAGGGTATAGGCTTATGGAAATGAGTAGGCAAACTGAGCAGGAGAGGAGACAACTGAAAGATGTACAGGACAGGTCAAAATAATCTCAAGGACAAAGAGTTTAAGGGCTTTAAACCCTGACCTAGGCATACTGAAGTGTTTATAGCATGGCTGCTGTAGAGAGCAAGGAGAATTTTGCTCTTTGTTGGTGTGTGTGCTCACATGTGCCTACAGAAGCAGACTTCAGTTATTATGAAATAGTAATCCATTGCATGAAGGACCATGAGTTATCAGAATACAAAAGACTGTATGTGTGTTAAAGGAAAGAGTAAGTAATAACATGTACAATTACCCAAATTGACAAAATATTTATGCTTCTGCGCTTGAATCTAAAATCTGAAATTGGTGTCATTTAGATTGTGGACACTTTCACAGAAAAGAGACCTTTAAAAAGCAAAATGACTGAGTCTGGAAATAATCTTTGGATATAATAAATCTGTGAACCACTCATATTAACCAGAAGAATAACTTGTCATTCCTGCAACCGTGTGGCTGCACAAGCTGTAAATAGCACCTTCTAGACCACAATTGTTTCTGTGTTCTCAGAAAGTTTGAATTAGGAGAATATGAAATAATTTGGTTTCACAATGCTGATATATGTCTAAATTATATCTAACATACAGAAACCTGAAAGCTTTATTGGACAGGCGTAAAGGAGTTGCAAATCACAACTGTAACCTTTCTCAATGCTGTAATAATGTATTCTAAACATTATTATGTTTGAGAATAATTTGAGTATTGTTTTGTCCCATGTAATAAAAAAATACAGAAACAAACATTTTTTTAAATCAGACTCTTGTTACTGCAATTTCTAGCTATAACCAGCAGGTGGTATCAAACAGTATTACATTTCTACTATTTGCTTCTGATTACTGATGCTTCTTTTTCTTAGCTTCTATTACACACACTAAACCTCCTTTCTCTCCTCCCACCCTTTCTACTCCTTTCTTTACCTTCTTCCTCTCTGTCTCTGATTTTCTGTCTCCAATTCTCTCTTTCTGTTTCTCTCTCTCTTTCACACCCACATCCACACTGACATTCTCACAGGGATCATTTTTAATTTCTTTAATTAACTTATAGGCTGTTATTCTTTCTTCACAAGCACTGTGTATCTTTTGAAAACAGAAGGGCCAGCTTCACACTCTGTTCACTGGGTCTCAATAGTAACAGTATTCGAAAGCACAATTTTAAATTCTTACTTTAAAAAAGAGAAAAGTTTAAAACAAAAGAAGAAGCAGTGAAGAAAATTTCCCAAAGTTACAGGTTGCAAATCGGACACCTGGCAGCGGTAACTCGCCCTCTTGTTGTGTTGAAAACATTCTCTCTGATTAGATCTTCTTCATTCAACAAATATTTCATCCCAGTATTAGGGTTGCCTTGCTTAGAGACCATTTGCACAAAAGCCAGGAGTGAAATACCAATTCAAGATAGCAAGTTTTTGTTCCTCTTAAAACTGTTATATAAATTGAAACCAGGATATGGAAGAAGTAGGGGTTAGATGTGACCTTGGCCATCAGCATTACCCATCCATTTCACACACGTGCCTGAATTTTAACTGATGAATCACTTTAGGGTGCCTGTCTTTTTGTCTTGCTGAGAAATATGTAGTTCTCCTAGAGAAGATGTGCACTTCACAGGTTGCACCAAGGTGAGAAGGAGGAACACTGAAGCACTGTTTGGGAGCGGTGCATGATGAGCTAGCAAGATGCCATTGTTGGAAGACACTGCAAAGTGTGTGCACTTTTCAGATAAGTGCATCACTTCTAAATGCTCAGCTCTTTCTGTTGATGTCATGAGAGCCATCTGGGCTGAACAGTTAGTCAGAAAAGCTGGCGTCTGAAAATCTTATCCTCCTAATGAAAGGAGAAAATGGAGAGATGGAGGGAGGGCAGCAGAAAGGCTCTTGGCCGATGAAGTTAGCACTGTCGCTGTCAAATTCAAAACCCTTTTGAAAGCAAATAGGTGCACGGGGGAAAGATTTGAATATGGTAAAAAGCTAATGGCTGCACACAAGGCTCCTATTGAATCTGCTGTCAGTGTGCATTCAGTTCAATGAATGGATCTGACACTCGTTTTTAGCTGTGAGTACAAGCTTTGAAAGAAAGCCGAGCTTATGATCCTTGATCATTTGAACTTGAGTGATACTTTACAAAAATAAATGGAAATAAAATTACATCAGTTTTTGCTTTGCTTTCCTCTCGGTCCAACCCCTCAAAATTCCCTTCCTCCAAGCCACCCAGACACACCTTCAACTCCCTCACTATTTGATATCCTCATAAGGTGTGACTTCTGTGTATATAATTTCGGGGTTAGCCATTCTTCACGAGATAACCAATGAGGGCTCATCCTTGTGAGGCCCAATTTTCCCTTTCTCAGCCTTCTTTAGTTGTCTATAGTTCTTTCACCTTATAATGTCAACACAAGGTCATTGTCATTGCCTAGGTCTTGCTTAGGTGGCTGTACCATTGAGGCATTATAGGTACAGCTTCCTTGCCTTTTCTAGGACGAAGCATTCTCACTCTAGAGTTTCTGTTTCTCTGGCTATACCCTCTTCCTGTCTCGTCCTTCAAGCTATCACTTAAGCATTAGGTGGGAGTTCTCTTGCAAATGTATCCACTAAGCCTGGGCTTCCCTTGATTAATTGATCTCTGCAGTATGACCTGCTGTAGTTTTCTGTAATAGTCTCTATTTGTTACCAAAAGAAGCTTCTTTTATGGGATGAAAGATATACTTAACTATGGATATAAGCAGAAGTCCTAGATTTCAGTTATGAATTGTACCAGTCTAGTAAAGCAGGGGTAGAATATTCTCCTCTGAAACCCATTACTGTCCTGTCTCCTGGTAGTTGGCTAAACTTCTAGCAATAGTCATGTCATTCCTTCTGTTCAATAGACCTTTCAGTCTGAATGACACCAGTCAGTTATCATAAAGATATGATTGCCACTGTTACACCCGTAGGGATTACCTACCATGCTGGTCATTGTTGCACTTCCTTGTTGTCTTAGCAGGATAAAACAATGGATGGCTTCCCTCCCTGGCAGCTCATACTACTTTCTGGTACCGTGGAAGCTAGACTGCAGGAAAGAGGCTTTCAGATAAGATCTGGTCAAATCTTCAGAGTGCTATGGTATATATGGTATATAACTTCAGAAGTATATTGTATCTTCCACAATAGAGGCTTACCTTCCAACTATGACAGGCAATTCAAGGAAGCAGCTGTAGTGCTTTGTGAGTTAATTGGACTACTCTGTTCTACAATTTGAAGGAAGATGTCTAATGCTTGGCAGTAGGAGCTTTGTTAATCTAAGGCTTTTCTGTGAAACATTGGCAGCCACATAGATATGTGTGTGTATTGTGTATATATACATATACATGTATAAATGTTTGTATGTATACATGCACAAATATAACACATGTACACAAAATACATATATGTACATGCCTGTATATGTAAACACATAAGTATTGATATATATGTTTCTACTTAAAAATAAAAGATGATTTCTTGAGACTTACTTATATAACATCTGTAGAATTTTTATTTCTCCTTCCTCTTTTTCGGTTTTGACTTTGACTTCCTTCCCTACTCTCCTCCAGTTATTCCTATTTCCCACTTCATATCACCTGTGCGCCATTTCCCCCTCAAGCCCTCTTCCTGAACCTCTTTTTGCTTAACTGCTTTTTGCAGTTAGTACTTTGTTTATGTCAGTGAATATTAACATATCTATTAATTGTAAGAAGGCATACTTAATGACTTCTTAAGATGAAAGATGCTATCAAATGACCCTTTTGAAATTAATTCACTTATTCTAAGCAAAAAATCCCAAAGGGAACAAGCAAAATGTCAAGTAGATTTGCTACAAAAATTATAAAAATTAATAAATGTCTCTGTGTACCCGTTACCACAGAAAAACAATGTTATTCTCTCAGAATCTGTGCTTTCAGAGATTCACATCTTATTCCCTCCAAATTATTTATTCATTTTAATTTTCATTTTCATTATTTATGTACTAATTTATTTTTATGTGTTTGAGTGTTTTGCCTACTGTATGTATGTCCACCACATGAATATCTGGTGCCTGTAAAGACCACAATAGCGTGATGTAAACTTCAAAATCTTTGGACCTGGAGTTATAGATAGTTGTGACCTGCCATGTTTGACCTGGGAACTGAACCATTGTTCTCTGTATGAAAGACACATATTGTTAACTCCTAAATCATCTCTCCACTTCCTTCCTATTCTTTAGAAGCATAAAGGAAATGGAAAAATGTGTCTATGTGATATACTTGGGAGATATACATCTAAATTCATATATCTTTGTGTGTGTTTTAATACATTTAATAACTAAAATTAATTAGTTTCTTCAATGAAGATAAGACACAGGGCTGCTAGAAGAACCCTGAACTAATTACCCCATATTTCTTCCAGAACAATGTACACTGCTAAATCTTCCCTTAGCTCCCTCTCATAGTTTAAAGGTAAGCCCCCATTGCTGAGAAAACTTCAAACACAGAACTCAGAAGATTTGAACAGTATCGAACCTGAGAGCCTACTTCCTGAAGTCTAGCTTTTCTAATACCAGAATACTATTGAAGCTCCCAATGGTGGGGGGGACCATCAACAGTTTTTTTTATTAATTATTAAAAGATCCATTTTCCACTCCCTCCCGTTCTCCTGCTTCTCTACCTTTCATGCCTCCTCCCCACCCCATCTCCCAACCCACTCCTCTGAAAGTATAAGGCTTTCCATGGGGAATCAACAAAGTCTAGCGCATTGTTTTGAGGAAGTACCTAGGCCTTCTCACCTATATCTAGGCTTTTTCAGTGGTTATCCCCATCATGGTCTTGAACTCCGCTCATAGTCTCACTCCTCTCTCTCTTCGACTGGACTTGGGGAGCTCAGCCCAATGCTCTGCTGTGGGTCTCTGCATCTTCTTTCATCAGTTGCTGGCTGTGAATCTAACTACAGGGAAAGACCAGTTCAGGAATCCTCTCTGCCATTGCTTAGGGTCTTAGCTGGAGCCATCCTTGTGAATTTCTGGGAACTTCTCTAGTGCCAGATTTCTTGTTAGCCCCATAACAACTGCCTTAATCAAGATAAATCTTTCCTTGTTCTCCATCTCTGTCTTTCCCCCATCTCAACTATCCTGTTCCCTCAAGTTCTGCTCCCCACTATACTTCTCCTCCTTTCTCCCCTTCCACCATCTATTTTCCTCCCACACCATGCTCCCAATTTTCTCAGGAGATCTTGTCTATTTCCCCTTCCCTGGGGGTCTATGTATGTTCCTCTTATGGTTCTCCTTGTTACATAGCTTCTTTAGTGTCATGGACTATAGGCTCCTTATCATTTTTTTTTACTGCTGATATTTGCCTATGAGTGGGTATATTGCCATGCTCATATTTCTGGGTCTGGGTTACCTCACTCAGAATGATTTCTTCTAGTTCTATCCATTTGCGTGCAAATTGCAAGATGTCATATATTTTCTGCTGAATAGTTAGTACTCCATTATGTAAATGTACCACATTTTCTTTATCTGTTCTTCAGTTGTGGGACATCTAGGTTGTTTGCTGGTTCTGGCTATTACAAATAATGTTTCTATAAATGCACTTGAACAAATGTCCTTGTAATATGGTTGAGCATCCTTTGGGTATATGCCCATGAGTGCTATTGCTGAGTCTTGCAGTAGGTTGATTTCCAATTTTCTGAGAAATGGCCATACTGATTCCAGAGTAGTTGAACAAGTTTCCATTCCCACCAGCAGTGGAGGAGTGTTCCCCTTACTGTGCAACCTCTCCAGCACAAGTTGTCATTGGTGTTTCTGATCTTAGCTATTCTGACAGGTATAAGATGGTAGCTCAGAGTCATTTTGATTTGCATTTCCTTCATGGCTAAGAATGTTGAAAATTTCCTTAAGTGTCTTTCAGCTATTTGAAATTCTTCTGTTGAGAATTCCCTGTTTAGATCTGTACCCCATTTTTAATTGGAATATTTTATATTTTGATGTCGGAATTCTTGAGTTCTTTTTATATTTTAGAGATTAGTGCCTGTTGTATGATTGGAGACAATCTTTTACCATTAAATAAACTGCCTTTTTGTCTTATTGACTGTGTCCTTTGCTTTATAGAAACTTCTCAATTTCAGGAGATTCCATTTAATTATTGTTGCTCTCATTGTCTGTGCTACTGGGGTTATATTAAGGAAGTGGTCTCCTGTGTCCATGTATTAAAGACTACTTCCCTCTTTCTCTTCTATCAGGTTCAGTGTGGTTGGATCTACATTGAGGTCATTAATATATTTGGACTTGAGTTTTGTGCATGGGGCTAGGTATTGATCTATATTCATTTTTCTACATGCTGACATCCAGTTATAGCAGCACCATTTGTTGAAGATGCTTTCTTTCTTCCATTGTATAATTTTAGCTCCTTTGTCGGAAATCAGGTGTTCATAGGTTGTGGATTAATATCCGGGTCTTTGATTCGATTCCATTGGTCAACATCTCTATTTTTATGTCAATACCAAGCTGTTTTCATTAGTGTAGCTCTGTAGTAGAGTTTGAAGTCAAAGATGGTAATGCCTCCATAAGTATTTTTATTGTATAGGATTGTTTTGGCTATCCTGTGTTTTTTGTTTTTCCATATAAAGTTTAGTATTGTCTCTCAAGGTCTGTGAAGAATTTTGTTGGGATTTTGATGGGGATTGCATTGAATCTATAGATTGCTTTTGGTAGAATTGCCATTTTTACTATGTTGATCCTACCCACCCAAGAGCATGGGAGATCCTTCTATTTTCTGAAATCCTCTTCAATTTCTTTCCTCAAAGACTTAAAGTTCTTGTCAAATAGATCTTTCACTTCCTTGGTTAGAGTTACCCCAAGATACTTCATGCTATTTGTGGCTATAGTGAAGGGTGATGTTTCTCTGATTTCCCTGTCTGTTTCTTTGTTCTTTGTGTATAGGAGGAATACTGATTTTTTTTTTTTTGGAGTTGATCGTATATTCTGCCACATTACTACAGGTGTTTATCATCTGTAGGAGTTCTTTGGTAGAGTTTTTGGGGTCACTGAAGTACACTATCACATCATCTGCAAACATCTATAAGTCGTGAGGAAACAGAAGCTGTCATCAGAAAACTCCCTACCAAAAAATAAAAAGCCCAGGACCAGATGGCTTCAATGCAGAATTCAACCAGAACTTCCAAGAAGAGCTAACACCTATGCTCCTTAATGTGTTTCACAAAATAGAAACAGAAGAGTCATTGCCAAACTCCTTTTATGAAACTACAGTTAACCTGATACCAAACCACACAAAGACTCAACCAAGAAAGAGAATTACAGACCAATCTCACTTATGAACATCAACACAAAAATTCTCAATAAAATCCTGGCAAACCAAATCCAAGAGCACATCCAAAAAATTATCCATTATGATCAAGTAGGCTTCATCCCAGAGATGCAGGGCTGGTTCAACATACAAAAATCTATCAATGTAATCCATCTTATAAATAAACTGAAAGAAAAAAACCATATGATCATTTCATTAGATGCTGAAAAAGCATTTGACAAAATTCAACACCCCTTTATGATAAAGGCCTTGGAGAGATTAGGGATACAAGGTTCATACCTAAATATAATAAAAGCAATATACAGCAAGCCTACAGCTAACATCAAGTAAAATGAAGAGAAACTCAAAGCCATTCCACTAAAATCAGGAACAAGACAAGGCTGTCCACTCTCTCCATACCTCTTCAATAAAGTGCTTGAAGTTCTACCAATAGCAATAAGACAACATAAGGAGATCAAGGGGATTCGAATTGGAAAGGAAGAAGTCAAACTTTCGTTATTTGCAGATGATATGATAGTGTACATAAGTGACTTCAAAAATTCTACCAAAGAACCCTTACAGCTGGGAAAGTTTTATTTTATGATTTTGTTGAATATATTTTCTGTGTCTTTGAGCTGAGCCTTAGTCTCCTTTTTCTATTTCTATTATTCTTATGTTTGGTCTTTCTATTGTATCCCAGATTTCCTGGATATATTGTTTTAAAAATTTGTTTTATCCAACTTAGGCAACAAAAAAACTATTACAATGGCCAGCACAATAAGTTATCTCCAATAATGAAATAGTTATAATCATATACTGATGGACCTAACTGCTGTCATTTAAATGTAAGATCAGCTCAACAGGATGGAAATAATGAGTGGTACTTGGAGCTTAGTCAACTATCCAAGACTAGCGATGTCACAGATCTTAGGGAGTACTCCTACTAGACCAGCATAATTGTTATTATCATTCCAGAACATAAGTTTATACCCACATATAAGTGTTTCTTTCACTCCATATGAAAGAAGACACGTTTTGCAGAAAATGGAAACCATTATAAAAAAAAAAACCACCTTAGATTGCACAGCAGAGATCTGCTTAGAGTGGGAAACCCAGTTCAACACAACTCCCATACCCAAGATTGAGGGAAAATCTTCAAAGAGGAGGCAGACATATTGCAAGAACCAGAGTACCAGAAAATGGACTGAGAGATTGTGTCTCCTAGAAATGACAAGGAAGATATACCCATGATTTTTCAACAATGTAGCTGCATAAGCAGTACTTGGACAATGACTACATTAATAGTCATGCTTAAGTGGAAGGAATATTAAACAGTCCCAACAACAGACAAGGAATCACAGGCAATTAAAGAATCTTGAGAAAGGGAAAGTTAGTCTCTGCCATGGAAATACCATAATTGCTTATCCAATTCAGAGTGCTCAGCCCTGAAATTGTACACAAACAAGGCACACTACTAGATTCAGAAGCTTGTGTGTGTGTGTGTGTGTGTGTGTGTGTATGTGTGTGTGTTAGAAAGATAGAGATAGATAGATAGATAGATAGATAGATATGGATAGATAGATATATAGAGAATAACAATTCAAGGCAGCATCCATTTAAGATGGAGTGAAGAGCTGGACATAAGAGGATATAGAGGAAGGGACTTGGAAAGGGAGTAAGAAAGGTCAGTGAAGGAGGGAAATGAAGAAGCTACGTTTTATTTAAAATTTTTAGTAAAAAAATAAAACAAAACTATAGCAGTTAGATAAAAAATTTGAAAATTCAAATTAACAATCTCCAGCTTATATTTCATTATAAAAATGATGAGATCATTTGTTTTTAACCAATAAAGATTTAAAAAATTAAACATATAATAATGAAAAAAGTAGCACAGTATAAAACTATCAGGTGCATTTCTACTTTCAATGAGGATATTGCATTCTTCTCTAACATAACTGCTATAGTGTCCTATCTGACTTATTTTGCTGAGTTGAGACATATCTGTGTCAGTATACAAACACAGCTAAATATGCTTTCATTACATTTAATTAGCAACATTTTCTTAATCCAAATATCTCTTGGACATAATTAGAATCAGCTTATAGCTATATTTTCTTATTGTATTGGTGTTCATACTGTGAGTAGTTAATAATTTTTCAATGTCTCTGGCAATTAAATGTCAATTTCTAAGTCTTTTCTTTCAGAGAAGTGTTTACAAGATTGTCTTCCTTAACTATTTAGTTTGTATCCTCTGTCATATTAGTAGCACAGATTTCTGAGACTATTGTTATGTTATGAGGAATAAGAAGAATTAAAGATAACATTTGCATGCAATGAACTAGACTTTGTGCTAAGTATGTACTTAACCTTCACAGTATTATATCAAAATAAATACAAATTATTTTTGTTTTCTACCTGAGAAGAATAATTAAAATTTTTACATTTATCAGAGTCATATTAGTGACAAACAGTTGGTTCAAGATTAGAAAGTCTGCAATGTGTGGCCATCTAAGGCACTAGTTCCCTGTTAACCAGTGGCCCACGTGTGTGGCTTTGTTTTTACAAGACATAGAATTGCAGAGTCACAGGATAATACCACTGAAAATATTGGGAGAGGTGGCATCTTCAAACAATGGAATGTAGTTCTGCAATTATAACTTTTTTATAAAAACATTTTTAAAAACTATCTAAATTCATAAAAATTAACTTTTGTAGAACTTTAGATATTCCCTAGTTGTAGCAATCCAGGGTATAATTATATAAGGAAGAAATAGTTGAATCTTGCTGAGAATAATAAGTTTTAAAGTGATATGATATAGTGTGTAGTCTCATTGCTCACATCCCAGAAAGATGTAAACCATAAAAATAATATTGTGCCTTCCTGAAACTAGAGAAAGAAAAACAGATCTTTCAAAGATAATGAGTAGGAGGGAGGGTTGGCTGTGCGAATAAAATCCTTGCTGTGAGATAAGCTGTGTTCAGATCTCCATGTAAAAACAGGGTGTCTGAAAGCCCCGGACTCAGAGGTAGAGAAAGAACAATTTAGAATAATTCTCTGGCTAGGCAGTTTCTGAGTAATTGTGGCTCAGATTCAGTGCAACATCTAGTCTCGAAAAAAGTAGGGAGGGCATAGGCAGAGGAAGAAGACACCTAATGTATCTTTCACCTTGCAGACAAAGGTACTTGCACATGTAGTAAACACATTCATATAACTCATACATGCACACACACACACACACACACACACACACACACACACACACACCTATTTACATACAAAAATGAGTAAGCATTGTATAGACCTTAAACTGAATCCATGGAAGACTCCTCAAAAAGTATGTATTTGTTTTTCCAACTTCAAGCCTTCATGATGTCAAAGGTAGAATCTGGTGAGTGGAGATAGCCACAAAAATCTTTTAAAGGCAGAGACTTTAGGGTTTAGACTTCCTTAAATGATATGGGAAGTCCTTCTGTATATGCGTTGCTTTTATCGGTTACTGAATAAAGGTGTTCTGGGCAATGTCTTAGCAGAGTAAAGCCAGGCAGAAAATCCAAACAGAAAGAAAGAGAGAGAGAGAGAGAGAGAGAGAGAGAGAGAGAGAGAGAGAAAGAGAAAGAGAAAAGGCAGAGTCAGAGACGACATGTAGCTGCCAAAGGAGAAAGACTCTGGAAACTTACCAGTAGGTCACAGCTACATGTTGATGTATAGATTAATAGGAATGGGTTCATTTAAGGTGAAAGAGCTAGCTAGGAATACACCTAATTTATTGGCCAAACAGTATTGTAGTTAATAGAGTTTTTGTGTTATAATTCAGGTCAGGGTTGCCAGGAAACCAGCACACAGTCCTCATTTACACTTCAGGCAAATATATATATATATATATATATATATATATATATATATATATATATATATATAAAACTATAAAGTATAGTTTATACTTTATATAAACTATATATATATATATCAAACTATAAAGTAACAATAATTGTGAAAAACACTGACATATTTTTTTTGGAGTCTATTAAGGGCACATGAGGCCAATGTTATATGTGTGCTTAGGAGAGACCTAAGGAAAACTCTATGTTCTCACTTCTACTTGACCTTAAGCGTTCACACAAGCTAGACAGTGTATGCCAGCATAGACCCACAAGTTTCCTCTTTGAATGTTGATAAAAGAGTGCTCGTGTGTAATAAACTCTACCTAGGGCTGCCTGGGAAGGATTAGATTGTTTCTGTTTTTAGTCATTTAAGGAAGACTTTGTGCATTCATAATATAGATGTCTACCAAGCTAACGAACAGACTTCAGTGGTCCCAAACTAAGATGAGAATACAGATGCACACATGATATCAAGACAATATATAAAAACAAGAAGCAAAACTGATGTTTCATATGAAAGAGGCACCCAATATAGTTATTATTTCACAATTGTATATATCTGTGCTCAGAAGACACTGGGATCTTGTATCCAGTGTGTTGAAAAACTGTCACCTGTTAATTCTAACCAATCCAAACTAAATTTAGAAAGCTAAGCAAAAATTAAATATTCTTTTCAGAGTAATTAAAAAATAAAATTATGGAAATAAATATATGCCAGATTTTATTCTCAGCATCAACATAATTTCAGATAGACAAAAACAGAGTAAATATTGTCATTAGTAGAAATTGAAGAGAGTATCATCAACATGAATGAAAAGATGCTGGATTATAGCACAAATCCACAGAGGACATAAGGATCAATAGTCAAGATTATTCTATGAGCAAATATAGCAGATAGTTTAAATTTACTTCTTTGGCATCTTGTTTTACTCAGAGTTTGAAGTTAAATAGAAAGTGTGAGAGTTAAATATCCATATGAAACAAGTATAAAGGTATAATGATAAAATTTGTGATGGAGTTATAGTAAGGTAAAATGTGTATACAGTTAACAATAAGTTGGCATTATCTAGATTATATTATTATAAACTTTAGTGCCCAAGAAAACCACTAAGAAAATAGTTCAAAATGCAATGTTTACAAGCATCATGTCTTTCTCTGTTTCTTTTTACAATATAGATGTCCATATACTCTAACATTCATTTTTTTTCAGGCTGAAAGTTTAAGAAGAGGTGGATCGATTTGCTTAGCGCCTAATGAGAGCCTAATAGCAGATGACATCAGAATGGTTAGGAGTGCTTCCTGAAAATAATCGATAGTGAGATAGAATCCCAGGGCTATTCAAGGACAAGTCTTGAACATTCTCTCCCTCCCTCTCTCTCTCTCTCCCTGCCTGCTTCTTGTTCTCCCTCTCTTCCCTCCTCCTTCTCTTACTTTCTCCCTTTGCTTTCTCCCTGTCTTATTCCTAATTGGTGGCCTCAATTAGAATCGCACGCTACCTCAATATACATTACCTTAATATATTTTGTGAATGAAACACTAGAGGGTATAAAGCTAAAAAATATTGAAAAGTATAAAATATCATCTGTTTTTAAAAAGATATAAAATTCATTAAGTTTTAGTTAGACTGATCACAACTAAAAGGAAAATGTCTCAGATCTAAAAGAGGCTTGAAATGCTCCTTCTGTTTCTATTGTGTGGAAAAATTTGAGGAGTATTGGTATTAGTTCTTCTTTGAAAATCTTGTAGAATTCTGAGCTGAAACCATCTTGTCCTGCCTTTTTTTTTTTTTTGGTTGTTAGACTTTGATGACTGTTTCTATTTCTTCAGCCATTATAGGTCTGTTTAATTTGCTTATCTGGTTTTGATTTAATTCTGGTAAGTGATACTCATCCAGAAAGTTCTCCTGTACCTAGATGACAAAAAGGGCTGGGAAAGAAATCAGAGAAATAACACCCTTCACAATAGCCACAAACAGCATAAAATATCTTGGAGTATCTCTCACCAAACAAGTGGAAGACTTGTATGACATGAACTTTCTTTGAAGAAAGAACCGGAAGAAGTCACCAGAAAGTGAAAAGATCTCCCATGCTCTTGGGTAGGCAGAATCAACAGTAAAAATGGCAATCTTACTGAAAGCAGTCTACAGATTCAAAGCAATTCCAGCAAAATTCTTCACAGACCTTGAAAGAATGATACTCAACTTCACATGGAAAAGCAAAAAACCCAGATAGCCAAAATAATCCTGTACAATAAAAGAACTTCTGGAAGCATCACAATCCCTGACTTCAAACTAAAGGGCTACAGTTCTTTCAAGTGACTTTAACTTGTATCAAATTGATATAAACCCATCTAGCACAGCTTCCTACTTCACTTTTTGGTGCTATTAATCAGAATGATGGCCTCACTCAAACTGTGTGACCTCAATATTCCACAACAACATCCTCGAGCCATCTGCTTTCTGTTCCTTTTGTGTATCTCTCTGTTTGCAATTCAGCTTTTGATGGACCTTAAGTTGATTGTAGTCTTTTGATTGCTGGTGCTGCAACTTCCTGCCTGGCACCACCTTTTTTTTTTCTAGCTCATAAATGTGAGTTGTTTGTCCTCTGTGTAAAGCTATAGCACAAAGGAATTATTTATTTTTGGTGGGGGGGGGAGTCAAATTGTATGAAGTATCCATTCATTTAAAAGTTTAAAATATCTCACAAATGCATACTGTATTTACATCATTTATCTCTCCCTTTGACCTTTTAGAATCCTCCTGTGTCCCACACTTGCTCTGAAATTTGTGGATTCTTATTTAAACATTGTTGCATATATAGAGAGAAAGACAGACAGACAACTAAGAAAGACAGCTTATTGAGTCCATTTAGTGCTGTTCATATGTGTATGTGATGAGAACTGACCATTTCCTTTGGGTTGTCTCTCAGATTTTTCCCTGGAGAAAAATGATTTTCCCTCTTTCTGCAGCAATCAATTTCGTGTATTTTTTTTTATCTTGGAATAGTATTTGTGGTTCTTGTCGAAAGGAGATTTCTATTTTACAAGTTCTGCTCTTAGCAATTTGTTTTATTTCTGACAAAATGGAAGTGATGTTACAAAAGAGCTCATACCTCTCCCAAACCAGAGATGATTCCATACATACACAGCAATATTTACTTTAAAAAAAAGGGTTAACCACTTGCCTATCATAATCCCTCTGTAATTAGTGTAGGGCTTTGCTCAAGTGCTTTTGCATGATTCATCTAAATAATACAAATAAATATCATCATGAGCATTGTTGATGAGTTTTTAAGTCAATGCTGATGAGTAACAGATCTCTCTAAAGTGCCTATGCTTTGTCATAATTCGCAGTGCCATGATACTGTCGGTATTGTTTTTTAAATATCAACTGTACTGAAAGAAAATGGAATCAGTATAGAAGCAAGTGAAAAATGAAGGTTCTGTTTGGTGTCTCTACCTCCAGAAGTATTCTCATACTATCCTGCTACACACAGCCGTATCGCACTGTTCTCTAACACTTTGTAGTGGATAGAAACGACAATGAAAGTAGCTCCCAGGGAAAGGAAAGAATGACTTCGGGATACTCTTTCTTCCCACCACTGATTGTGCATCTGGTTCTTGTCTTCTTTTACAGGAGTGACAACTGTTCTAACAATGACAACACTAAGCATCAGCGCTCGAAATTCTCTTCCCAAAGTGGCTTATGCCACTGCCATGGACTGGTTTATCGCTGTTTGTTATGCTTTTGTGTTTTCTGCCCTAATTGAATTTGCAACTGTTAATTACTTCACCAAAAGAGGATGGGCTTGGGATGGGAAGAGTGTAGTAAATGACAAGGTAAGTGCACGCTTGCTTCCCATTCAAGCTTGTCACAGAATTCTTTTAAAAATTTGATATTAAGACATTCAGTATTAGTTTTCAAAAGTTTGTTCTTCCTTGGAATTCTGTAAGGGTGCTTGTAGTGACGCTGCTTCAAGGCACTCCTCAGTGTCTGTGGAGTTGTTGCATATTCACAGGTGCTTTCTCTCGATTTCTGCACTTAGTAAGGGCGCTTTTTAATTCTAGTCTTCCATAGTGAAACATTTCAAGCTATTTATAGCTGTCTATTCGCTCCAGCTCGTACAACTGACCAGTCAGTGTACTGGAGTCTAGGTCTGTCTGTCCATAAAGTTCATGCCTTTATCCACCACAATACATTAGGATAGAACCCGGAAAGGAAACCTAGCACTTGTTTCACCTATTGAAGAATTTGGTTCTGACAATGGGTCAATGATTCTATGCGTTCATGCTGTTATCACCACTTTGTAAAAGTGAAGGTAGCCTTTTATTTTTATCATATCATATGTAGTAAATATGTGGATACAGAAATACCTCAGGATTGTCAAATTTCTCATGGGGTCTAATTATGTAAGCTTACTATTAATATTAATTTTTAAGATTATTGATACATAAATTTTCATGTTTCAAGTATTGAGACTAATGGGATATTTGTGTACAGATGTGTCAGTGATTTCCTTTCTAATTGTATAGGTTGGTTTCTGCTTTAGGATAAGACTTTGTACATATTCTCATGTGGTATTAATATTTTTATTAGTGGTAGAAACTTCTATTTGGAGAGTTTCTTTGAACACTATATTATATGATTTTTTATAAATTTGAGAACCTCTGTTGTGATTTGATTATTATTTTAGGTATTTGAATTTATATACATATTTGCATATTTAATTTCTATACCGTGTTACAATTTATTGAAACAAATTTTGAATGTTACAGTTTTTAAACTTGTTCTTTTTTTCTCAATTATATTGTATAGAAATTCTAGTTACAGTTCGTAGTTTATTTGTAAATTGTGTTTGCGTAGTAGCAGAAGTAGTGATAATATATTGAAAAGGACTTCATTAATTTTCTATGCTTAACTTCTGGTTTTTCTAGCATTTCCATTACATTTTATTGTTGATTTGTATTGTTTTCATTTCTCATACAGTGAATTGCTTTTCATTTTATCTTTGTGATTAATTCTCTTTAGCTATATTGGTTATACATACACTTTCTCCATAGATGATGAAGTAGGATGGTTCACCATAGGCTCTTTCAAAGTTGTTGTTGGGTAATTTTTATAATAAATATGGTAATACACAATAAGGGAACCTATTGATCTTAACTGAAAGGTATTACAAACTTTATGATGGTGGGCTTCCATGTGTACGCTATTCAGTTACATTATTAAAATGAAATTGGAGCTATAGTCTCTTAAGTTACTTTGAAAATAAGTAGGGGTTTAGAGTGGAAGGAAAACCAAGTAGAATGCCAAGCCGTGACGTGACTAGCTGACCGATTTTTAGTTGGGAAATAATAGTTTTCTTGATACATGGAATCTTTGTTCTTTTACAGTCAGTTTTCTACAGGTTGTCCTTTGCTTTGGTCATGTATAATTTAACTAAATACAGTCATATTGTCAGTCTATATGAAGAACATCCAGAGCCCATTCATTGTTTTATCAAACACAGAATATTCACTTGACACATAAAAATACCTAGAGATATATATCCATTCTGTGTGTTGTAAAACAAAAAAATGTGTACTTATATCTTATCTGCCTAGAATCTAGATTTTACAAAAAATATTGTGAACAAATATTATTTAAGGTTTCTTTTTTTCAAAAAAAAACATTTAAAAAGCCATACATTTATGCTTCAGCTTCTTTCAAGTCCCAGAAATGTGATGGACCGACCTTCATACTGTGCTAGCCTCAGTTGTGACATGAGTGAAGAAAATCTCATTGTAAAAGTGTACAAGTTCTGTACAAACTCTGGATCAAAGAGTCAAATTCTAAAGGACATACAAGTGTCTATTCATAGAGCCCCCAAGTACTTATAAATACCTTTTGCCATTTTACTGCCTCATACTATTCTCTTATGAGAATGTTTTGTTAACTTTCCATAAAAGCAAATAGGTACCTTCCCCTCCTTATATCATCACTCTGTCCACCCCTCTCCCCAGATTCAACTGTCTATTCACCACGCAGGCTCTATGAGATGAATTCTCCCCTGTCGCTTTCTTTTCCATCAGCTCTTAGTCCCTTGTACCCTGGAACTCTTTTATTTGCTGTTCCATAATTGGCTCTCCCTAATCTAATAGCATGTGAGTTTTTTCACCTCCCCTTGGGATCATCACTGAGCCTTCTGCTGCTATGCTGAGGACACTGTCTTGGGTCCAACTCAGTAACATTTTCTCTTTTCATTAAGAAATGCTTCAGTAACGTCAGCATCCTTTGCTCACACCCTGGCAGCTGCCACAATTTATTGCACACTGTGAAGTCCTTTGCCACAGTAAATATATTGAGCTTCACTTGAATGCTCATGTTCCCCAGAGAAAGCCAAGTCAGCCATCTTTGATGCTTTTTTGTGTGTCGTATTGTTTACAATGTGATTCTCAGATTCAAGGTTGTATTGGTAACTCTATACTAAACACATTATCAGTCCATTTGCTGTCATAAATCATATAATCCTTGCTTAATATTGATGTAAATTTCAGTTTTTGATGTTATTTCTGAGTACTTCTTTCCAACATTTTTGGGTCCCATGAAAAGTATAAGTATATATGCTTTCTTGATTTTTTGGAAAAAATTTATCATTTTTTTGTGATTGAATATTTGGACTTTAAGTCACTAATCATCATAATGATGGAATAACTATTTTAGGAAAACAGTTACCTCTAGTCAGTTGCCTAGTATCTTACATATTGTACATATTCTGTAAATATGGGAAGAATTATTGAAGTATTACCAATTCATAAACCTATAACCAATACTCTTGTTTACAGTTTAACATCTCATCTGTATTATAAACTGCATCTTTCATCTCCCAGGACATATATACATATATATATATATATATATATATCAATATATATATACCATATATATATATACATCTATGACATATTTGTGCCCATCATATTCATATAGCCTATATATATACAATTATATATATCCATTCATAAATTATATATAATTCACACACACACACACATCTTATTGCCTAGTTGTTTCCCCCTGACTCTAACATTGAAACCTTTGAGAACTGTCTATGCATAATTTTTCCAGTTGTTTACAAAGTTTGTGAAGTACTGAAGAGAGGACTCAGCAGTTAAGAACATTGACTGTTCTTCCAGAGATATGGATTCCCAGTACCCACAAGTTGGCTGACAACAATCAGTACCTGTCGTCACAGGTGATCTGACACAATCTTGTGGTCTTTTATGACACTGGAAGGATAGTCTGTATATCTGAATACAGGCATGACAAACACTAACACACAAAATCAATAAAATTAGTAAGCTGAAATTCTTTTAAAAAGTCAAAAACTTAGAAAGTTGGGACAGAGTAGATAGATACTTCTGGTATGTGTCTGGTGAAATCTCTGTCTTCTGTGGGAAAGTCTCTTGGTTAAATATTTTTAATAATTAAATGGCACCAGTAGCTTCAACTCAGATTCACTAAGGTGTTCTTGAGTACTGGAAAGCCTAGTGTTAGTGTGTACCACTGATATCTATAAAATTATTTTGACTAGGCAATAATGTAAGCATTAATAAGCATGGATATTGACAGCCTCTACCCCTGCCCACACACCACAGGGGGGAAAGCAAAGCAAAGAAAGGAACTGCCAAGCAAATAAAACAAAGCAAAAACAAAAAATTAAACAAAAAACAAACATAAACTACTTCTTCATCTTTTCTACATTTATGTCTTGGTACTTATCAGGAATTGATACCCCAATCAGGGACATGGCATAATGTCACATTACAACAAATGAGATTTTTCAGTTCCTGCATTAATTCATGCTCATTATCCTTCCTACA
This sequence comes from Myodes glareolus, assembly GCF_982192425.1. Classification (NCBI taxonomy): domain Eukaryota; kingdom Metazoa; phylum Chordata; class Mammalia; order Rodentia; family Cricetidae; genus Myodes; species Myodes glareolus. The sequence continues at coordinate 36,492,811 of NC_142033.1, forward strand.
AACTTCATGATGTATCTCACTATTATTTTTACAGATTATTTGTTTCCTACCTTAAATAAAGTTTTATCTTTAATGCATATTGTTATCTTAAAGTTATCTAAAACATCATACACATCATTTAACTTTTCAGCTCTATAATGATTTACCTAGGATAGTAATTCAAAGTTAATATGGTGCAAATATGGGGTTTCCTTGTGGGTTTACTTATATGATGAATGGCAGACAGAATTTTTTAGGAGTATTATGCATTTATTCTTAAAAGCCTGTAAATGTTTTTAGTTTAAGGCTAAAAATTATTTTAGTAAAATTACTTGGTTAGGGACACACAGTTCACAAATGTTGAATCTGAAATACAAGCTATAAAGGCTTAGTGCTCATAGTCCAACTTAACCTATTACCAATGACAATCATTTCCCACAAAATCTCATTTGTCTTCATGTCTATATTATTTAACATGATGGATCTTCTTGATGTAATATCCTCTTTCCTTCCTTGACTTAACCTCAAATTTTGGAAACTAACATAAATAGTTGAACCCCTCTGTTTTCCCAGAGCATGAGGCACTAATTTCATTTTATCATTAGATTAGAAAACTTGAGAGAATTAAGTTTTGTCTGATTAGCTATTGTATCTTGTATCACCCAGCATGCTGCCAAGCATATGCCTAACCTTAGCTCTCTTTTCAAGCATTGTTAGCTTTAATTCAATTCCTTGACATTTTCACTTACAAATCTGAGACAGTAAGCTCAAATTGGATAATAAAAGTGTAGAATACACAAGATAATAAATCACATAAAATACAGATAAGACAATGTAGTACCCAAACTTATAGAATGGTCCATTGTCCTGTGATTCACTCTATTAATTTATAGATAACACCATATTTTAAAGTGTACTTAATCATTTACTTTCATTTATAAATTTAAATTTGTATCATATTTTGTGTATGGATGTTTTGTCTACATGTAAGTCTGTGTGCCATCAGTGCCTAGTGCCCATGGAGGCCAGAAGAGGGCATCAGATCTCCCAGAATTGGAGTTACAGATGGTTGTGAGCTGTAGCGTGGGTGCTGGGAATCTAACCCACATTTTCTGAAAAAGTAGCCAGTGCTCTTAATCCCGGAGTCATCTCTCCAGCCCCTTCTTTGCATTTTTGACATTGTCTTATTCCAACATAATTTCAGATAATTTATTAAAGGTCTATGTAATCAAATTATAATTATATTAAAAATATAAAGTAAAAGTAAGAAATGAGAATAGAAGAAAATTAGGTTCAAGTATCCTCTATTAGCTGGCTCACTGACAGTTCACAGTTGTAGTAATTATATTTCACATTCCAAAGTTTTTACTCAGCAAATTTGTAGAGGTGTTTTGGGAATTATGCTTTTAATCAAAAAAGAGGAAAAATAGTTTTTCATAAAGAAAAGATTTTTTCCTGTATTAGAAATGCTGTTATGTTAGGGTGAGCTGGGTACTATATCAAGTGATGTCCAATTTTCCACAATAAATGCTGTAATAAATTTTATATTAATGTCTCTTGTAGTCCCCTTCAATAAAATCTGAAGTCATTACATTAACACACAACTCAGTGAAGGCAATTCTTCAAGGAGCTAAACTAATATGGTCCAACTATCTAGTTTTCTCATGGTCCAGTTTAAGCCAAGCAAAGCCTTTAGAGTACTTAGAGAAGCGGATGGACTGTTTAACCTTCTCACACTCTTCTGTAAGTATAATTTTCCTCAGTCAGGATGGTTAGTCAGTTAATGGTAGTCTTATCTGGCAAGGGAGCATGTTGCCATTCTACAAGTACTGGACTTTCCAGTGACCATAAAAAACTGTAAGATGACAACATGGCATGGTAGAAAGAACATGCATTTGGCTTTGGAAATCTAGGTTTTTCCTCCATGGCCTGTTATATTGACTACTTGATAGGAGTTTTTATATGCTTACTCTAAGGACCAATCATTATCTGAAACCACATGACAAATATTTTCATTCATAGGACATGTCTTCTTATTGGTACCTATAGTTTAGTTACATAATTTGTTCAATTTGCTGGCATGTCATTTCCCTACCATGTAAAGGATTCCAACTTTGAAAAACAATTATGTAAAAACTTTTGTATTCAGCAATAAAGATTCCTCTAAATGTGACATTTTAAATATAAATCAACAGTCCCCAATAATATATTTTTTATTAATTTATAAAAATTTCCACTTCCGCCCTCTTCCCAATACCCTCCCACTCCCCCGACTCCCTCTCCTCCTCCCTCTCCAGTCTAAGAGCTGTCAGGGTTTCCTGCCCTGTGGGAAGTTCAAGTTCCTCTCACCTCCCTCCAGGTCCAGGAAGGTGAGCATTCAAACAGACTAGGATCCCAAAAAGCCAGTACATGCAGACGAAACAAGTCCCAGTGCCATTATCAATAGCTTCTCATACAGCCCCCATGTCAGCCACATTCAGAGAATCCGGTTTGATCACGTGCTCGTTCAGTCCCAGTCCAGCTGGCCTTGGTGATCTCTAATTAGATCAGTCTCCATGTATCAGTGGGTGAACGCACCCCTCGCGGTCCTGACTTGCTTATTCATGTTCTCCCTCCTTCTGCTCCTCATTTGGACCTTGGGTACTCAGTCCAGTGCTCCAATGTGGGTCTCCGTCTCCATCTCCATCCATCGTCAGATGAAGGTTCCCTCTGATCCTGACTTCTTTGCTCACGTTCTCCCTCCTTCTGCTTCTCATTTGGACCTAGGGAGTTAAGTCCTGTGTTCCAATGTGGGTCTCTGTCTCTATCTCCATCCATCTCCAGATGAAGGTTCTATGGTGATATGTAAAATATTCATCAGTATGGTTATGGGCCAAGGTCAGTTCAGGCACCCTCTCCTCTGCTGCCCAGGGAACAATCTGGGGACCTCTCCTTGGACCTGGGAACCCCTCTAGAATCCAGTCTCTTGTAAACCCTAAAATGGCTCCCTTAGTTGAGATATATACTTCCCTGCTCCCATATCCATCCTTCCTCCCTCCCCCCCATCCCATTCCCCTAAACCATCCCCAATCCTCCCCTTCTCCCTTCTCTCTAACCATCTCCCCTTACTTCCAACCCCAACTCCCCGTGCACCCAAGTTTGCCTGGCAATTTTGTCTACTTCTAATATCCAGGAGAGAAATGGGAGGATGGAAGGAGGTGGAAATTTTAAATAAACAAATAAATATTTTTTTTACAAAAAGGGAAAAACATGTATTTGTTACTTTAGAAACTCATTTCATAATGCTATGGGGAGACTTGGAAATGCAACTTAAGACAAGCAGTAAGAGGTGATGCCTCACTGAGGATAACACAAAGCTTTGTCATTACTAATATGGTATGAATTCCAGTTATCTGACTTGAGGAACAAGGCAGTTTAATTATGAGATCCTGGCTGAATTGTGGAAACATTCACAGGATAAGGAATGTGCAGAGGTGGGTGTGCATTGGTCAGAAAGAGAAAACTTTTAGGCTGAGCTTGTTTAATTACCCCCAAAACAAAAAGAAAGTGAAGTAGGGTGGTTGAGATTGGTAAAAAATGATTTAAATGATTTATTTTTATTGGTCCTCTGTGTATAGGTCCTAGCAATTTCCTAAATTTTGTAAAATTTAACATTGTTTAATTGCCTTTGTTTATGCAATTCTTTTTCTAGTTGAATACATTCTTAATTTTAATATTACATTTTTTAAAAAATTTGCTTCTGACATCTAGCCTGGATTTGTATCATTCTGTTTTCTGCTGTATTTCTCCAAATGACAGAGAATGACTTACTCAGTGCTTGGATATTGAAAAAACATATTAAATTGGAGTATAATGAATTAAGTAATAGGAAGAAGGAGAACTTCTCTAGTTTTCTAAAGAATCAAAACAATAGAGAAATATCACAGAATGACTTCCTGAAACTGAATTCTATAGTATAGTTAGCACAATAGGTTTTATTTTATAATTTCTCTTCAAGTATATAGGTATAAGCCAAGAATTAAACACTAAAGTAAGTACAGCTGAGTGAGATTAGTGTCTCCTGAAATATTCCACTGGGACCTGTCTTAATTCACAGCCTGAATAATATTCAAATATCTCCTTATAATGACCTTGTTATAGCAGTCAATTTTGCACCAAATGAGGTTCAACCTTCTGGTAATGATTTATGTGTGAATGTTTTCTGATAATATAGCTAACAAATTTATTTCTTAAAAACCATGGACTAAAGAATGGTAAATGTAGTTTATTCATTCTTCGAGAAAGTCACACAGTATAACGTGTGTCTGATCATATCCATTCCCTATTTCCCTCCAACTTCTACTAGACATGCCCCCATATTCCCTCTGAAACTGATGTCACTCTAATTTTATGTTGTTTCTATCCCATCATGTCTAATGCTTGCTACCCTATGTGTTTGGATATGAGGTTGCACACTACATAATGCATGGGAAACCAACCAGTGGCCACATTCCCTAAGAAAAATAGCTCCCCCTTCTCCAGGGACTATCGACTGCAGTAGTTCCTCATCTGTGGATGGAGCCTCATGAGCCCTTTCCCTATTTAGGCTGGAATTTTGATTGCATTGATTGTGTGCAAGCCTTCTGCAGGGAACCAAGTTGCTGTGTTCACAGTGCATGGCCATTGCATGTCTTAAAATCAACACTTTACGGGATTTCTCTCCATTTCAATATCTCTAACAAGCTTTCTCCTCCCTCTTTGTTGATATTCTCTGAGTCTTAGTATGTCCCAATTAGGGTTCAGCACTCTTGTTCATTTATTCTCAGCATTTTGATTGACGATGAGTGTCTGGATTAATCACTGCCCACTGCCAAAAGAAATAACTCTAACATTGAGAACATTATATAATTATGGGCATCAACATATACATTTAGAAGTTGGTTTGACAGTGTGATTATTGATCTAAGTAACAGTAGTAGGTTCCTCCCTAGGGCTATGAGTTCTTCACCTGCTGACACCAGTGTAAACACAAAGCCTGAATTCCCTCTTGTGGAGCATCTTTCAGATTCTATCAGAAAGTGTTTGATTACCCTTATACCATATTGTCTGGTAAGTCAGTATTGTAGTATATAGGGGCCAAGCTCTGTGAGAAATGCTTTTCTCCTGCACCGGACTGCATAACCGCTTCCACAACTGTGAAAGCTAGCCATCAGGGAGGAGTTCTCCTGGTCAGTGAGAATATAATTTCAATAAAACATCTTATGCCATAATTCTGCTATCAACTCAAAAGTATATTCCTCTGTGCATATTTACTTTTAAACAGAGAATCATTGGACTTATTTATATGCATACTTAATTTTCAACGGCACTGAGAAGAACAAGATTCCCTTTAAACAAGATATCAGGAATGCTGTATATGCTATGTCTAGGAGGAGAGGGGACAGGACAGACACCATATTGGATGGTCTACATATCATTCAGTGAACTGTTTAGAGTTCACCTGCCAAGAGATAGGATGTGCGACTGCTAGACTTCCATGCTGATGACATGAAAATGGTTAAGTTTCTCACTTCCAAGGAAGTGTTTTGAAGGAAAATCAGCCATTTGTTTCATGCTTAGCCCAACTCTGATTGGTGTACTTTAGATATTAAAGGTGTACTTTCTATAATGAATAAATAAGATTCATTTTTATCTTTTATAGTTAAGACAATAAAAATTCCAAACACTCATTAAAAATGCACTTCTTTCTTTTTCTTTTTTTTTTAAAGAGTCTACACTATTATGACAAAACAGACAAAAGAGCCAAAAATATACCCAGGCTGGTATTTGGTTAATAACTACTGATGGAGGCCTTTTGCCATTGATGTATATTTTGTACCTGTTTCCCATTTATTAGCAATTTTACTATTAACTTTATATATTTACAATTGGAAGAAGAACCATTGCTAAAAATTAAAATATCCTTTCCATCTATAAATGTAGGCAGCGGCTGTTTTTCATTCCCAGCTGCCCAAACCCAAATAAAAACACAGGAGCTATACTACTTACAACACTGCTTGGCCAATGACTCTAGTGTATTCTTAACAAGCTCTTACATCTTGAATTAACCCATTTTTATTAATGTATGTGTTGCCACGAGGCTTGTGGTTTACCAGTAAGGTTCTCAGGTGTCAATCTCCTTCAGCAACTACATGGTAACTCTTTGACTCTGCCTAATTGCTCCCTGCTCTACTGGAGACTGCTCATTCATTTCCTGGCTGCCTAAACCCAAAATAATTACACATAAATTATATTATATTAATTACAACACTGCTTGACCAATAGCTTAGGCTTCTTATTAAGTAACTCTTACATCTTAAATTAACCAATTTCTATTAATCTATGTGTCATCACAAGGCTTGTGGCTTCCTTATAAGGTTCTCTGCTGTCTGTCTCCTTTGGCAGCAACATGGCATCTCTCTGACTCTGCCTACCTTCTCTCAGCATTCAGTTTAGTTTACCTGACTAGCTTTTTTCTGCCCTTCTATAGGCCAAAGTTACTGTATTCATTAACCAATTAAAAAAACACATATACAGAAGAACTTTTCACACCATGTAAAATTTACTGCAACAAAATATATCTTTAACTAACTGTCTTAAATATTACACTGTAATTTCTAGTCTAATTTTAATGACCCATTTCTATGAAACTCTGAGTCTTTCCATTTGGTGTTTATGTAGACTTCCCTAAATACACAGTAAATTATATAATAATAAAGCCTATGTATCCTTTTACAAGTGATCATTGTCTGGATTATTATAGGTAACAATTACCACTCAACATCTCTTGGAGAAAATGATTTCATAATGTGAGTACGGCATGTGTTAGTTCAACTATATATTACAGAGAGCCAGTATAGTGTTTTTATCTGTCTCTCTTACATTTATCAAACAGGAAGCTAGAGCAGAGAGTGGCCAAACTCATTCTCTTTACATTCAATCAGATTATTTTTAATGGGGTTTAGACATATTTTACATAATAGCAGAACCAGCATGTTTTATACATTTCCTGTATTGTTGAATACTTTTTGTTGATGGGCATAGTGATATAATCCTCAGCAGGGACATTTTAGGTAGAAATATTGCAATCCAAAAGTTTAAACAAAATTTTTAGACAGCCATTGCAAAGCTGATACCTCTAACTGCTGTGACTCTTTCCCCAACCATTTCACAGATGGGAGTCTTTGTCATACTTTATGGTAGTTCTATAGTCTTCATCCCTAAACTAATAACATGGCACTAATGTGAAACTTGCTTCCTATAATTTAGTTAACTCATTGCTGGTTCATTTTTTTAGCATGTACATGAATCACACTATACTCATACTGTATAGTAACAGATAAATAGTATTTTATTTTCAGGGTCCACTCATCAAAGATATGCTATACCTATCCCCATGAATGCTATTAATGTAAAGTTCCATGTCATGTATTCTTATGCTGAAGTTACAAAACTCAACAAGACAGAGACACCATCAGCCCTCATTGAATTTAGATTTTTATGAGAACATAAAATGTCAATTAAATAATCACATGGTAAAGGAAGTGCTTGTATATCTTAATAAGTGTTATGATAGACCCAAATTGAAGTACCCTGAGACTGAATATGTGAGGGACAAAGATTGTTTTAGGCTTAGTGTAAAGGCAAGGCATTTCATGGAAATTATATTCAAATTTGGAGTAAAGTACAAAAGGAAATTAGTCATGTGAAAAATTTGGTGTATAGAAAGAAATCTAAGATGGGATACCCCAAGATATCTGAACAAGAAACAGTGTAGAACACTAAAGTTATTCCACAGGGGTTTGTATGTAGTGAAAATGAGAAGGAATAGTTTTAAAAAATGCTGTTTGTTTGTATTCTTTGGTCCTTGAACTTCTGTTGGAAAGATTTAAGAATAGTAATGTTGTGACGTAATTGGTTTCCAATGGTTCTCCTGTATCTATAGTGGCTAAAGACTTAGCAGGGTTTGGCCAATATAGAAGAACACGAAGGGAAATTGTTTGAAGCAAGTGATAGGAGCTGAGACAAGAGCTACTGATACCCACACTGGAAATCCTTCATTGATAAAACAGAAAAGGGGAAGCAGGCAAGGGAAGCTAAAAAGATAGAATTTATATCTTCTTATTACAGTAGTGATTTGTAGATTTCTATTTGCATAGAATCACAATTGTTTGCAGTCTTAAAGCATTGCCTTACATGTTTGCCATATTGTGAGTTAGAGTTCTGCTACCTGGAAAAATGTGAGATCATTCATTTATTATTGATGATCATAGCTCTTCTTTAAAATCCTTAAGTTTTATGTAATTATTCACTTAATAATTTAAAAAGTGGGAGGGTGTTGGGAGGAGGGGTGGAAATGAAAACTTTCATAATTTAATAAACTTTAAAAAAATAAATAAATAAAAAGTATATATGAGTGACTTGTAAGAGTAAAAATATTGAAATTTTACAATTTTTAATATCATTCTTTTTCCATGTAAACAAAAATTGGTACTCTGGGAAGATGGAGCCTGTATTGTAGTCTATGAGTTTCCTCACTCAATGTTTTTTAGGACTTTATTTTACTTACATTCCCTAAATTCTTTTCTCTGCAAATAATGATGCATATTTGAGTACCTTGTCTTTTTTTTCTAGAATTTAAACTGTAGTTGGGAAAGTATTAAGAAGCATATTTAACCCACACTTTATTACTTTTGTATTTCCCAATAGAAAAAAGAGAAAGGTTCCGTCATGATACAGAACAATGCCTATGCGGTGGCCGTTGCCAACTATGCCCCAAATCTTTCCAAAGATCCTGTTCTCTCCACCATCTCTAAAAGTGCAACGACACCAGAACCCAACAAGAAGCCAGAAAACAAGCCGGCTGAAGCCAAGAAAACCTTCAACAGCGTCAGCAAAATTGACAGAATGTCTAGGATAGTTTTCCCAGTTCTGTTTGGTACATTTAATTTAGTTTATTGGGCTACCTACTTAAACAGGGAGCCTGTATTAGGGGTCAGTCCATGAGTCTAGACATTGGTTATTTTTGGCTATAGCAACATTACACTTGATTTATTTTGCTATGTACAGTCTGACTAATAACTGCTAATTTATGTCCCAATATGTACAGTATGTATATAGTGGTAGAGCTTATCAGTAGACCTCTAAAGGGGACTTGCATTTGCTAACTCATGGAAATACAGGCAGAAAGCATCCTGTGCCAAAAGAACTATTGCCTTCTAAAAGCGATTTACCTTAGGATCTAGTTTAAAGGGAAGTTCAGATTATGCAATTTATTTTCTAATATTATGATTATGATAAAAGTTGAGATCCAGTGTCACCCTTTGTGAAACCTTTGAATTAGATATTACATAGAAAAAAATCAAATGTTACCTAAGGATGATCAGAGATTAACATTGTCACCCAAATATGAGTTCTGACTATTTGAACATCTCACCTCTGATCTGTTCCCGTCAGGAGTATTCAGAACCCCTGCTAGAGTAATGGGAAGCTTGACACACATAAGAAGAAAGATAGAGATGTGAAAACAGCTTTTTATTACTATGTAGAATATCTATAGCCATGTGCATATTACATGCATGAAAAATTCACGTAACTATGAGTCACAATGACAGGCTGTTGATTTTGCTGAAATTTAATAATTATTGGAGTGTCACAGCCATTACCTTTTTATCTTCAGAGTTTATTTGAACATAGTAACTGAAACCTAAAGGTCACTACTATCATTGGAAACTACCTAACGTTATAAAAAGAAGAAATATGGACGAGTCTGTCCAGGTATCTGTTGTCTGCTGAATTTTCCTGGTGCTGGAGAGTGGGAGAAAGTAGCTATCTTGGCTGCAATGGATCAAAGTTCATTCATCCCAGAATAGAAAGTTGTGCCAAAAAATCCAAGCGATGAGAATTCCTAGGTGTCCCAGGCCCAGATGCGGACTTCTATGATTCTCTGCTTTCCTGTTTACTGCAAATTCTGCCTTAAGGCTTCTTCTCATTGGGACTCAGAAGCCACTAATCACAAAGGAAAGGGCAGTTCGTTGGCACATTTTTCTGTCTGGAAAGAAGCTCTTTCAGATAAGAATTAATATAAATCAGGTTTTGTAAATTGCAACTTTAAATTTCATTGACTCGAATTTACAGCAGCTTTGTATACCAGAAGAGGTTTTGGTAAGAGTTGAACATTTTTAAATCACAATTTTAAAACATCATCAACAGATTATGGATTATGTCACAACACACACACACACACACACACACACACACACACACACACAAACACCATGTAGCTAAATTAGAAAACAAAGACATGATTTTTCAATTTTATATAACTACTGATTGTTAATGGGTAAAATTCATTTTTTTCTTTTAGTATTTAAAGATATTATTTATGCCCCTGGAATATGCTAAATTTAAGTGTGTTTCTGTCAAAACCAAATTATCTTTGACTGATATGTACATTAGCAGTTATTAGTTGACTTTTAAAACTAAGTGCAACTTCATGATGATGTTTTTGTAGAAACCTAAGTAGTCAAATAGTGGCATTTCTTGCAATTTTGTACAGTATTTGAGTATAGTGCAAAACAGGTCTGTTCACAAAATCAATAAAAGGGGCATCTTCTGGAAATAAGCAAACTCAAAAAAAAATCTGCTGTTCTTTTGCTTCATTCAAATTTTTAATATTCTTTTCTAGTGCAATTATATTACGTGGTTTGCATGACTGTATAAATACCAGGACCACAGCTGCATCTTAGTAACAAAACTCGCTACAAAGACAGCCTTGACGTTAAAAACGTCGTCACGCAAAGTAATTCTTTAACCTTAATAAAATTATTACATGAGCCAATAAATGTATTTTGTTAATTCCCTTCCAGTTACATCTTCTCCATCATCTAAATAATTTTAAAGTGTGAATATCATCCATCCAATGAAATAAAAGATACTCTCTTTTCTTAAGTACTTATATGCTGAAACATCTCTTGTGGAAAACATAAGGATTGTTGTAGCTGTGTGTGACAGAATGTGGTATTTGAAGAAAAGTTACAAGATTCTTTTTGTAGTGTGTGTTACCAGCGCTTTAAGAACAGTTTCAGGTGGCTGTGGAGAGTTTGGAGGTTTAAGAGTAAATACTTCTCTTGCAGAGGACTTGATTTCAGTTCCCAGCACCCACATAGTGGCTCACAAGTACCTGTGACTCTAGCTCCAGGACATCTGATATTCTGTGCAAGACGCCATGGGCACCCTCAGATATCTGTGCACATACCCCACCCCACATAATTAAAAAATGAAAATGAAGAGTTGAAACTCCTGCCATGCCCCTTTACTCTCCGATTATAAGTTATATATTGTTATAAATATGTACATATGTAAAAATAGACCTAAATAATTTTCCACGGCTAATCAGAAAAGATCCTTCTGCTGTGATTATGTTGGTGGCAGAACTTTGCTATTTTTTTTCTTGCAGATGGAATAGAAAACTTATCATTACTGGTATCATTTGAAATAACAGAATTAGATTTTTTTATTTCAGTCATGAAAAGTCTAATCAAATGTTAATAAAATTAGTCACTGTAAGCGCACCTTTCACAAGATATTTAACATATATTAATATTTGTTCATTTGACTCATCAAATGGGAGGTTAATTATGCAGTAATGTTGTATAAAGACATAGACAGTCGTGGTGTGTGCAGAACGTATTTTTATAGAGAGCCATAAGCACATTATATAACAATTTCTCCAGATGTCTCTTATTTTTGCTTTTCCATTTGTAACACTCCCTAAGTCTAGTATAAACATCACTTATATTTAGCCACAGACTCCAGGTGATTATTGGATTCTTTTCCTTATAAATAGCTAAAGGCTTCCATGAACCTGTAAATTAAATTAACATTGAAAAGTTATCAACTATATGCCTACTATGCTAAAATGTGAACTGTTTTTCTTTTTTCTCCTACTTTCTTTAACAAAGAATATGGTAATAAGGTAAACATACAACACCCATTGATTTTTAGATGGCAATCCATATATTTCAAGATATTTTCAGGGATGTATTGCAAATTCTCACAAGGTTTGATGCATGAACTTTTGGATAATATTTCTAAAACATTCCCTTAAATAGTTCACATTTTGTTAAAATTAATCAAAAGTAAACATTTTCTTTGACTAATAAGTTTCATTTAGATAGAGATATATTATAATGTTTATATGGAGAGAGATTTTTTTCTTCTTATTTCACAAGTACTTATGTGACTTTGCATTTTTGGTTGAAAGAAATGAACTCTGATACTATAGACTATATGATATATAAATATTATGGGATGGCCTGTCATTACTAGAGAGAAGGAGGAAGCAGCTTGTCTTGCTCTGCTCAGTCCAGAAGCCCCAATAGTTACAAAGGACTTGTCCTGTGTGCTTTTATAAATTTCACACCATCAGTCACAGATCTTTGAAACAGGATCATTGGTGACGTAACTGATACTAAACATGTGATATGTGTGATTAAATTTTCAACATCCCGATGCAGTTACATAGTCTTGAAACAATTATTAGATTTACTTTCATTTGAAATGATTCAAAATTTCAAATAAATCTTGAGAGAAGCGGTTGCTGACCCAAAATACTATTTATTTTCATTTACTTTAGGTCTCATTAATTCTTTTTCCATTTCCTTTTAATACCCTAATAATTTATCTTGTTTAAAGTCAGTAAACTGTGTTTTATTGAAACATTTCATAACACAATCTGGTGTAATGTTATTGTCTCACACAAGAAGACCAGATCTATTTGCAATAGCTAATAACAGTACAATAGATACAGGGTTTAGATACTAAATTATACATAGAAACTACCCCACCTGAAATTTAAAGATTAAAGAATATAATAGAGTGTTAGAAGGGGCAAAGCCATTTTTAGCATATGTATGTTTAGAGCCATGAACACTGTATAAAAGCCACTTACAGTCATGTGGACCAGACTAATTACAAAATATTTCTCTAATGAGATATTTCTCTATTGAATTTTTGCTTTAAATGAAAGTAAGTACTTATTAAAATTACTATTAGCATTTATATTGAGTTTATTAATTTTTTAGGTTTTAACAGTTCATATTTTCAGCAAATCTAAAAAGCAAAGTGAAAAATACATATCACAGGGAAAACTGAGGGTGTTACTAATGGACATAAGTGAAAGATTTCTCCATTTCAAATCTTTTTTTTTCAAAGTTTATTAAATTATGAAAGTTTCCATTTCCACCCCTCCTCCCAACACCCTCCCACTCTCCTCTCCCCCCTCCTCCTCCCTCTCCATTCCTAAGAGCAGTCAGGGCTTCCAGCCCTGTGGGAAGTTCAAGTTTCTCCCCCTTCCCTCCAGGTCCAGGACGGTGAGTATCCAAACAGACTGGATCCCAAAAATCCAGTATATGCAGAGGAAACAAGTCCCAGTGTCATTGTCAATGGCTTTTCAGAAAGACTCCGGGCCAGTCACATTCAGAGAATCCAGCCACATTCAGAAAATCTGGTTGGATCACGTGCTCGTTCAGTCCCAGTTCAACTGGCCTTGGTGAACTCTCATTAGATGAGTCCCCTTGTTTCAGTGGGTGATCGCACCCCTCGCGGTCCTGAGTTTTTTTTCATGTTCTTCCTCCTTCTGCTCCTCCATTTCAACTCTTAAGAAAGTGATAGACATAGAGAGAGAGAGACATAGAAATAGGGAGAGAAAAGTATATGTACTTATATGTACAAAGAAATAGTTAAATGTTATGAATATATCATTATATGTGTGATAACTAAGTATTAAAATTTATAAAGTTCCAGTAAGAGGTCTTTGGGTAGAAAAATTGATTGGTAATAGTGTATCTTCATAATCTAAAAACCTTTAAATCTGATCACATAATTGACACTATATATTCCATCATCATTAATTGAAATATTTTATTTATTTGGTTTTGCAGAGAGCATCTTTTATAGGTTACTTTTGCTCCATTTCAGAGAAAAATATTTTAAATTTAATTTATAATATCATTAAATATTGCCAGAAGATAATACAAAGCAAGGTTACATTGTGTGTATCTCTCTGAGTCTGTGGCACGGTTTGTGTGTTGGTGGTGGGGCTGTGTGGTGTTCTGGATATATGAGAGCATATCTGGAAAAATTCAGATGACTTTATAAAATCTGAAACATTTATTTTTTATATATGTCGTACCACATTTAGCCCCTAACGAACTAGCAATTAATTTAGCAGAATAACTTTTTTCATAGAGGCAGTACAATGTAAAAGTTTGAATTGAGCTTGATTTATAGACTACAACACCCTTTCTCTGTAAGTATAAATATGTTCCCACAGCACTTATATTTGGTTTTCTTTTGAGTCTTTTTTTTCTTTACTTTTTAAAAATTTATTTGTTTTACATCCCAACTTCAGTTTCCCCCCCTTCCTGTCCTTCGATTTTCCCCTTCCCCTCAATACACTCCTCCTCTGTTTTTGTTAAGAATGTAGCAGGCCTCCCATGGGTATCAGCAAAACATGACATTTTAAGTCGCAGTAAGACTAATCGCCTAACCCCTTATTAAGGCTGGACAAGCAATCCATATGAGGAATAGTCAAGAGTCAGTCAAAGCATTCGGGACAGCCTTTACTGCCACAGTTAGGAGTCCCATAAGGAGACCAAGCTACACAACTTTCACATACATGTAGAGGGCCTAGGTTGGCCCCATACAGACTTTCTAGTTGTTGGTTCAGATTCTGTGAGTTCCCATGAACCAAGTTAGTTTTTTTTTTTCTTTTTTCAGTGAGTTTTCATGTAACGTCCTTGACCACTCTGTCTCTTCCAATGCTTCCTCACTTCAGTGGGAACCCTGAGTTTTGCCAATTATTTTACTGTGGGTCTCTGTTTCCATCAGCTACTGGATGAAGGCTCTCTGATTACTATGTGGTAGTCACCAATTTGATTGCATGACTTTACAGGAGGTGGCCAGTTCAGGCTACTAATCCACTACAGCTAGGAGTCTTAGCTGAGGTCATCCTTGTAGATTTCTGGGTGTTTCCCTTCCATGAGGTTTCTACCTGATTCCAGTCATCTCTTTTAGTACTCTACCTCTCCATCCACCCCGAACCTGATCTCTCAAGTTCCCATGCCCACCCCTCTCAGGAGATTTATGCATCCTGCCCCTACTCTCAGGCCCTCCTTGTGACCTATCCCCTCTGGGTCATTGAATTGTAGTATGGTTGTCCTTTAAATTAATGTCCATTTATGAATGAATATGTATCATGTTTGTCTTTCTAGGTCTGGGTAACATCACTTGGAATGATTTTTTTCTAGTTCTATCTGATTTTGTAAGATGAAAAAATATCTGAATTCCAAGTTTCCCAATGGAAGTTTCTGAAATATCTTATTAAAAATCAAATTTCTAGTAATATGCATAAATCTTAGAATGTAATAATTATTAAGTTCTCTTTCATATTAAAAGTTAAATATCTGAAGGATCACTAATAACAAATGATTTTTAGTGATTGATAAATTTCACAACTTGTTAAGGTGAATGATTTTTAATACATTCTAAAAGAAAGTTAGATATATGTTAAACATGTTCTAAATTCACACACATATGCACACACACACAATCACATACACTCTCAGATACTCACACACAAACTCTCACACAAATTCCCATGAAGTATTATCCCATTCAATTATTACAAAACTTCAATAACTATGTCATGAGAAGCTCTGCAATGTTTCAATTTTATATAACAAAACATCAACCTCGCATATTGTTAGAGAAACTTAACAAAGAATACGTGTTTTTTTTTTCTTGGTTTGCATTTATGCTCCGAACTTTTTGAGATTATTCATCCCAGTAGAAGGCGTCTACCTATGTTTCCACACGACAAAATCAAGGGAAATATATTGCACATCAACTCAGTGTCCATGTTTGTGATGTTGCTCATTCACTAACATTGGTTAAAAACTTATTTTTTAGAATGTCCTGAATTTTCCATACTTACTCAACAGATATTTTAAAAATTCTTATGAAAAAGCCCTACACTGTTTATTTCTTTGTGTTTTTTTTTTTATTTTAGCAGTATTTTTTCTTATTTTCCACATTGTTAGTTTGTGTAACCCAAATATATGACTTAAAGGATTTTGTATCAATTTATCAAAACTTTTGTGGTAATTAATTATGTGTAGAGACAAAAGTCTAGATACCAAATGAATGTTATTTCTATGACTGCGGAGTAGGAACTACTTCACTTAGCACCGTATTTTCAGCCTTCATGCCTGTGTAGATTTACTTTTTTACAACAGGCTGCAGAACGTGAGCTGGCATAATTAAATGACTGTGAAGGAGTCACTGTGGAAGCAATCTTACATGCCTGTTTCCAGATTCTCTTCTTACGGTCCTCAGGGCAGGAGCTGTGCTTTGCTCCCAGTCTAGCATGTCTGTGTATAAAGAGGCAGTGACTCTCAACCACTTAGCCACCATGACCACAGATTAAGTCTCTGTTGGTTTCTTATTAATATCTCATGTCTGTGCCTATCTGGGGTTGACTTTCGATGATAGTGTTTTGGTTGGTAGTTTTTCCTGGGCAGACACAAAGTCAAGCTGCAGTGAGGAATAGGAACTTCATGCCATCATCCTCAAAGAGAACTCTTACGTGGGAACTTTATTCATTTTGGCTTAATTAAGTGTTTATCAAGCTATGTTTAAAATGCCACCATGCTTTTCTTTTGGCCAGAAGAAAAAAAAATATTTATAAGTGATGTTATTCCTCCTTTTGAAAAAATGAATAACCACCAAAAACGATCTCTGTCATTCTTCATATCATCCTAAATTGAAGTCAAACGTAAAATCATATGTACACACACACAGAAAAAAAAAACCATGAAACTCCAACAATAAGCATGTGTAGTCATTGCATGTACTTTAAAATTTTCTGGGTGATATACTTCAATAGTAGATTTCCTATTTCAAGAAAACATTCATGTACTAATCAATATTTGTCATTTGTTCCCTAGTTGTTATTGGAAAAGGCCACTGCTTTTTACACATATTATAAAACATTTGATCATTATTGAATGTGTCATTATCTTAATTATACTAAAAAACTCATAATCAATTATACACAAATCAAGCTAAATTTTTAATTTGTATCCATTAAAATTAGTTTAAATATATTTATCTGAAACTTGTATTTTTTGTAATCTAGTTAGCATATGACTAAACAAAATAAAATTTATTAAAAATGTGTTTTTATATTGAGATATAAAATTTTATAATGATTTTTAAATGTATTTTGTTTCTTAATGTTTTTAAAATAAAAGTTTATAGTGAGAAAAAGGTATAAATTTATCCTTACCATTGAGGGAAAATCATGAATTGCTAATTTAGATATCATAAATTGTCAAAAAAATTGATACTATGAAAAGTATAAGTTCACCCAGAAAATTGGTTATTTTCTATAGTTAACTATCATGTTTACATATAATTATCAAAATAAAAAAATATGACTTTTATTTCTTTAGAAAGACTCAAGTTCATCATTCTATATGTAAACCCAAAAACCTGTCAGGTTTTTTTTGGCTCTCTTTTAAAATTTCAGTCTTACTTAACCATTTACTGTCTCAATTAATGTAATATTGCTGAAAACATTAAAATAAGATGATCATAAATATAAAAAGGTATGCAGAGGAAACAACCATTATTAACATAATAAGTTCCCTAGAGATTTTTTTAACACTAGTTGTCAAAAACACCAGAGTTTTAAAGAAGCACAAAATACCCCAGACTTTTTTATTAAAAAGCAAGAAAATTAAACAATAAAAAAAGGAGCCCGGAGAAATTCCACTTTACATGTTGTATTATGTGTCTTCTCTTAATGACACATAGATAACCATTCTTTCTAATATTACTCTATTTTGAAGACCTTGCCTTGCTAAATTTAGATTTTTACTTTAGTCAGTAGTTTGTACGACAAGGTGATTCACGTAATTAAATGAATAGTTTAAGTTTTAACAAAATGCAGTTGTTCAGCTGCACTATCAAACCATAATCACAAGTTAGTTTTTTAGTAATTCTATTATTTTACTAAAGGCATTGAAACTTCTCTCTCAATCTTTGGGTTTAATAAAGACACAATCAATATGAACAAGTTGAAGTGGTAATTGTCATCCTCACCCTTTTTATTCAAATATTTTTAAAATGTCATATTGACATAGTTCTGCTGATGTTTTTCTAGAATGAATATAATCAATATAAATAATGAAATGAGAAATAACTATAACAAATTCACATTTTTGTAAAATTACAGCCATCAGAAATTGAAAGATTTGGCTGACGTTAACTCATTTCTGTAACATCAATTGCCATCCAGATTTTTGCTTAAATCATTTAACTATTAGTATTCTATAAATAGAAACGCTCATGTCACCTTTGTTCTGAAAGACTCAAAGAGGAAAAGCCAAGGCTTCAAGGGCTTCAAAGGGGTTAGAAGGTTGGTAACAGTTTTCCGCTGAAACAACAATGAAAATCCTGATATAAAGAATAAGACTTTCATAATAATAATCACACCATCAAGAGGGTGCCGTGCTGATTTGAAAAGAATTTGTGTCTGCAAACCCTTTTCCTTTAAGACATTTTCAGAGTCACAGAGAAATCTCGACAAACCAGTAACCAGATGCTATGTCTATTGAGAAAATAAGAAGTTCTATGAAATACTATTAGTATGAGAAGGGAGTTGTTTTTTTTTTAATTTACTTTTATCCATCAATAATTGACCATGTTTTGAAGGTTAACTGAGTATGTCACCTGTGGAACACCACATTCATTAATACCTTCAAATATATAATATTTATTTTATGAATAAATTTCTTTTAATCTATCTTTTAGATAAGTAATAATAAAAGTAGGCACAATAGTTATCAATGTTTATTAGCTTTTTGTTTATTTAGGGAGAAAGATTGTTTTATTAGTTTTTTGTTGTTATTGTTGCTAGAATGTTAAGACAAAGTCTCAAAATGCAGCAAAGATACTTTTACCTCCTTACATAGATAGCTAAGGCCAGAAACCAACAAGAGGTGGTTTTCCTGCTTTAGCCCCTGTAACACCTGAATTGCAAGCACTGAAAACTAAGATTTGAACTGCCTTCCTATTTACCTTTCTTGATAGCTATCTGTCACTATATTAAAAAAAAAATGGGAAATAGAGTTTAAAGAGGAAAGCTTCTTTTCACTTAAGAAGTTGAATCTTTAATCTGTGAGTCAACTGGTTCCCTTGCTTTGAGGTCTTTGGTAAAGCAAAAGTGTGGCAGGAGGTTGTGACAGAGGAAGGTTGCTTCCTTCAGGAGGTCCAGAAGCAGGAAATCAAAAAAGCAGAAACTGGTGATAAGATACACTTCTCAGGTCCTGTGACCTGTTCCCTCTCCCTAAGCCCTGTGTTCTTAGAGCCTATTCAGAACTCACTAACAGATTAATCCTTTGATGAGGTACGTGCCCTCCAAGTAAGACAGCTTCTATTTGCACCACAATGTGAGGCCAACACTTAAATGTTGGAGCCCTTTGGAAAACTTAACACCCCATCATAGCACTGCATTTACTTACATATCTGAAATGCCACATAAATAGAGAAATAAAGTAAATTATCAAAACTCAAAATTCATTCTTCTTTCTACTTAAACCAATCTATCCGCAACCACAGCCTCAGATGGCATTTTTTGTTCGCTTTGCTTTGTTTTGTTTTGTTTTTTGTGAGTGTGGATAAAGGTCACTAAGTGAAACTAGCAAAAAAAATTCTAAATTTTAAATTTTTATTTGTAGAATTTCTTCATACCAAGCACTGTGCTCCTGTTATGATGCCTTATTATCCTGTCCAGTAACTTGAACAGATACTGCATCTTCACTTTACATCCTGTGTTGTCTACTGAGTTTCACTAGTCTACCCATGGCATCTTGAATAAAAGAAAGAGTAACCTCAAATGAATTGAAAGGCATAAAAGGTCAGAGAAAAATAAAAGATATCTCATGAATTTAATGGAAATTCTTAAACTTAAGAGAGATTGGGGTTAAGCTGCAGAATTTACTTTGAAATCAAATAACAAGATCACGGCTGAAGTAAGTTCAAAAATTTGAGCAAAATGACATAATACAAGCAGTTTCTACCAATGTATTGTATTATATCAAGTAAATGGACACATGCGGGCTCTTGGTCAACACTTTACATAGAGAGACAATGTCCACTGAGGAGGCTTAAAGAATTCACATACTTAGAAATATTGAGTAGACTACTAAAAAAAAAATTATTTTGTAAAATTTCAAAAGTGAACGTTGAAAAGATTAAGAGGAAAAAAGAACTATGACATCAACACTCACATAAATATATATTCTAGTTGACACAAATCAATTTCTTAAGGATGACATAATTTAATTGTTTATTTATTTTGCACATACAATGGAAACATAAAGTAAAAATTCTATATATATATGATAATAAGACAGTGTGTATTTAATATATTTCCTTGTATGCGCTTGAGTATGCATGCATTTGTGCACTTGAATTTTCAAAGGTGTTGTTCACACAAGAATGTACTGTCCACAGTGACTCATGTCAATATAAACCCTCCAGAAATATGCGGCGTCCTTGGGTCTCAGACAAGCAGGTCACAGATAATGTGTGAGACTCTAGAGGATAATGATAAAATACTTTCCTACTCTTTGGAATCCAGGACTGGAAATCTGTAGAAGTTTAAGGTCAAACAAGTTATTTGGCAAGAAATGTTGCACATAAATTGCAATCAACAGGTAGCAACAGCACGAACCTGGCTAAAAACTGAAAGAGAACTGGACTAGAATTAAAATACAAGGTATAAGGAAACTAAATGTTCTGTTGTGGAACAAAGTGGAACAAGAACACTCATTGTGTCTGCATTATTTATCTTCATGACTTTCTATTAAGTCATACTGGTGTCAGGCAAAATCAGAAGTAAAAACTGTGAGAAGTGAACACAACATTGCTTTAGTTAGGTATGGATCTTAGAGGAGAACCTACTAAAGTCAGTTTTTTTTCCTAAGAGTATGCATTCTAATTCTATTCTAAATATGATCCTTATATCCATAGGTAAGTGCAACTCACAGTCTCGCCAAAAGAAACTTTTTTTCCCGCAGACAGAGACCATTATAGAAAGCTACAACTAGTCAAAATAGAGGACTGATTATAATGTCTCCAGCTTCAAGTGATATATCTACATACTACTCTACACCTAGAGCTCAGGGAACATGGTGGAAGATGGGGAGGAAAGTCTGGAAGGACCATAAGCTTGGGAAGACTGCTGTAATATTTTGTCTCCTATAGAAGGCAGGAAAACTACATCCAGGAAATCTCAACAAAATGGCTGCTTAAACAAAATGTGACAATGGCAAAATCAAGCTTGACATAGCAACATTTATGGAGGAAATCTTATCAGGCTCCATATATATAATAGTTAAAGAAAATGAGGCCATATATTTGAGATGGAATACAAGCACATGAGAGGGACTGGAATGAGAAGGAGGAAGAAAATGATGCAATTGGGTTCATTTAAATTTTTAAAAACCCATTCTAAAATTATAAAGAAAAAATAAAGACACTAACGGAAAACACTGATTAAATAGTTGTCTGCCAGGTTGTAGTGGCACACAAGAACTTGGGAGGCAGAGGCAAGCAATCTCTGTGAGTTTGAGACTAGCTTTGTGTACAGAGCTAGTTCCACGACAACCAAGACTGTAACACAGTGAAACCCTGTCTTGCAAAAACAAACACAGACCAAAAACAAAAGAACCCTCCCCAAAAGTGTGTTGTGTGACCAGAGTGAAAGAAAGTATCCCTCAAACTATTTATTGTATGTTTTCCAGGGTTAGATATTAGCATTTACTCTCAATATTAACCTACCCCATTAAATATATATTTGATATATTATTATTCAATAATGATAAAGTTATAATTTTGGTCACAAATAGTAATTGTATCTTCTATTAAAAGACATAATACTATTTTTTTATTTGTGTGTTTTGTTTTGTTTTTATTCTTTGATTTTATTCCTTATCTTGATTAGCAATCTTGAAGTTCATTGAGGACAGACATCTCTTCTTCTGAAGCAACTTTAAGACTCACCATTTGTCTCAGTTAACACAGTATTTTGTGAAAAGGGAATCTCATTTCTTTTTTATTGAGCTCTACATTTTTCTCTGCTCCTCTCGCTGTTTCTCCCCTCCCCTTCAACCCTTTCCCAAGGTCCCCATGCTCCCAATTTACTCAGGAGATCTTGTCTTTTTCTACTTTCCATGTAGATTAGAATATGTATGTCACTCTTTGGGTCCTCATTGTTGTCTAGGTTCTCTGGGATTGTGATTTGTGGGCTGATTTTCTTTGCTTTATGTTTAAAAACCACTTACGCATGAGTACATGTGATAATTGTCTTTCTGTGTCTGGGTTACCTCAAAATGACGTTTACTAGCTCCATCCACTTGCCTGCAAAATCCAAGATATCGTCATTTTTATTCCATTGTGTAGTACTCCACTGTGTAAATGGACCACATTTTTCTTATCCATTCTTCAGTCAAGGAATCTCATTTCTTAAATTGTCCCTTCTTAGAATTTGATATGTCATGTGAGAGGTAAATAGGTTTAGGTAGTAGGACACTTTTAAGATCCAACAAGGGAAGACTATTTCCTTTGGTGAAACATTGGTGAAGCACAGCTATTTCTTGTGTGTTTAAAGGTATTTCCTTAATTCCTTTTAAATAGTCTTTTACATAGTTTTTGATCAAAAGATACGTTACTTGTTTCTCTGACCCTAGGTAGAGGCATGGCTTTCTTGAAAAGAACAATCAATTTTATTGTCTCCTTAAAAATTTAATCTGAGTGCAGTGACAGGAAAACAACCCTCAGAGAGATGTGTGATCCAAAGATTTTAGAAATCAGCAACAATATAAAGCTTATCTAAGGCGGTAGATAGTACAACGTTTACTATTCTGCTCCCATTGGTCATTGACAGTATTCATCTTCCTTGGTTCTGTAATAAGCTCTGTCCTCTATACTGCACTCAGAGCCTCATCTAAATTCCTTTCAGAGGTCAGAACAAGATCCTGGAAGCAATTATCATTTTATGAGACAACACATTACAACATATACTGAAAGCACAACCTTAGAATTTCACTTTCTGCTGAGAAATATAAATTTAATATGCACATAATGATAATGACGGTATTAAGCATAAATAACATTTTCAGTATCAGGCTTCCATCCTTAGTAATATGTAAATGATGCAGCTGAGGCAAATACTTTATCAACAACAGGACCAAAATACTAGATAATAATATGTTATTTTTGTCATATTCAGATTACTCTGCAATGATATTACTATATCATAGAAAATGATACATAAAACTACAAACTTACATGGGAAAAATGATTTATTTTTTCTTTCTTTAGAAAAGAAACATCTGGAAAAGTTTTGACATGACCATTGGTTATCACTAGCAGAGAGCACTACTGTTATCTACTGAATACTTAATTGAATACAGTTAAGGCAGTGAAATAAACAGAATAGTAGCAATACTAAGTCTAACATAATGCTAATAAAGTTATTACTATTCTATTGTGGAAGAATGAGATCTTGGTTCAATTAATTTAGTTAGATATTAAGATGGGGTTACCAAAGATCGAGGAAGTCTTTGCAAGAATGCTGCTATTTTCCATCACCCATACTCGTACAAGTAATACCTGAGCCATACTCCTGTACATAAAAATGTGTGTGTATGTTTATGTATTTATATGTATATATGCACACACACATACACACACACACATATATATGATTGTTTCACTATGTTGAACTTTGTTGCAATTCTTTCTTTAGTCTGTCATTGTTGTTTTACACGGGCTGAGTGTTTTTTGTTGTTGTTGTTGTTGTTTTTTGGTTCCTGTTTCATAGGAAGACTAGGACATTCCTGAGCTGACCTATGTGAGATGTTGCATTGGAGAAAAGTTGTGTTGCATCTCTAGTTGTTTCTATAAAGAAGAGAAGAGGTCCAGGAAGTCTGCTGTGAGATTGTGCCATCTAATTGTGACAGGAAAGTTACACATATGAAATATTAATGACGCTGTTGTATAAACAAGGACTAAACAAATCCATCAGTTATCCTTCCAGTTTCAATGGAGTAAATACATGGAACCCAAACCCTTAGTGAAGAGATATAGGCCATTAACTCTTGGGAGAGAAAAATCTAGTCTTCCTCAGGGATGAAGCCTTGATTGGTAGCTACCATTAAAAATTGTGCATGTAGATAACATCGTAGACTCAGTAGGTTATATTTTTATGTATTTATAGCAACAAAAGATAAAGAAAAGTAGTCCACCGATTTGGGACAGGAAAGACATGGGATAGATAGGAAGAAAGAGGAGGGGGGATTTATGCAATTATATTTTTAATTAAATTCCAAAATAAAATATAAGTACTGATTTACTGTTCTTGCCATTTAATGGCACCTTCATTAAAAGGCTTCATTCAGGGCTGATTCTGGACCTCATGCTGCTCATCAACATTAGCATTTGTTGTCTACCTTAGTCTGTAGTGCTCTTTTTTTATGTATGTATTTTATGTTTATTCTATCAATAAAACATCTTAAAATTCATGAATTAAAGAAAAGAGTAAATGTAGACATGTACTATACAACATAACCCTGAATTAACTTTAAATAGACTTAAATTTAAATGCCAGAACATTTTTAAAGAAAACAGAAATCTTCTTTCTTTTTTTTTTTGTTAGACTTGTTTATTCAAGTATCCCAAAACATTCTTTCCACTTCCTCCCCTCCACCCAATACCCTCCCGCTTTCCCCACTCCCTCTCCTCCTCCCTCACCATTCCCCAGAGTAGTCAGGGTTTCCTGCCCTGTGGGAAATACAAGTTCTTCCCCCCTCCCTCCAGGTCCAGGAAGGTGAGCATCCAGACAGGCCAGGATCCCAAAAAGCCAGTCCATGCAGATGAAACAAGACCCAGTGCCATTGTCTGTCAATGTCATTTGGACCTTGGGGGCTCAGTCAGCCCCCATGTCAACCACATTCCCACTGTGGAAATCAGTGTGGCAGTTTCTCAGGAAACTGGGAGTCAACCTCCCTCAGGACCCAGCAATTCTACTCTTGGGAATATACCCAGGAGATGCCCTATCATACTACA
The DNA here is from genome assembly GCF_982192425.1 of Myodes glareolus. NCBI lineage: Eukaryota > Metazoa > Chordata > Mammalia > Rodentia > Cricetidae > Myodes > Myodes glareolus. The sequence continues at coordinate 36,518,008 of NC_142033.1, forward strand.
AAAGTATTTGTTCAACTATGTTCATAGCTGCACTATTTGTAATAGCCAGAACATGGAAACAACCTAGGTGCCCCTCAATAGAAGAATGGTTAAAAAGGTGTGGAACATATACACATTAGAGTTTTACTCAGCGGTAAAAAACAATGACATCTTGAATTTTGCATGTAAATGAATGGAAATAGAAAACGCTTTACTGAGTGAGGTAACCCAGACCCAAAAAGAGGAATATGGTATGTACTCACTCATAAGTGGTTTCTAGCCATAGTTAAAGGTCTTTGAGTCTATAATTCGTGATCCTAGAGAAGCTGAATAAGAAGGTGAACCCGAAGAAAATCATATAGTTATCCTCCTGGATATTAGAAGTAGGCAAGATTGCCAGGCAAACTTGGGTGCATGGGCGGGGGGGAGGGGAGAACAGGGAGATGGTTAGGGAGAGGGGAGAGGGGGAGGACCAGGGATGGATTGGGGGAATGGGAGGGGGGGAGGAGGAAGGATGGTGATGGGAGCAGGAAAGTTTATATCTCAACTAAGGGAGCCATTTTAGGGTATGCAAGAGACTTGATTCTGGAGGGGTTCCCAGGCCCAAGGAGAGGTCCCCAGATTGTACTCTGGGCAGCAGAGGAGAGGGTGCCTGATCTGGCCTTGGCCCATAACCATAGTGATGAATATTTTGCATATCACCACAGAACCTTCATATGACGATGGATGGAGATAGAGACAGAGACACATATTGGAACACTGGACTTAACTCCCTAGGCCCAAATGAGAAGCAGAGGGAGGGAGATCGTGAGCAAGGAAAGCAAAGTCAGAGGGGGCCTTCATCTGAGGATGGATGGAGATAGAGACGGAGACCCACATTGGAGCACTGGAAGTCAGGACCGCGAAGGGTGCGTTCACCCACTGATACAAGGGGTCTGATCGAATGAGAGCTCACCAAGGCCAGCTGGACTGGGACTGAACGAGCATAAGATCAAACCGGACTCTCTGAATGTAGTGCTCTTAATGACTGGAGTTACACTCACCTTTTCAAAAGCTGTCCTTTCTCCCTGTTCTCATTTCCGACCATCTTTGGAAATTATTGACACAGGCTAGAACCTTCCCTACTATCTTCCTTATCTATTAGCCTCTTGTGGAGGTTGTCATGTTTTAACATGTCGTTTATGTAATCTGATAAAAGGGAAATGATTTGCCCCAAATTATGTTTTCAATATTTTCTTTGAATTAAATTGTACAAATTCTGTAATTCTTTAATTTTAAAGTAAAATCATCGGAATATGACACGTATATGTATTAAAATTTATTAAGGCTTTATGAACATCATTCTTTAACCCACAGAAAAGTTCCATATCTCAAAATTCAGGCAATAGACTTCAGCCAGAATATCCATGACTAATGTTTATCCATTCCTACATTTCCTCTACAATTATGTCTGACAAATCTAGTTGTTCCAAATTAAAATCAGAATTGATCCATTTATATGTAATCACTTTGAATATTCAGGTACTGATGTTTTAAATAGATGATTCCTAAATGTGAAAAGTATTTGCCGCTATGCCGGTGATAACAGCCTCACTTCACTGCTGCTTGAGATAAGCTGAATAGGCAGACTCTGAGCTTCTGGTCAGAATGATCAGTTCGCTCATTCAAGTAGCAAATAGTTGCAGAAAATTTCAACCAGAATCAACATGGTGTAGACGGGAAAAGCAGAGTTCACGTGACGCAGTTTTCCGTGGGTCCCTCCTAATTTTGAATGTCCCATTAGTGAAGGCAAGAAATGCCTTTGTCCTGACTAACTCTTCAAATATTTTTGTGTTGTGAAAGGCTGTGGAAGATGAAAGCAGCAGCCATGTCTACCTATTAAGAGTATAATAAGAGAAGGCCATGTATCTCTAAGACAGTGTAATTTTTGTCAGAGACATTTTCATCCCTAACCTTGGGTTTTCTGTTTGCTTATTTACTCCTAGCATAAAGCCTACTGAGTTTTTATTGTTTTCACTTTGATTATTTTATTCCAGTAAGTATTGAGGATCGGGTTACAGGCATAAGCATGGTGTTATTCCTGCAACTGCTATTGTTGTGAGTAGTAGCTATCATTAATATTTTACCCGAAAGTTTATTACCTTTCATTAATAAGTTAAACACTGTAATGAGTTGTCTTCCTAAGTTTTATTTATAGTAATATTTTAACAGTAATAAAATTTAAAAACTAAGGAAACTAAAAGAATAAATGTAGTGGTAAAATAAATGAGTAATAAAAGAGGTACTGCATCCCAGGAATCATTGCAGGATTTAAAGTTCTAATTTATTATTTTAATGCATGAGGTCATGTGTGCTACATGCATTAAAGAGTCTTTGTAAAACAGAAGAGGACATTGTCTCTCCTGGAACTGAAGGTATTGGCAGTTGTGTGCCAACAAAATGGTGCTAGGAACAGAATCTGGGTCTTCTTCTGTAAAAGGAGACTTTGCCTTTTTTTCCTTGCCACCCAGACATGAATAATCACACAAAACTGTATTAATTACAAAAATATTTGGTCAATTCGCTCAGGTTTCTTATTCACTAACTCTATTTTATTATTACTATTTAATTACTTTTAAAAAATACCAATCCAAATTCCCAATTCCTCCCCTCCCCCCACTTTTCTCCATTTCCCTCCACACACCCTTCCCCACCCTCATCCAATCTAAAGAGAGGGCAAGGCACCCCACCCTGTGGAAAGTCCAACGCCCTCCCAACTACATCCAAGTTGAGCAAGGCATACATACAAAAAGGAAGAGAAGAGGATCCCAAAAAGCTAGTACATGCAGTAGAGACAAATCCAAGTGCCATTGTCATTGGCCCCTCAGTCTGCCCCAACTGTCAATCATATTCAGAGGGACTAGTTTGATCCCATGCTCATTCATTCCCAGTCTATTTGGAGATTGTGAGCTCCCATTAGCTCAAGCACATTGTCTCAGTGGCGAAACCCTCATGATCTTGACTTCCTTGCTCGTGCTTTCCCTCCTTCTGTTCTTCAACTGAACCTTAGGGAGCTCAGTTTAGTGCTCCGATGTGGGATTCTGTTTTTATTTCCATCTGTTGTACAAAGGTTCTATAGTGATATTTAAGGTAATCAATAGTCTGACTACAGAGCAAGGCCAGTTCAGGCACTCTCTCCTCTATTGCTTAGGGTCTTAGCTGTGGTCTTCATTGTGGATTCCTGGGAATTTTTCTAGAGCCAGGTTTTTTACTAACCCCCAAAAAGTTCCTCAATCAAGATATCATTTTCCTTGCTCTCATATCTGTCCTTCCTCCATCTCAACTATCCCATTCCCTCAAGCTCTCCCCTTCTCCCCGCTTTTCTCTTTCTCCCCTTCCTCCTACTCCCTTCTTCCATGCTCCCAATTTTATTTTTTCAGGTGATCTTGTCTTTTTCCAATTTCCAGGTGAATTTATATATGGTTTTTCTTTGGGCTCACCTTATTACTTGGCTTCTCTAGAATCATGAAACATAGGTTTAATGTCCTTTGTTTATGGCTAGTATCCACTAATGAGTGAGTACATACCATATTCATGTTTTTGGGTCTGGGTTATCTCACTCAGGATGGTGTTTTCTAATTCCATCGATTTGCAAGCAAAATTCAAGATGTCATTTTTTTTTTTTACTGCTGAGTAGTAAGTACTCTAATGTGTAGATGTGCCACACTTTCTTTATCCATTCTTCTGTTGAGGGGCATCTAGGTTGTTCCTAGGTTCTTGTTATTACAAATATGCTGCTATGAACATAGTTGGACAAATACTTTTGTAGTATGAATGAGCATCTTTTGGGTATATTCCCAAGAGTGGTATTGCTGGATCCTGAGGTAGGTTGACTTGCAATTTTCTGAGAAATAGCCACACTGATTTCCAAAGTGGTTGCACAAGTTTGAATTCTCACCATCAATGGATGAGGCTTCTCCTTACTCCACATCCTCTTCAGCATAAGCTATCATCAATATAAATCCAACCACACTGAACCTGATAGATGAGAAAGTGGGCACAGGTGACCACTTCCTTAGTATAATCCCAGTATCACAGACAGTAAGAGCAACAATGAATAAATGGGACCTCCTGAAATTGAGAAGCTTCTGTAAAGCAAAGGAGACAGTCAATATGACAAAAAGGCAACCTACTGAATGGGAGAAGATTCAACCCTGCACCAGACAAAAGACTGACCTCCAAAATATATAAAGAACTCAAAAAATTAGACATTAAAATTCTAAATAACCCAATTAAAAATGGGGTACTGAATTAAACAGAGAATTCTTAACAGTAGAATTTCAAATGGTCAAAAGATACTTAAGGATGTTTTCAACTTCCTTCGCTATCAGTGAAATGCAAATCAAAACAACTTTGAGATGCCATCTTACACCTGTGAGAGTGGTTAAAATCAAAATTTTGAATTGATTCATTTCTATTCATCTGTGTATCATCACGAGGCTGTAGCCTACTGGTAAGCTTCTGGCATCATTCTCCTTTGGCAGCTATATGGCATCTCTCTGAAATATATATATATTCCAGACTGGCTATTTTCTGCCCTGTTATAGGTCAGAGCAGTTTCTTTATTAACCAGTGATAATAAAACATATTCATATTCATAGCATACATAGGGAAATTCCACATCATTCTGTCAGAGCAGCAACTGTGACTGCTGAGCTACCATTCCAGACTATAATTCCAAATATGCATCAATTCATTTATTTTTTACAGCAAAAATCTAAATTGGCAATATTATAAAATTTAGAAAATTAAAGCAGATTAGTGTGATAATTGTTTAAAGATCACACAGCTAGTATGTGGTTGACCCTAGATTAAAATCTAGAATATGAATTGTAAGTCTATGAATTAAACCAATTCTATGTAATTGGTATTTTAAGGAACCAATTATACAATTGCCTTTCATTGTCATAGGCCATCCACAGTTCAATCTTCTAACACTGCATTAATATTTGTGACTTAAAATTGATTTAAGAACTTAAATCCCAATAATCTTTTCCACAAGAAACTATAATTTAAAAAACCAATTAAGAAATATTTTCCAAAAAAATGTTCAAAGGTGAAGAAAAATATCCATTCAATTTTGAGTAGGAAAAGGTGTCTTGCAGGATGGGGATTACATGTAATCATTGACATTCTATGGAAAGATAAAGCTAGGAGCATTTAATAAAAGTGCAGGCACATGATCCCAAACAGAGATAGTGCTCTTTTATAATTGTATAGCCACTAATACCCACCATTGTTACAACTGAATATCGTTACCAGGAGACTCTCATATGTCTATATGTATAAGAAAGCTTTACATTTTAGTCAAAATCAAAATGAGGAAAATATATGTCATTGTCTTTTCTTTCAAGGTCTTTTGGAGCTAGCATCATAGAACCTCTGTTCTTGTTATGGCAGGTAACAAGCAATTTTACCCAGCATGCTTTGCAAGAATGAACAAGAAAACAGAACAAACCTTCCTTCTCTTGGTTTTCAATTTTTAAGTCTTTTATAATTTTAAGAACTTGGCTGAGTCTAAATGAAATCCTGAAGTATAGGTCTCTGGGAGTTCAGAAAAGATGTATTGAAAATACAATGGGGTATAGGTAGAGAACGATGTAACAGATCTTTTTTATTCCTTAAATTTCAGTACAACAGATAGAACAACTGATCCAAAAAGGATGCATCATTTAAAGTAATCAAAATCATGTGTTATGCTTCCTTTAGAAAATGAAGGCGCTACAGTCAGCAGCAGAGAAGTGTTTTATTACATGGCTACTCATGGCATCATGTCATTCTAAGCTAATAGGACAGTTAGGCATGTTTGGTGCTACTGTTTAAGGCAAGGACTATAAGTTGCTATAAATAAAAAATGATGAAAAATATATATGTCAACTATTTAAGGCTGTGACATGAATTTTTATCTGTCATATTGCCAAAGAATGAGCAATGAAAGCATGATTATGGGGATCGCAATTCTTTTAGTTAGAAAGTACAGAGTTGGATGATATCATTGGTATTAGTCAGTTTTGTGATGCTGTAACAAAGTACCTGAGAGGAGCAATAAAGAAAAAACAGTTCCATTAAGGTGACAATTTTCAGGATTAAATCTAAGATTATTGAAGTCATGTGTCTGAGTTTCTTAGCATGATAACGGGACCAGCCACTGATTACTGGTTTCAACCTTCCTTCCGAAGACTGCAACCTTTTATTACAATTCCTCATGTTGGTGATCACCACCCATATAATTATTTTCATTGCTACTTCATAACTGTAATTTTGCTACTGATGTAAATCATAATGTAAATGTTTGATACACAGGATATCTGATATGGACCTCTGGGATAGAGTTGTTTTCCCACCAAAGTGGTCAAGACTGACAGGTTGAGAACCACTGGCTTCAATCATGAGCTAGAGAAAAGACAAAAGGGACCAAAGATAGGATCTCATAATGCCATTTTGGAGCATGTTTCCAATGATCAAAGGACCTCAATATTGCCTTAACTTAAACATATTAAACATCTTTGGTTCTTCCTCCACAGAGATCAAGTTTTACCATTACAACACTGGAGATTATTTAATATCCAAACTATTGAAGGCAAGAGTGAAGACTGTTTCAAACTGGCTTTGTTCATTTATTATTAAACAGACTCAATGAAAACATAGATTGAGAAGTCTAATATGATTTTTTAAAGCTAGATTGTCTGTACAGTGACAACAGTTGCACCTCTAAAAGTCTCTTGGAAATATACAATTGCTTGTTGAATTGAATAATGAAATGTTTCAGGAGACAGAGAATCATGACCAAAAACTCCTTAGAGTTCTAAGTTTCCTAAAACTTAATGCATCAGGAACAAAATCCAGAACTACATGTTCCCTTTGGAGGGGTAGCGATGTCATGTCTTTGTCTGAAGAAAGTGTTTAAGGACTTGGTACAATCTGTCCCTCAGAAGATAAAGTGTGAAAAACTCTTAAGAGAACCACAAGAGAGAAATTGAATGTACAAAAGACAGAACAGTTGGGCATCAAAATATTGACACCTAGACAAAGAGCACATTTTGAAAAAGTAGCAGGCGACTTTTGAAGTTCAAACTGAGTTTCTTATTGAAATTAAAGAAAAGCTAAATGTGACTCAACTCTGAAGTTATAATTAGAGAGGGAAATATATAACAATCATTTTTGTAAACACTTCTAAATGTGACAGTAGGAAAGATTTTTAAGCAAATAAATTTTCAGGCCCATTTAAAAGATAATGGAATGTAGTTCTCTTTTGGCATAGGCAATAGCTTCCTCGGTCCAGAAAATTATAGGGCAGCAATGCAGAACACTTGGACTTCATTAAGAAAAACACAGCATTCTGTGCACTGGGAAGCAAGTCACTCCTAGAAACAGAAAGGCCTGTGAATGCATCCACCCCCTATTTGCCCTTTCATTCAACTAACATTGTAGATGTTTTAAATTATTTTCTAATCTCTGTTTCTACAGAAAAAGAAAGTTCTGGTTTTGAAATTAATCCAGCTCTTTATATGGGTTAGGGATAATGGGACAAGTGGATATTCATAATTAAACCTAGTACATAAGGGAAATTTTATTTGCAACTCAACAATTGCAGCATGTAAATTAGACAAAACAGGATTCATCTTGTTGAGCTTATAAGTATGCTGATCACAGCTACATGTGTGTCCACTCTTGATGTGAGCCCAATTATACTACTAACTTCTAAGGACTACAGAGTAAACTCACACATGGAACACTAGGCACCTTAGTTGAAAAGCCACTCATAACATTATGACTACCTTAATGACACATTTTACTTTAAGGATATTTTAAATCTCCTAAAACATTTAGAGACTCAATGAGGCATGATTCCCAATCACTCAAATGAATAGAAACCAATAGAATAGATTTATACATTGAATTTAATTAATTAATTAGTTTATTTATTAAACCTGTTCATCCTGGGAATTCAACCCTAAAGTAAAAATAACTTTCAAAATCATATTTAAAGCATAACTTGTTTTCCAGATTTTATGAACCAAATTTGACACGACTACAAATTTTAACATTTCTAAGCAGAATTTTAAGCCATAACAAAGGGAGACAGCTACCGAAGACAAACAAAGCAGGACCTGAGAAACAGATATTTTCAGTGTCCTTCCAAGCTTTTCCATAAAGTGACCTAATGGATCTTTTACACAACCCTACCCTAGGTTTTGTCTATGTATTCTGTGTACTCTTAGATAGTTGCATTGGCACCATGAATCTGTTCAATGCTCAGTTCTTCATATTTGTTTGCTCTGGTTATTATACCGAGGAATTCTGCTCATACTTCTTACCCCAACTAGGACTCCCTACCATAAAAAATGTACAAGAAATATAGACTACAAGTGTTCTTGCTTTGCAAAGTCACTCTCTGTGCACATAGATTAGCATTTTTATTCCGCTGATTTTTATACATCATTTTCATCCTTAAATTAATAGAAGGATTTCACACTGATCACTGAAAATTTTGATTCTGAATCACATATTGTAATTAGGCAAATTATCAAATTCAGAAGTAAAATCTCAAGAGCCCTTTTAAATATAACCTGCTGGACATTTCTCTTACTGCATTAGAAAGATAAAAATCATAATAATTCTTAACCCAGGTCATAATTAGTTGCTCAGATTAACCTCATTATATTCGCTTCTTCCTTAAATATTCTCAGTGTATTTAAAACAGGTTATATAGAAGAAAAGTCCCCAAATTGTTCCCTGGGCAGCAGTGGGGAGGGTGCCTGAACTGGCCTTGTCCCATAGCCACACTGATGAATATCTTGCATATCACCATAGAACCTTCAGCTGACGATGAATGGAGATAGAGACAGAGACCCACATTGGAGCACTGAACTTAGCTCCCAAGGTCCAAATGAGGAACAGAAGGAGGGAGAACATGAAGAAAAAAAGCTTCAAGATCACGAGGGGTGCATCCACCCACTGAGACAGTGGGACTGATCTAATGGGAGCTCACCAAGGTCAGCTGGACTGGGAGTGATGGAGCATGTGATCAAACTGGACACTCTGAACGTGGCTGGCAATGAAGGCTGACTGAGAGGCCAAGGACAATGGCACTGGCTTTTTATTCTACTGCATGGACTGACTTTGTGGGAACCTGGTTTGTTTGGATGCTCACCTTTAAAGACCTGGATGGAGCGGGGAGGACCTTGGACTTCCCACGGGGCAAGGAACCCTGACTGCTCTTAAGACTAGAGAGGAAGGGGTAGGTGGGGAGGGGGAGGGATAAGTAAGGCGGTGAGGAGGTGGAAATTTTTAATTAATAAAATAAATAAATAAATAGGAAAAGTCTATGAATTTCATATTCATACTTCTAAACAAGTAAACTATAACTGAGAGTCTCTGGTCATTTTATTTCATTAGTAGAAGGATTTTTAATTAGATCCAGTCCCATTTATCTATTTATATTATTGTTTTGTGCCCATGGTCATTTTAAAAGAGCAGCAGGTGGCAAGTGTGTTCATGGGATCGGCCCAACAGGAAGCAAAGCTCTGATGAATGAATCTTCAATAGGCAAAGCCCCTAGGGCCTGGAACCCAAAATGTTTCTCACTACAGCTGTGTCTCTGCATTGTCTGCCACTGCCATTTTTCTCTGGTTTTGGCACAGTGTGAATGGGCATGGGGAGATTCACACTGCCTTTATTACAGTGTGATTATCTCTTGGAAATAACCTATTCAACTGGGCATTTTTACCTGTGGATTATGAGGATGATTTCCTACTAATCTGTACTATTTAACTGTAGCAATGATTTTATGCAATAATAATGTCACTTTAGGTAGAATTTTGATGATTGAGGATTTTTAATAAGTATAGTAAGAATTTTGAGGGAGGTTAGTTTAGTGGAAAAATTAACATAGGTAAAGGTAGGATAAAATGTTGCCCCTGCCTCTTCTAAAGTAGAGGCTGCAGAGGGTAAATAGTAAAACAAGGAAGTGTGTTATGAGCTAGAACACATGAGATTCTATCAAAGAACCATATAGACTGTGGCTGAGGTTAACGATTAAGTAAAACAATTAAGTCCCAGTACCCAGTTAGCTTAAATTCTTTTAATTCTGGGAGATGTATTCGCAGGTTTAGGAGTGCATCATAGCTGAAACAAAGCTCTGAAAATGACTTAAGTTTAGACTAAGTTTTGTGTGTGTGTGTGTGAATAACTGTGAGGTGGAAAACTCAAGGAACCAATCTCAAGTTTTAGAAAGGTACATTGTTGAATGAGGGACTCATTAAGGTCAGGGAACAGAAACAAAGCAGGCCAATTTGTACTAACTGATTTGCCTTTCTTGCTAGGACTGATTGATTTCCAAAGCTTATGATTAATTCCTTGCATTCATTTCTTCCCTCAGGTTCGTGATATAAAACTCAATTACATTAAATAACAACAAAACTGTTGATTAGTTGGTATGAACCCTAAAGATTTTCTAAAGATTTAAGGAAAAGAGTACTGATTATTTTTATGTAGAAAAGTTTAGGTTTGTGATTCTTTTAATATTTCATATAAGATTACTTTTTGAGATAAATAATAAAATGATTGGTCCTTTCATTGTAACCACAAAAGACTTTCTGGCAGCAAAAGAACTGGTTGAGAAAAATACCTTGCTTACTCGCACTCTGATAATCAAAAACAAGTTACATAGATGTGGACCTATTTGGGTTTTTAGGATGACTTGGTTTAATCATGTAAAGGAAATAGGAAACATTTTTTTCTATTTGTATTCATAATAATCATTTCACTTGAAAAATAAAATGTGATTTTTTTATATTGCTTGAAATATTTTGCTGAGGATGATAAACTCTAAGGAAAAAAAATAAAGTTTGTTTGAAGGAAGGCATCAAGAGAGACAGAAGGTATACATGTCATGGAGGTGAGAAAAGAAATAATGACTATTTCCTACCTCCTGGCGGATAGGTAAATAATCTTCATCAGGTTCGTCTTCTTATTTAGCTTCTCTAGGATCACGAATAATAGGCTCAAAGACCTTTAATTATGGTTAGAATCCACTTATGAGTGAATACATACCGTGTTCCTCTTTTTGGGTCTGGCTTACCTCACTCAGTAAAGCGTTTTCTATGTCCATCCATTTGCATGCAAAATTCAAGATGTCATTATTTTTTACCGCTGAGTAAAACTCTAATGTGTATATGTTCCACACCTTTTTTAACCATTCTTCTATTGAGGGGCACCTAGGCTGTTTCCAGGTTCTGGCTATTACAAATAGTGCTGCTATGAACATAGTTGAACAAACGCTTTTGTAGTATGTTTGGGCATCTCTAGGGTATATTCCCAAGAGAGGAATTGCTGGGTCCTGAGGGAGGTTGACTCCCAGTTTCCTGAGAAACCGCCACACTGATTTCCACAGTGGCTGCACAAGTTTGCATTCCCACCAACAATGGATGAGTGTTCCCCTCATTCCACATCCTCTCCAGCATAGGCTATCATTGGTGTTTTTAACTTTAGCTATTCTGACAGGTGTAAGATGGTATCTCAAAGTGGTTTTGATTTGCATTTCCCTGATCGCTAAGGAGGTTGAGCATGACCTTAAGTGTCTTCTGGCCATTCGAAGTTCATCTGTTGTGAATTCTCTGTTCAGATCAGTACCCCCATTTTTTAATTGGGTTAATTAGAGTTTTAGTGCCTAGTTTCTTGAGTTCTTTGTATATTCTGGAGATCAGACCTTTGTCTGATGAGGGGTTGGTGAAGATCTTCTCCCAGTCAGAAGGCAGCCTTTTTGTCTTACTGACAGTGTCCTTTGCTTTACAGAAGCTTCTCAGTTTCAGCAGGTCCCATTTATTCATTGTTTCTCTTATTGTCTGTGCTACCGGGGTCCTACTTAGGAAGTGGCCTCCTGTGCCTATATCTTGTAGACTACTTCCCACTTTCTCTTCTATCAGGTTCAAAGTGGACAGATTGATGTTGATGTCTTTAATCCATTTGGACTTGAGTTTTGTGCATGGTGATAGATATGGATCTATTTTCATTCTTCTACAGGTTAGTCAAGAGTCCCAGGTAACCTTGGGTGCATGGGGGGGGGTGGGAGGGTTGTTGGAAGGGGAGAGGGTTAGAGAGAAGGGAGTAGGGGAGGAATGGAGAAAGCTCGGTTGACCGGGATGGGGGGAAGGGAGGAAGGATGAATGTGGGATCAGGGAAGAATATATTTCAACTAAGGGAGTCATATTAGAGTTTACAGGAAACTTGATTATATATGGGATCCCAGGTCCAAGGAGAGATCCCCAGATTGTTCTCTGGACAGAGGAGGGGGTGCCTGAACCGGCCTTGGCCCGTGACCATACTGATGAATATTTTGCTTATCACCATAGATCCCTCATCTGGCGTTGGATGACGATACAGATGGAGGCCCGCGTTGGAGCACCGAACTGAGCCCCCCAAGATCCAAATGAGGAGCAGAAGGAGGAAGAAAATGACGAAGGACTGCGTGGGATACTATCACCCACTGATACAAGGGGTCAGATCTAATGAGAGTTTACCAAGGCCAGATGGACCGTGACTGAACGAGCATGTGATCCAACCAGATTCTCTGAATGTGGCCGGATTTTCTGAATGTGGCTGGCCTGCAGTCTTTCTGAGAAGCCATTGACAATGACACTGGGACTGGTTTCCTCTGCATATACTGGATTTTTGGGATCCAGTCTGTTTGGATGCTCACCTTCCTGGACCTGGAGTGAGGGGGGAGGAACTTGGACTTCCCACAGGGCAGGAAACCCTGACTTCCCTTGGGGACAAAGAGGGAGGAGGAGAGGGAGGGGGGAGTGGGAGGGCGTTGGGAGGAGGGGCGTAAATGGAAACTTTTTATAATTTAATAAAATTACTTAAAAAAATAAATAAATAAAAAATAAACATTTACTGTGTGTATGGTGAAAAAAAAAAAAAAGAAATAATGAACTGCGACAGTTGATGATGTGTGTGCATTTCCCTAGCCAGACTCAGAGAAGTGAGTTTCCCTCCCTCAGATTACATAAGTCCAGTTGTTCCTGGCGGCGGTGGTGCATGGCTTCAATACTAGTACGCAGGAGGCAGAGATGGGTGGATCTTGTGAGTTCCAAGCCAGTCTGATCTTCAAGAGCTAGTTCTAGGGCAGGCTCCAAAGCTGCAGAGAAACCCTGTCTTGAAAAGCCAAAACAAACAAACAAACAAAAAACAAACAAAAAAACGAAGAAGAAAGAAAAGGAAAAAAGAAAAAAAAATCTAGTTCTGCTGACTCGGGTTGCTTCTCCTCAGTCCTCAAGCACCGTGCTGTTGGAGACTGGTCGTCATGGCAGCAGAAGTTTTGGTGCTACTGGTCAATCATTTCCAAGAAGTTATTGCTGAGGCCACTGAAACAAACATTTTTCTTTGTTTTATTCTATATGAGTGTCTTAGTTTCATATTTTATATCTAAGTCTTTCATCCACTTTGACTTGATTTTTGTATATATAAACTCTCTGTTCTTCTATCTTCTCTTCTTCCATTTATATGAATAGATTTGAGGGTTTCAGAGCTATTAGAAAAGCACCGTACCATGAGTATCACACTCGACTTTATCTATGGCTATGGCAAAAGTTAGTTTACATATCTTGTCTCTGAATTCTCAGGTTACTCCATACCAGTGAGTAAATAATTCTTTGATTATTATATTTAAATATCAGTTTATCCTATATGCTTACATTTATTTCTGTGTTATCTGTCTTATTCTTTTGAACTATTCATATGTTTTTTATATCAGTCTGGTGCATCATGATTATGGCACTATATTTTAATATGTTTAGAAAACAGTGTATGATAGCTTGGCTTCGGTTTGTACTTCTTACTCAAAAATTGGTTCATTTTAGGTTTTCTGTTATTCCTTCTGATTTGAGGAGTGTTCTATAATAACTACTTTTATGATATGCTAAGATTTTCATTAAATGGGTGGATTACTTTGGGTAATATAGATATTTTAATATTATTTTTTATCGTTTTCTTAATGTATTAAGATAGGAGACTTTATCTTATCTTTAACTCTTTGATTTCTACACTTTAAAATTTTGAATGAACTACTTTTCCCCTAGTTAAGATTACACTTATTTCAATCTTTCTGATTTATTTTGAAATTTCCATCAAGTTCTCTTCATCTTCATTCATTAGTAATGAATTGAAATGCTACCAACTGATACATTTCTCCAAGTGGCTAGCAGATAAAATGTATTTCACTCCAATACTCAAGAAAACATAAGAGAAATTGAAAATGAGAAACATGATATACAGACAAATATTGCCTCTTCCTGTCGAAGTAGCTACTGCAAACAACAAAATCTAATAAATATTGACAAGAATGTGTTGAATATAGAAACGTTGAAGCAAGTGTAAATTGATGCAATTACTATGGTGAATACTATAAAAGTAGTAAAATAATTAAAGATTTGAATTACCAAAAAATTGGTTAGGTCCAGGTCTGCTAAATAGCAAGAAAATTGAAATTAGCATCTTACAAAGCGATATCTTCATTCCTGTCTTCATTGAATCAGTACAGAGAAGTGATTTACGTGTTCTCTGATATGTGCATAGATAAAATGTGAGATAAAAACTAATGATGTCTTTATCCTTTAGTCTTAAAAACAAGGAGCATCCATGACAACATGAAGGAAGTCAAGTAGCTTTGCTAACTACATTGAACTAGACACAAAATTATAAAATATTTCATCTCCAGAGAAAAGAGATGGTTGCCATAGGCTGGAGCAATTGGAAATCTGAGAGTTTGAAATATGTTAGTTTTAGGTAAGTTTTATTATTTTTGTATTACATTTTAGATTTAATCCACATCACACACCTTTTGCTAAAGTTATTGTTATTATTATTTTATTACTTAAAAAATACCAATCCAAATTCCTACTTCCTCTCCTCCTCCCACTTCCCTTACACCTTCTCCCCTACTCCCTCTAATATTAAGAAAAGGCAAGGCACCCTGTCCTGAGGGAAGTCCAAGGCCCTCCACACTACATTCAGGTTGAGCAAGGTATACATCCAAAGAGAATAGGATCCCAAGGAAACAGTACATGCAGTACAAACAAATCCCAATGCCACTGTCATTGGCCCACTATCTGTCCCAACGGTCAGCCACATTCAAAGAGACTAGTTTGATTCCATGCTTGTTCATTCCCAGTCCAAATGGAGTTGGTGAGCTCCCATTAGCTCAGGCACATTGTGTCAGTAGGTGAACCCCTCATGGTCTTGACTACATTGCTCATACTCTCCCTCCTTCTGCTCTTCACCTGAACCTTGGGAGCTCAGTCCAGTGCTCCAATGTGGGTCTCTGTCTCTGTTTCCATCTGTTATTAGACAAAAGTTTAAGGTAACCATCAGTCTGATTACAGGGCAAGGCCAGTAGAGGCATCCTCTCTATTGGTTAGGGTCTTAGCTGTGGTCTTCCTTGTGGATTCTTGGGAATTTTTCTAGAGTCAGGTTTCTTGCTAATGCCAAAATGGCTCCCTCAATCAAGATATCTTTTTCCTTGCTCACATATCTGTCCTTCCTTCATCTCAACTATCCCGTTCCCTCAAGCTCTCCCCAGCCCTCCCCTTCTCCCTTCCTTTTTCCCTTCGCCCCTTCCTTCTACCCCACCCTCATGTTCTCAAATTTTGTCAGTCGATCTTGTCTGCTTCCAGTTTCTAAGTGGATCTATGTATGTTTTTCCTTGGGTTCACTTTATTACTTAGCTTCTCTAGGATTAGGAACTATATGCTCAATGTCTTTTGTTTATGGCTAGTATCCACTAATGAGTTAGTACATACCAAATTGATCATAGGTGCCATTGATCCAGTATGCCATGATGCTGTAACAGGTAACTATACATACATAGTCATAGATGTTCAAAATGACTTGGATCACCAGGAGTGTGAGTGTCTACAGCCTGTTTATATCTCAGGATTTAATGTTTAACATGCTTGACTCTGATACAGCTTTCCATTTCCTTTGACCCTTGAGGTCAGTAAAGAATATTTCACTATCATCAGTATTTTCTGCTAGGATACAAAATTGTCCCTTTTTTGTCAATAGTTTATTCAGATTCCTCTAAAGGAATAGATCTGAGAGACTATAAGAAAATTCCTCACTGACATGTCCAGCTGTTGGCTTTAATTTGATTCCAAATGTAGTCAAGTTTTGACAAGCAAAATTAGTCAAAACATCCACCTGTCTCTTTCTTGCTCCTTATTTCCATAGTTCAGTTCTTACAAAAAAATGAAGAATGTTTATTACACCATATTTAATTTGACTGGTACTTTAGAAATAATTCTATAAATAATTATGCATCTCCAACGTTCAAAATATGAGAGAGGTGCTACACTCACACAGACTATTAGTGTGAAAACTAAACTACAGTACCCTTAGACAGTTTGCATAGATAGAGCATCAGACAGGAAGAAAGTAAAGGATCAGCCATCAGGTTTCCCACAATATACTCACCATCTGAGTGCAGGGAACAATGCCTGCATGTAGATACGATAATATTTCTTCTCCTTGTCGCCTTTGTAACTTCTCAAACAGACACATAAGGTCTGGTAGGGCATAAGTAAAGATAAAACAGCTGGACAATAAAGAGATGAATAATATAAATAAAATTTTTAACAAAGACTTAACCATTGCATTTTAAAATTCTTATAACTGGTATTAAATTTCTAAAATAGTTTGCTAAGTGAACTATTTTAAATTTCCCTTATTTGTCCAAGTCCTGAGCAATATGTAATCTTTGGTGTTTTTTACTCTTTAATAAAAGTTTGAAAAATTGCTCCTCTTCAATTGTAAAGACTCATTTAGTAATGCTGTTGGAAGCTACTTGGAATGCAGTAACACATTAAAATGTTTTCTCTTTCAGATGTAGCACCTTACAAGACCTTCTCATTTAACTACGTAAGTCTATGAATGTCAAGGGAACCTGAGGTGAAGAACACAAATTTGTTGATCTAATATTCTGGTTTATTACCATTAATATCATCTTACAGCATAATAAGAGAAAAGTATAATACATAGTAAGAGTCATTTTGAATGTTGCTTATACAGATGTGTCTAATAAGATAAGAGCTTCTCTGGTTCTCTGGAGGAATGTGAATCACACCTTAAATATATTCTTATTCTGAGGGAAGATTTCTGTAGCTGTGGATACCTATCTTCCACATTTTCATAATCTGAGCAATACCTTAAATCCTGACACAAATGAAGCTATGAATTGTGAAGATTGTGCTAATAATTAACTCTCACATTTATTTTAGAACAGTCAATCATCTTTGGCTTGAATCCAAATTTATATACATACTTATTGCCTATCTCCAAAGCAACCAGTCATAATTAAAGATGAAAATGTAGGGCCCAAAAAGAGAATCATATTAAAAGTGTTTTTCATTGTTGCTGTTTATTTTTTGTTTTGTTTTTACAGTTTCTTTTCAGTCTCTGTTGTATGTAGATTGCATAAGATATATGACTAGTGCCCAACAACTAAAATAAAGGTGAATATTTAAAAAGCCACCCCCAACCTGAATCCTTAGACTCTCTAGGACTTTTATTATGAAGGGAATTTTGAATTTTGACACATAATTTTTCTGCATCTAACAAGATGTTTTATCATAGATCTGTTTATGTAGTGAATTGGATTTACTGGTTTACAGATGTTGACCCAGTCTGCATCTTTGGGGTGAGGACCAGTTGATCATAATGGATAATCTCTTTGATGTGTTCTTATATTAAGTTTGCAAGTACATTGTTGAGAATTTTGACATATTTATTCTTTTTTTTTAAAGTTTATTAAATTATGAAAGATTTCATTTCCGCCCCTCCTCCCAACACCCTCCCACTCCCCCCTCCCCCTCCTCCTCCCTCTTCATCCCTAAGAGCAGTCAGGGCTTCCAGCCCTGTAGGAAGTTCAAGTTCCTCCCCACTCCTTCCAGGTCCCTGAAGGTGAGTATCCGAACAGACTGGATCCCAAAAATCCAGCATATGCAGAGGAAACAAGTCCCAGTGTCATTGTCAGTGGCTTTTCAGAAAGGCTCCGGGCAAGCCACATTCAGAGATCCGGCCACATTCAGAAAATCTGGTTGGATCACATGCTCGTTCAGTCCCAGTCCAACTGGCCTTGGTGAACTCTCATTAGATCAGTCCCCTTGTATCAGTGGGTGATCGCACCCCTCGCGGTCCTGAGTTTTTTTTCTTGTTCTTCCTTTTTCTGCCCCTCATTTGGACCATGGCTCAGTCCGGTGCTCCAATGTGGGTCTCCATCTGTATCGGAAATAGACATATTTATTCTTTAGGGAGATCAGTTGGTATTATTTTATTTTGTATCTCATGTCACATTCCCACTGTGAATGTTCAGGAATCTTGGAGAAAGGTGGTGCAGAAAGATTATAAGAGCCTGAGGTAGTGGAGAACATAAAAGAGACTGTTTCCTAGATGCTTCAAGGAAAATACACATATAAACTCACAACATTTTCAACAGCATATAAAGACCTATGCCAGCCTCAACTAAACAAAATCCTACTAAAGAGAGGGACGAGTGGACACAAAAATCACACCACTGGACAAAGATCTATATGTGTTTGACAGATTCTGGGAGAAGGGGAATTCCAATTATTTTAATTATGTGATCTTTTATAGGTTGACCATACCCCAGGGCTCAAAGTTGAGTAGGAAGGGATGTGAGGCTAGAAAAGCCAATTATGGGAAGAGTTGGATAAAGTGAATATATTCAAGATGTATTGGATGTAATTTTAAGGGCATTATTAAAAAATAATATTTAGAAAGCAAAAATTTCATTGTTGATGTTTGTTTTCAGTAATATAACCTATAAATCACTATCTTTGTTTAATAAAATTAATTTTCTTGGATGGCATGTGATTGACTACCTGGACCCCTCACTATCCTAATAGTCACCTGATATGCCCAGTTTCTTCTACTGTTTGTGTTCACTTCTGTGGGCAAATGTTCAGAAGTCTTATCAAAAGTTATAGTATTTGAAAAAATCTTTGTGGGTGCATAAACATTTACAATTTTCCACAAATGAAAATTCTCAGTCTCACTACCATAAAAGTATAGATTTGGCAGAATTACCTATGAGACATGGTATATTAAGAACTGAGCCATCACCTACACAGACAGTTTAAGAAATCCTCCATTCAGGAGATCTTGTCTTTCTCCTGAATAAATTGGGAACATGGGGACCTTGGAGGAGGATTGAAGGGGGGAGCAAGTGGCTAGAGAAGGAAGCGGGCTCAGCATATTTCCTCTGTCTAAAGAAACGGAGACCTGGATGTGGGACAAGGCTCTACATTCTCAAAGTCTTACCCTAACAGCATACTTTCTTCTGTAGAGCTTAGTCCTAAATGTATAAATCTCCCCAAACAGCACCAGAGACCAAGTGTTGAAATACAAGGTCATATGGGTGTCATCTTTATTCAAGCAACTGTATTAGATAAAAGAAAGACTAGGACTCCTTTGTCTGCTCTTGAGCCCTTCCACTTTTATTTTCCCCTGATGATTTTGCTCCTTGAAGTCCCCTTCTCCACCTGCTTCACAAGATGCTCTCTCCTTGTCTCTCCATTCCAGCTGACTATCCATGACCTGACAGAGCTTCCTAACCCTTAAATCTATTTATGTCAGGGTACTAGTTAATGAATAATACCAGAAAAACTAGCTTCAAATTAAATGTGATGTGACCTTTATATATATATCCTAAATTAAGTCACATTTTATTCCCTGTTTACTTTGAGGTTCAAGCACGTTATCTTCCATTCCCTGGAGCTGTTGTCTGACCTTCAGACGGGCTGTATTTTATCCTTACATGAAACACTATGTTCCATTTTCCCACTCTGCCTACTGTAGACACTCCAGATATTTCTTGCTTTTTATGGATTCTTTGTATCTTTATCACATCATGCATCTCTATTCCATTCATTTCCCCGATGTATTCACCTACTGTCCTTGCAACCTCCCTGCATCCAAAATACAATACAATAAAATAAACTGTAAGAGAAAAAAGAAGGAAACCAATCTGTCTCTTTATGGAAGCTGTAGTGTGACACAGCGAGTCACGTAGTAAGCACTTTCACCCACATATCTTTACTTGCAACTCTTCATTGCAGAGAGTCATTGGTCTGGTTTGAAGCCTGTGGTTTCTGCTACACTATTTATTAATGCTGGTCCCTCACTGGGACTCCCTTTGGTCATCTTGCTGTTGCCCTGAGTTGTGAAAATCCTACGGCTTTGTGTCTGCAGAACTGATTCCTTCACGTATTGCAACAGATCACAGATGGGGTGGATGCTGGGGTGGGCCAACTCATAACTCTGGTTCTGTGCCTGGGTAGTTGCAGGGTTGGTCAGCCCACCGGTTCTCCTTTGTCCTCACCACCACGGTGAGATTTTATGCATTGCTCTGGTGATTTTAACCCTTGCAGCTATGAACAAGGGGCAGGACCAGTTCTGCTTCATTTCCTCAGGGTCAGTTCTCCCGCACCTACACCTACAGTGTCCGTTTTTCTCTGTTGCCCAGGCCTGGCATTGGGGACATTCTCTGGAGTGCCGCAGCTGATGAAAGACAGGACCAGTTTTCCCACTCATCCGACCTCAGACCTCAGGGCCATGTATCTGTCTTAGGTATTAGTGGGTTTATCTTTCCTGTGCCCATGCTATCACATGACAGGTGAGTAATGGGGACAGCTCTTCCATGCTCACAACTAAGGAGCTGGCTCACCACACCGCCGCCAACAGGATTGGCTCTACTGTGCTGCCCAGGTGAGATGCAGGGCCTTCTCTCCTGAGTATTGCATGTAGCTGGTGGGGGCAGGAGCAGTTGTCCCGCTCTCTTGACCTCAGGGACAGCTCTTCCACCTGCCTCAGGTATTGATGGGCATAGGGGGAATGTATCTCTCCCCTGCCCATGACTCCAAATGAGAGATGAGTCATGTGGACAGTTCTCTCATGCTAATAAATCTGGGGCTGGCTCACCCCCACCCCCATCTAGGAGTTTGACTCAATTGTGTTGCCCTCGTGAGAGGAGAATCCTTCCAGAAATAGCTTTAAATCCTGTGACCTATATGCAAATTATTACATATATTTTCAGTTCTAGTTCAAGACTCCTTAGAACTGAAAATTAATGTTACTGTATTCAAGATGCATAGAGAAGTACTTGTTAAAGAACTGCACATTTATTTTCTGACCCCTATAATATATCTTTTAGTCCAGTGTTGCTAAGACTAATGATCTATGGGTTGTGTAGATCATTTTAAGCTGTCATTTTAACAACTCTCAAAACTAATAGTTCTTCATACATTATATATATATGTATAACTGATGTGAATATTTTCTACTCATATCTGTAATGAAAATAATGAGTGTTTAGAATTTATTGTTTCTTACATCTTAATCCAATTTTGAGTATTATTAAGTGCTGCAGTCATATAATATAATTTATGAACTCCTTTTAAAGAGTTTTGTCAATCTGAAATTAGGGCCCTAACCTATCAAGCTCAAACCACTTGACGTACTAGAGAAAAGAGAAGACATATAGATTTCCATTTATAGCAACAATCTTATTTGGTCTTGACTATTTCTGAACATCAGTACCACACTTTGAAAATGACTTCTGACATAAATTATGGTTTGGTTTTGATTGACATTGAAAAAAATACTTCAGAAACAAAAATTTTCAATGTGATTTCAATGATTTTATAATGCTGTTTTAAAAGTAGGCAAATGAAAGAGGAAAGTGCACTGACTTAAAAATGTCTGCAAGGCAGAAAAGCAATTGAGAGGTAACATTGAAACCAGGAAACAAAAATGTTTTAAGTATCCCAAATTATAACCACTCAATCTGTGAGTTAAAACCTGCAGTGAATAGCATAACTGAATGTAGGTTTCATGAAAATTTAGCAATTGTAAAATGTTTCTGGACGTGACCAAACATTAATTATCTAAAACATAATATACCTGAATTGTTTCTGGCTGCCTTTGCCCAGGTGTCTCATGCAACGTCACTGGAGTCTCAGTTCTGAACACTGACCTGCACTTTGCACCTCACCTGCTTTCATACAACGTGGTACTAATGAGTGCTTATGATCAGGTCAGAGCATAAACAATTAGATAAATTAGATAAACAATGAAGGATCTCATTCTTAGTAACAGCTAATCTTTCTTTCCACAAATAATCAAGAAAATTATAACACTAAGCATATATACACCAAAATCTTGTGTACACAGTTTCATAAACAGCAGACTAACAGAATTAAAAACATGTAATAACACAATTCCAAAGATAGTAAATGATTTCAGTGCACTACTTTTTCAGTAGATAGGATATCTGGCACAAAAATGAAGGGACACCTTAGAACTAAATGGCATCTTACATCACATAGACCTAACAGAGTCCAAAGAATATTTCACACACAAAGAATATATATGCATTCTATCCAGCATCAAATGGAAGCTTCTGTAAACTCAGTTTATTAACTAAAATAATATTTAATTTACTTTTCTCAAATTAAGTTGTACTTTGCAATTGTACTTTGTTGGCTACAAATTTTGTTTTCAAGTGTGTGTGTGTGTGTGTGTGTGTGTGTGTGTAACTGATAATGCCAGAACTAAAAATGGTAGTCATAGACTTAAAAGTCCATTAAAAAATGTGAGTTTATAAAACAGGGTGCTGTTACATTGAAAAGATATTTTCTAGCAATGCTACAGGAAATGAGAATGTATGTTATTTCTGGTCATCCATAATAGAGGTAACCCAAAGGTTAATTGCCACGCTACAAACACAGCAGTGCTTAGATTTTCAAGCAGGGAAGCATCAGGTAATGTGCTTCACTTGAAAGTTCCTAGTAGGGTCTCTTGTGTAGATCGTGTTTGACAAATCTCAAGGTTAGGTAAATATAGGATTAAATTTACAATTATCACTTGGAGAGACCTGAACCCAAGGAATATATTAAATTATATGAAAAAATATAATTTGTAAGCTGTAGAGGATTTTACTTTCTTATGTGTTCAAAATGTTCAGCCTGGATTTTAGTGTAGCAAAAAATAAATATATTCATGTTTGATGTTTTGTTAATATCAATAAAACAAGGCTGTAGTTATTTTAAAAAATATTTCATGTTTATAAAGTATAATTTTTCAAGGTTGACCGCATTGAGCTTTGAAAGGTTGGTTAAATTTAAACAGGCTAAGTACACAGTGGAGTAACTGGTTAACTCTTAAATCAAGTCACAGCTTATTATTAAATTTTCTGTGAGTTCTGCCAAAGGTTCAGTCTTGTTGGAATCAAAAGATATTCTAATAAAGATGTAGCATGACATTCAGGACATAGAGTATAGAAATGGAGACTATTTCTAAAATTGGGTTTAAAATGTTAAAAAAGTTGTGTTTACGAAAAGATAAGAGTGGTGTAATTTTATAGGAAGTATAAAATTTATCACCATGTAGGTAGCAGCTAAAAAGCAAGAAAAATATTAGGCTAGTTGAGCAAAGTCAACTGAGACTAAAGAGGCTGAGACACAAGAGATGAAATTAGAGTTATGGCCGCAGATCCTGCACAGCTCATTAAGAAGCGAGAATAAACAGTTCCAAAAAAAGTAAACAGTGAATAATCATGGAGAACGTACTACTGAGCTGTTAGGATTCTTCTCACCTAACTGAAATTTATGAATGACTGTTAAGCTTGGATGGCTTGTTAGAAATAACTGATGTAATGCAAGGATGGCCTTTTGATTTTATATTTATTCTGTTTGAAGTTAATGTTTCCCCAAAGTATGGCAATTACTGTTATGGTGGTAGGAAACATCTTTTGAATCTAATATACCCCGTACAAAAGTATAGAATTGGGATGCTGTGAGTGATTCTATTCAGTATGAAAATTAGATGTAAAAGTTATTGGTTGCTTATCAAATGAAAGCAACTGATGTGGGAAGTCCTTCTGTATATGGATTGATTTTGTTGGTTAATGAATAAAGAAGATGCTTGGGTCTAAGACAGTGCACAATAGAGCCAGGTGGGAAAAAGTAAACTAAATGCTGGGAGAAAGTAGGCAGAGTCAAGGAGATGCTACGTACCTGTCGTAAAAGGGAGCCACCAGAAAACCTTACCAGTAAACCATGAACCTCGTAGTGATATATAGATTAACAGAAATGGGTTAATCCAAAATGTAAGATAGATTGAAATATACATGAACTATTTGGCCAAGCAGTGTTCTAATTATTACTACTTCTGCATGATTATTTTGGGTCTGGGAGCTGGGAATGAACAGTCTCTGCCTACAGAATGTGGGCTGACTATATCCACATAAAACCTTAGAGAGCTTTAAAAAGGAATTCTAGAGACAAAAGAATGGAATTTAATGCAGCTTCTTGGAAGCCATATATATTTTCAGATGGACTCTGTTTGCAGGTGATAAGTTTGAGAGAGGTTTGGCTGACTCAACCTTAGTGGCAAAAATTGCATAGCTTCTTAAAAAAATGGCTACCTGGTTTGTGCTGGCAGAATGACCTCTGTTTTTTTCATTAGTTCTAGCCCTTAAAGAGGATCTATTGCAAATTGCTTAATGGTAACACAGATCAGCTGAGACCCTGGAGCCCCAGACACTGGGGCAATGTGCATGGCTCTCAGAGGCAGTGACTATGACTCTGCCATGTTTGAATGAACAAAGCATGGAGGCAGGATCATGGAGTTAATTCTAGCTATGCCCACTTAGCATTGAAAAGAAAAAAAGTGCTTTTGGTCATAAAATAATTACAGATACACCCACAATAAAGACAAATTAAGATGGAAAAGACCTCTAAGTGGGTCACAGTGTTGGATAAATGTACATAGCCAAGATAGATAGATAGATAGATAGATAGATAGATAGATAGATAGATAGATAGATAGATAGAATAGACAGTTATAATATAAAATAGTAAGATAGTCATAGATTAAAGAAAAATAAGCCATATAAAGTAGAAAATAAACAGAGAGTCTGGATTATGTATACTACTGTTTTCTTCAATTTTTTTTTTGAGTGAGAATGAGCTAAGAACAGAGAATGAGCTAAGAACAAGGAAAGGACATTTCAATGTATGCACTGCTAAACTAAACCAACATATATATTTTAAAGGTATCTTGACTCAAAATTAGGATCTAAGTATATGTTGCTTTGGAAAAGATGTTCTGCTTTAGTTTCCACAGAGGATGAGATCCTGTGGATTCCTTCCAAATTAATGTAGGTCAATGGAACAAGATGCCATGAAAGGTCACCACAAACTCCTAAAATGACTTTGCCCAACAAAAAGCAGGAAACAGTTTGGAGAGAAAAATAACCGAATTCCTTAAATGATTGTTTAAAAAGTTGTTTACATTTAAAATGGGATATGATATAGAGATGAATACTTTGCATTGGTATGAATTTTGGTTTATTGATACAAATTTAAGATCAATTTTGTTATATGTACATTTCTGCTCTTGATTAAGGTATTGTGTTTGTGCAGCTCATTTAAAAATGGAATGTATAGTTAATAAATATAGATTAATAGATAGTCATCTATAATAGTCAAGCATGTGGTCAGTTAGTTATTATAGATGTACACACATATATGTATGTATATATATATGTGTATATATATACAATAGATGTATATATACTCTTCAAATATTTCAAAGACTAACAGAATATGGCATTAAAAATGTTTTATAAACTTAAGGCTTTTCATGACAATGAGACTCATCTGCTTCTGGAAGCACCAAGCTACTTCAATAGGAAAATGGGCATCAAAGAGGCTTCTTAGAGAGTTTGTTAGTCATTTGGGCAAGAAACTCTTGCTCACTCTTGCATAAACTGCTTGATGGTATGCTGTATGAACTAGATATGAAGGACCCACAGAAAAATGATTGCTGATATTGCCTAAAGAAGGTGAGAGAGTTCTTCAGAGTGCATGCTTCCTGAAATAACTTTCAGACATTTCCCAGGACACATAGCAACTGATGAACTTTGCCAGTATAAGGCATAAGAGATCTTCAAACTTACTGCATCATAGAAAAGTCTGTCAGATACTATGGGCCTGTAGGCTGAAAATGGATGCTGCAACAATACAGAAGAACTTTGGGTGACTGTCAAGGCAGCGAGATGTCTGTCAATTTTAGAGTTTTGAAAGTTGTTTACAATGCACTTTATGTTTACTTTGGAGTCTTTGATTGAGTGAAAGAGCACATAGTTATAGTTATACTTTTCCTTAATTATGATAAAAAATAGATTATATATAAAATTCTAGATTCACAAAGATAAATATGTAACTATAATTCTTGCTTCATAACTGTTTTGTTTTATGTTATTTTACTATGTTAAAGTTAAAACCATCTTTTTTATTTAGACAGAAAATGGAAGAGGATATGCAAAGTCCTATATATGTGTTGCTTTTATTGATTAATAAATAAAGAAGCCACTTGGGCCTAAGACAGGGCATAATAGAGCTAGGTGGGAAAACTAAACTGAATTCTGGGAGAAAGTAGGCAGAGTAAAGAATACACCATGTAGTCGCCAAAGGAGACAGGCACCAGAAAACCTTACTGATAAACTATGATCCTCATGGTGATACATAGATCAATAGAAATGGGTTAATTAAACTGTAAGAGTTAGCTAGAAATATGCATGAGCTAATTGGCCAAGCAGTGTTGTAATTAATACAGTTTTTGTGTGATTATTTGGGTCTGGGTCACCAGAATATGAATGAGTTGTCTCCATCTGCAACCACCAGGCTGAAAAAGAATGCTTTTAGTCATGATGGTAAAGGTCTTGTGTAAAATAGATCATATGTATTTGTCTATTTCACTCAGGAAAATATTTGATTTTAGACATTTGTTTTTCTTAGTTGATAAAGCATATTTAATGTTATAAATTATTTCCAATAACAAGATATACAGAAGTCTAAACTAATATTAACAATAACAGTAAATCTTACTGAATAATGATAAAATGCTGGACAGTGCTTGAGGGATCCCCTGTGTATTAACAACTCTATGAGAAAGAGAACATTTTAGGACTCTTTGAAGAAAGAAAATATATATGCAAGTAACATCAAACAGACTGAACAGGTTATATTTAGCAATATATATATATTCATATATATGTATATATATATAAGCATATCTTTATTCAATAATACTTAGTGGAAAGAAGAAGCCATAGAATTGATGGAGAGTGGGGGAAATTGAGGAAGACTGCATGGCAGAGTTTGGAGGGAGGACAAGAAAGGAATACTAGATACTAAAATTATACTATTATTTCAAAAGTAAAATAAAATAATTTTTATTAATAACATTAAAAGATTTCAGATAAAATAAATAAATTTCTCATATTCATACATCTAATATCAAGTTGGAGTCCAAGCACAGTTACCTCGTGACAATAGCTCAAATTGATATTTTTATGCTGCAACACATTCAAATATAAACTTCACACTAAAATATGATAAATGTCACTTAATTTTTAGAGGAATGCATGTAAGTGTGTGTGTGTGTTTAGTTCAGAAGACAGTTTATGGGAATCTTTTTTTACAATGCTGTTCTCAGCGATCTAATGTAGGTCATCAAATGGAGCACCAAGCACCTTCACCCACTCAGTCATCCTGTCAGCCCAATTTTCCACTTTTGTTCCTTATCCTAGGCTTACTGAGTGTGGATTAGGATTTGATACGTATATGAAAGCATTATAATTTGTGTTGTATAAAACTGATTAACTGTAATTTACTAAAATCCCATATATAAAACACAATTTAAATTGCTAAAAAGCTTTTAACTCCATTCTCTTATGTCAAATCAACAATAAATTCAGGCAGGCATTTTTGTCACTTGTCATTCATCATAGAATT
Organism: Myodes glareolus; assembly: GCF_982192425.1. Lineage (NCBI taxonomy): Eukaryota > Metazoa > Chordata > Mammalia > Rodentia > Cricetidae > Myodes > Myodes glareolus. The sequence goes on from NC_142033.1 coordinate 36,545,904, forward strand.
TCAGGGTAAAGAATGTGTCTTGAATGTCTATATGTTTCTCTCATCACAGTGATTTTGGGTGGGTAATATAGTTCAATATCCGTGAGAATGTTCCTTGAGATAATAATGTCTAAGCTAAGACTTGTAAAATAAGAAGAAATTAGGGCAAGAAAGAGCTTCCTTGAAATACTCCTGTATAAACACATAAATTGAAAGAACTCACAAATGGCATTGTCTTATTTATAAGCAGGGGATATAGGCACAAACATGTTTGAAAGGTTTAAAGACAGAAGTCAATGACCACTTAAATTATGAAATAAGTGGAAAGGGAAAATTTTGTTCTAGAAAATTTGTTCTAGAAAAGTTTGTTCTGGAAAATATGGTTCTAACTTTGGAAGCTCAGGGGCAATCTGGCACTGGTAACTGAAGGGTAAAGGAGACTTTGTGTCCTTGGCAAGAACACAGAGGAATGGAAAGGGTGTTCTTCATGCCTTTGATAAGGTCCTTGAGGATATGAAAGTCTTCATAGTGATCTGGGTTGCTCTTAAGGATTTGTAAAGTCGGTCTTTTCAGTAAGAAAGTAAGGAGAGGAAAAGAAAATATCAGAGCCCTAACATGGAGGAACACTACCTTTGTAAGTATGGCACACTACATGTGCCTCGGTACATTACCATATGAAGACTGGCTGGATCACCACTTGTCAAAGATTCACAATCAATCTAAATTTCCTTCCCCCAAATTTCTGAATTATGCTTTCTGGCTGACCTGTTTCTATTGTGGGGGTCACTCGGATATGTTTATTTTGTTGGGTTCAGAAAATGAAGTTTATCATGTTGGTAAACGTGTTGCCCAACTGTAAGAAATATAGTTCCAAAATGTGTGTTTATTTTAAATTACAGGCATATGTTAGTTTGGGTGCAATGACAATAAAAAGAAAGAAACTTAAATTTCATCTGAATCTTATTCAATCTTAAAACATTCATAGAGCAATTTCACTTAGGAATAGAAGTTCTAGAGATTAGATAGGCAGAGAAATTTCTTATTATGAAGAAAAGACTTTTCAAAAGGTTCTTCTAACCATCCCTGCTATTTCATTTGTTCTCCAAGGTGATACTATCAATAATTTGAGAACTTAAAGGGGAAAAATAATGTTCTCATACTCAGTTAAATGTTACATTGCTTGTATTTTTATTATATTGTGTGTGTGTGTGTGTGTGTGTGTGTGTGTGTGTGTACATGTGCCCACAGGTGAGGATCAGAGGACAATTTGCAGGTGTTGCTCTTCTCCTCACATCATGTAAGATACAAGGATCAAACTCAGGTATCAGTTTTGGCTGCAGCACCTTTACTTGTTTATACTCATATATTTCTATAGAACTAATGGAATTATTTAAGTGATGATTGCACATATTATTTCCTATTCACTTTAATTTCCTTCTATTCCATTACTATAAGAAATACACATATGGTTATGTGATTGAAATATCTAGTGCTATATTTTTTAAAGTTAGCAGCAATATTATTTAGGAACTCAGTTCTATGCTTTTTGGAAATGAATCTTCTGCTTCTCTTTAATATATTCAAATTTACAATTAAGTACCAATCAAAGGAAATATTATTTTTACAAACTTTCTTTTAAAAAATACATCTGGAGCTATTATTACAAACCTTTGTTTGAATTCCATTTAGTTCTGACTCATGATTGTGAGTCTGAAGTCTGGTTACATCACTCTTTTTGACTTTATACAAAGATAAATCTTGAAAGGTTGAAAAATATCACGAATAAAACGTGTCATGTTTTATTTGTGTACTAGTTTCCATTCTTCTCAAGGTCTCAAGTTACATCCTTTTCAATTGGCTTCCTGAGAAGGAATAAAAGATACAATCTGACATGCTCAGGTGTGATGATTCATTTGCACTCTGCCTTTAATCTAACCCTGTATCAATTTTTCCAGTTTCTGCAGAGTCTTTTTATTTTTTTTAAAAGAAAACAAACTATCTTTTTAAATTTTATATACCAATCCCAGTTCCCACTCCCTCTCCTCCTCCCATTCCCTGTACCTTCTTTCCATCCCAACCTCCATCCACTCCTCAGAGAATGTAAAGCACATTATTTTTAGGGAAGGCCCAAGGCCCTCCCTACTATATCTAGCCTGAACAAGGTATCTATCCAAAGAGAATGGGCTCCCAAAAAGCCAGTACAAGCAGTAGTGCTATATCCTGATGCCAATACCAGTGGCCCCAGAGTGTGCCCCAGCCATACAACTGTCACCCACATTCAGAGTGTGCAGTTTGGTCCTATGCTGGTTCCTTCTCTGGATGAGGTCGGTAATCTCCCATTAGCTTAGGTAAACTATTTCAGTGGATGTCCCCATCACAGTCTTGAGCTCTTTGCTCATGTTCTCACTCCTCCCACTCTTCAACTCGAATTTGGGAGCTCAGTCCAGTGCTCAGCTGTGGTTCTCTGCCTCTGTTTCCATCATTTGCTGTATGAAGGTTCTATGGTGACATTTAAGAAATTCATCAGTCTGACTACAGGGCAAGATCAATTTAGGCACCCTATCCACTGTTGCCTAGGGTCTTAGCTGAGTCATCTTTGTGAATTCCTGGGAATTTCTTTAGTGTCAGGTTTCTCGCTAGCCCCATAATGGCTCCCTCAATCAATCAAAATATCTTGTTTCTTGCTTTCCATCTCCGTCTTTCCTCCATCTAGACTATCTCGTTCCCTTAAGTTCTCCTCCCCCTTCCACTTTTCCCCCTGTCCTCCCTCCTCCCGCATTCCCATGCTCCCAATTTTCTCAGGGTATCTTACCTATTTCCCCTTCCCTGGTGGATCTATAAATGCTTTTTTAGGGTTCACTTTGTTCCTTAGTTTCTTTATGGTTGTGGACGATAGACTTATTATTCTTTGCTTTACGCTTTATAGCCAGTATTCACTTATGAATGATGGCATACCATGTTCATCTTTCTGGGTCTGGGTTATCTCACTCATGATGTTTTTTTCTCCTTCTATCCATTTGCACCCTGCATCATTTTTTATATAAATCTTATGAAATGTTGATAAGTTAAAAACCTCAGCAGATATATACTGAACACAGTTTCACCTCCATCCTCTCTTCCCATCCCCTCTCCCCTCCACTCCTCCTCTGTCTCCATTCAGAAAGGGGCGGGCCTCCCATGGACATCAACATATCATGACACATCAATTTAAGGCAGTATTATTTTGCTGTAGAAAAAATAAACGACATCACGCAAATAGGTGAAACTAGAAAAAAAATCATTCTGAGTGAGATAACCCAGACACAAAAGACAAAAGAATATATATACATATATTTATTCTTATTTCTTATTTACTGAAGTGTTAATGTGTTAGCTAGAGCATGACTCTGATTATTTCATTAAATCTCCAACTGTGAACAATTTTTAGATTAGAAAATGCAAGACTCAGGAGATTATATAATGACACAAAGTTATTAAAAATGGGAATGCAAAGTTTTTGGGTTTTTTCTTTGTTATTTTTGTCATTGTTGCAACCAAATACTTGACTAGAAGAAATTTTGTTAGCAGGGATTTATTTTGGCTCATAGTTTGATGAGCTTCGTGGTGGTAGCAGAAACACCCATCTGAGACCCCCTCCCTTCATTACTTATCCACATAGCACAACAGATTGCTGGGTGTAGTAGAAGGAGTGACGGGCTATGTCCTGCCATCCGGCTATCTTAATCCCCGAAATAATTACACAGAAACTATATTAATTAAATTACTGCCTGGCACATTATCTCTAGCTTCTTATTGGCTAACTCTTACATCCTCATTCAACCCATTTATACCAATCTGTGTAACATCACAAGGTCGTGGCTTACTGGGAAAGATTCAGCATGTCTGACCTGGAGGCTTCGCGGAAGCTGTTTGCTGCTTTCTTCTTCCCAGAATGCAGTTCTGTTTTCTCTGCCTATCTAAGTTCTGCCCTATCAGACCAAGCAGTTTCTGTATTGATTAAACAATGAAAGCAACACAGAAGGACCTCCTACACCAACAGGGTTGTCTTTATTTTTCTTTTTATTCAGCCAAGAATCCTACCCCACAATAAGGTTATGCTCATATTAGAAGTACATCTTTCTTGGTCAACATAACAGCTAAAAACACCTTGCACATCTGACAAAAAGTGATCTGTTTACTTTGGTATCAGTCTACAGAAGTTGGCAATAAATGTTGTCATCAGGATTCCATATTACTTCTATTTCCTTCCTTCCCATTTGGGGTTTCACAGGTAACTGTTATGTATAATATTTTTGGAAGCGTTTTACAGTGATAAAACTGATATATTCATTGTAATGAAAGTGTTGATCATGTTGAACATGAATTATTTTCTTTACACATGTTAACTAAACACTGTACATGGAATTGATCTTTTCATATGCTTTTTAGTTTGACCAGTATCATCCCATTTATAAATGATAAAACTGATATTCAACCCATGAAATGATTACACCTATGGATTCCTTTAAGAATCCATCTGACCAAAGTATTTTGAAACAATTCAAAGAATTTCTCAGATCAATGCTTCTCAATAATAAATTATTCATCGAGTTGAGGCATAAGCCTTATACCAAGTATAAGTAGTTTACCCATTTACCAATGTTATGATTACAGATTTTCGAATGTTATGGCTTTATTTTTTTTAAATGAGCACCATTGAGTGAATAAGGAAAAGCATCTGAAAATTAGAATTGGACTTGGAATACTTCTGAAACAATAATAATATTATCTATGTTTCATATACTTCTATTTAATCAAGTGTGTTGACAGCTACAGAATTGTCTAAAAGCAAATAAGAAATCAGAGGGGAGAGGTAAGAGGCGATATTAAGGAAAACATTTTTTTTCATTCTGTGTACCAGATAGCAGTTGAAGATAAAAGGAAGTATCTTGATAGTCCAACTGAATGGATGGATATCAATTTTATCTGTATTACAAAGGAGGAGGAATCTCAGCAGACTGCAAGACTTGAAGCTTCACAGCTGACATCTGTGTTCCTGTCAGAAGTGTTGATAAAGACCTTCTAATTCAGCAGTATCATTTCTCATCCGAAGCCTCCATCTTATTGACTATAAATGGCAGTCAGCCATGTAATAGCCTGGGCCATGCTCAAGAAAGGCTGCATTCTTGTCTCATGTTAGTAACCATTTGTTTTGTCTTTAATCATAATATATGATCTTGAATCCTTTATAGTTCCTCAATGCAAAGAAAATCAATTTTGCTATGCACACTCTGTGTAATATAACTTTTAAAAGAAGATGGCAGAATTTTTCCTTCAAGAGTAAAATCATCTCTACTTTGAACACTTTGGAAAAGTTTTGTAATTTTTTATTAATACTTTAAAATAACACAGCAGACTTCTGATTTTCCAAGATAGAATGTGGATTTGTCAAGAGTCATTTTGCTTGAAATAAATTTATACAGCATATATTTAAAGTCTTACACAGGGATTTTCATAGTCCAAAAATATTTATTAAGCATAATTTAAATTTGAACTTATTTTTTTAAAAAATCATATACATTTTGGCTAATTAGTGGGTTGGCAAGCTTAATGAATATGCATATCTATTAATTATACATATGAAGAACACACTATTAATTTTGGTATTGTCATTCAAAGAAATGACATGTAGCATGAGGAAGGTTTAGAATAAATGATATTACGTCTGTACTTATGGATGGAGATAGGAGATTTTATTAGAAAATGAGGGGAAACTAATGCATACATTAAGTGCATTTCCAATTGGAAGGTTATTAAATAGTGAGGAAATATGTATAGGAGTCATTATGTTTCTCTCTAATATAAATATATTTATAAGTATATATGCTAATACATTAATAAATTCATTATTTGATATAAATGAGAGAAGAAACAAATTTATTCATTTCTAAAATTATATGTCTCTAAATGATAGCTTCCTTTCTATAGTGTTGAGGACTTAAGGTGTGTGAATATGTAGATGTGTCTTATAAGTGAATATGAGAATCAATTCCTTCACCTTATGTAATTACTCTATGCTTCATGGTTTCCTGAATAATGGGCATGGGCAGATGAATGGGTTTGAACTCTTCTTGTCTATATGTATAGATTTTGACAGAAATCAATTTCCCATCCTTATAATAAGGCTGATATCCTACAGTAGTTGGGGGGGCACTGAGTGGAGTTACAAGGCAATGCAAGCAAAAGTCTTCCTGACGGGGATTCTGACTCAGCAGATGGAGCAGATGGAGCTCTGTCATCGTCAATTTACCACTGTCTGACTCCAAAGGTACAAAAACAGAATTTCACACTGTTTTTACTTTTGGCTTTACCCTTGAGTTTGGCTGTATACCAGCACCCTGAACTGTAATTTTCTAATCTTAGTAGTACTCCATTTTATACTGTTGAATAATAGAAATTAATCAAGTTGGGTATCGGTGAATCAATCCCACACCAGTTATATTTTAAGGGGTTATTTATTTTGGGGGTAAAACTTACATACACCATAAACAGTCAGGAAGGGAGCCTAGTCGCTGGAGTAGGAGTCGGGACCAAGAGCCGGAACCAAGAGGCCCGAGCCGAGCTCTGTGGCTCTTTTTAAAAGAGAAATATACCACGCCCCAGTGGGCTGGTATTTCAGCGGCTATTGGCTGATGGAGTGGAAGGTGCTCCCATAGCACCATGGGCTCGTGCTTTAGCATCTATTGGCTGAAGCAGTGGAAGATACTCCCGCAGCAGTTGGGATTTGCTTCAATCCACTGATTCTATTAATAAAATCCATGGGTTACAGAAGTCAAGAATGAAAGCTGGAGCTATATTTCTGGATAATCAAAAATAAAAAAATATATTAAATATTGCACCACTATACTTAGTAGTGTAAAGGTTCATGGTCCTTTACCATCCTAAACAGTACTTGATTTTAAATCATTCAATTGTGAAAACTGATAAACTGTTTTCCCCCTATAATATGAGATTCTGAGTTCTACTCTCTTAGACTGTATCTGTGTCCTCTTTTTCCTTTTGAGATATCAAAACATGCTAGCATACAACAACTTATCCACACATGTCCACCTTAAGCTCCAGGATGCAATTCAAGACACAACACTGTATTTACACATAATATTGTTTCTGGTGATGCAAACTTAATGTACCTTGGAAGATACACTGTATAGAAAACTGGACTTTATAAATATTACCACAAATTTTTTAATAGTTATTCCAAATAATGTCTGATTTTCCCTCACTCTTCTAGAGAATGCTAGTACAGAATGAGACACAGGATCTATTTTTCAGATTCTTGTTATAAGTAAAAGAATTTAAAACATAAACAAATAGATAAAAGCTATAACCTGTAGCTGAACATGATGGTGTATGTATTTGACCCCAGGTCTCGGAAGTAGGAGCTAGAAACCGGAATCAGGTCTGCAGGAGATGCATGCATTCACTGATGAGTCATCTCTCCAGCATAGGCTTATTAATTTTCATTTTATGGGTGTGAGTGTGTTTCCTGCATGTGTGTATATGTACCTCGTACAAGCAGAGCCCATAAAAGTTAGAAGAACACACCCAATCACCTGTTGTTATCTGCTTTGTGTATGCTATGAACCAATCTTGGGTCGTCAGCAAAAGCAGCAAGTGTTCTTAAATGTTGAACCACCTCTGTAAACCATGACATTTGCAATTCTATTCTTGATTTATCTTATTTTGTATAATATTTTACTGTTCCATTAATTTCTAATTACAGTACCCCATATTAGAGGGAAGCTCTTTAAAATAAAGGATGTTAGCGAGGGAGTGAAGTAACAAGGAAGTTTTAAGGAAAGATGAAACAGTCCATCTTGTAAGGAAGCTCATTAAGTTCAGGAAATTGTTTACCTCAGGTGGTCACTGAAGCGTAGCAGATTTACTAGTGCAGCCCACCCCCACTCCACAGCAAACATAGAGAGTGAAGAAATATAAAATACTCTGAGACAATCTCACACAAACTGAACTGCTAAGAAGAGGCTTTGGTTATCTCTAAACTTTTGAGCTCCTGGCAGTCTGTGTAGTATGCTCCAGGTTTCCAGCTTTGGTGAGCTGTCACCCTGGTTGGTTGGACTCATCAGTTCTCTATTTAGGGTTAGCAGAAGTCTCCCCAGAAGCCCTATTGCATAACAGCCAGAAAAGTATCAAATTACTATACCTACATGGAGGATAGGGTTTGCAAATGAAGTACAGCAGTGTATAATGTAGTGGCATTTCATTTACATTTTAATAAATAAAACGTGTGTCATTCTGAGATTCTTGGAGGCAGGATTGTTGTTTTGGACTGAGGTAGAGGTAAGAGCCAGTGGCTGACTATTTTGCTTTTCTGACCTTCAGTATGAACCCCAATTTCCGTCTCAGAATTTTTATTAATCATTTTCCATTATGTGGCAAGAGGAAGACACTGACTAATAACTTAGTCAACACTGACATAGTCTTTAAATCATAGTGTTGAAGATCAAAAGCAAAGGATCAGAAGAGAGTTCGTTTTTGGTCTTTGTCTACAGTCAAGAAAAGGTAACATAGTAACAAATGATAAGCAAATAAACAGATTATTAGTTTTGAAAACATAGTCTGAGAGTTGAAGAACAGCTCTACAATAGTTTGTTTAACAATACATCAGTTACTGAATCCATTCCTAGTAGTGCAAAAGAATGTTGCCTGATCACAGTGTCAGCCTTAAGCTCACCCTTCAGGTCCTTAGTGATAGTGAAACTAATTTAAAGATGTCATATATTTTACTTTGCCTACACTTTGCTCTATGACATTTTTTTTTGTCCCCAAGCTTTCCAGATATTGTTTTTTGTTTGCTTGCCTACCCCCAGCATTTAGTTTGATCTTCAATGTAATTGTTTCAGAAACATCTTTTATGATTACCTTTGTGATACTTTGATTTAATATTAATCCATTTTTATCATTCTCCATCAGTTCTTTCTCTTGTATTTTTATTTCTTTAAACATTACAGCAATTATCTGACATTACTGTATTTATATAAATAGTTTTTATCTTCTTCCATTTATTCTATATTTGACAAGGGCAGTAAATGTATTAATCTTGTAAACTCTCCATGAGTATTTTCCAGACAAAAGAACAATAACCCATATTGTCTAAAATGTGGCTAATAATTAAGCATAAGTATTATTCTAAACAATTGATGTATAAACAAAACATGTTTTCCTCTTTTACAAATGTAGCACTGATGTCTGCAGAGTTTAGAAACTCTGTGACTATGCACCATAATTGTTAAAGAATTCCTACAACAACTTTTACTTGGGTTTGGCATATACTCTTATACTACACAAAGCTTGATGTGGAACGTCCTTCTGTGTATGTGTTCTTTTTTGTAAGCTAATTAATAAAGCTGTTTTCACAAATGGCTTAGCAGAATATAGCCAGGCTGGAAGAGATCTACAGAGAGAGTAGGAGGAGTCAGGGAGATGTCATGTAGCTGATGAAAGAGACAGATACCAGATCCTTATCAGTAAGCCACAGTCTCCTGGTGATACATAGATTAATAAAAATGGTTTAATTTAAGATATAAGAGTTAACCAGAAAAGGCCTAAGTTATTGGCCAAGTAGTGTTTCGATTAATATAGTTTCTGTGTGATTATTCAGGCCTGGGTGGCTGGGAAATGAGCAAGCTGCCTCCATTTACAAATAGTGCCACAACTCAAGCCAACTACAGTCTCATGAGAGCTGAAAAATTTGGGGAAGAAATTCTAGATCCAAAAGAACAGAGTTAAGTATGGCATCTTGCTAGTAATATTTCTCAGGTAGACTCTGTCTGATGGCCTTAAGCAGAGGCTCCTTTAAGAAGGCTTCCTGGATTGTAGTGGCAGCAAGAACAGCTCTGTCTCTTTCGGGAGGTCCAGATAAGGAGCACTTAAATGGAGTTTGTGAGTAGAGTGCTACAAGTTGCCTAAAGGTTACATAGACCTTTGGCATCCCTGGAGTTGGGGAAGCGAGCATGGCTCACAGAGGTGGTGAACATACTTCTACCATATTAAAAAGCAAAGAAAGGTGGAGCCAGCATCCAGGGCTGCCACAAGAACATTGCTTATCATTTTAAAATTCTACTTGTCAAAAAAGGATTTCAGATACATGATAGGACAGATTCAGACATAAAAAGTCCTTTAAATTAGACACAGTGTGTTTAAAATATATACAAAGGCTTGGGAGAGAGGGGAAAAATAACATAGACAGTTATTTTTACAAAGGAGATGGTTTTAAAAAATAAATCAAAGTATTTAAAGAGATAGAATACAGACAGTTGTAACATGAGGGGGCTGCTTGTTGGGGTTTATGTCCTTCCCGCCCCCCCCCCAGCTGTTTAGTCCCAGAGAAAAATCAACCACACAGAGGACTCTATAAGTTATAAGGCTGATTGGCCCGTTAGGTTAGGCTTCTTACTGGCTAACTTTCACATCTTGATTAACCCATTTTTCTGATCTATGTTAGCCATATGGCTCAGTACCTTTTTCAGTGGGACAGCTCACATCCTGCTGCTTCGGTGATCTGGGCAGGAGTGGGAGGAATCAGCTTCCTCCTCCCCAGAATTCTCCTGCTCTCCTTGCATCATTTCCACTTCCTGTCTGGTTTTCCTGCCTACACCTCCTGCCTGGCCAATCAGCGTTTATTTAAAACATGATTGATAGAATACAGACAATTCTCCTGCACCAGACAATCATAGATTAAAGGAGTAAAAAAATAAGCCATGAAAAGATAAAATATACACATTAAGTCTAGATTATGTATATTATTGTGCTTTCTTTATTTTTTTTACTATAACTGAACTAAGTACAGAGAGACATTTCATTGTATAGCCTACTAAGCTAAACCAACATATGTATATTAAAGGTATCTTAACTTTAAATTTTGAGTCTAAGAACATGTTTAATTGGAAATGAGGTACTGCTTCTGTTTCCACAGAAGATGAGAACCTGTTGATTCATTCCAGGCTAATGTGGTTTGATGGAACAGGACCCTCTAAAAGGTCTTTGTCAACCCTAAAATTACTTCTACCAACAAATAGCAGAAAGCAATTTGGAAAGAAACTACACCAAAATTCCCAAAATGATTGTTTATAAATGTGTATTTTCATTTAATGTGGGTTGATTATAAATTATTAATGGTCACATACAATTTCTAAAAAAAGAAAAAAACACAAGTTATAGAGATGAATACTTTGCATTGGTATGGATCTTGGTCTATTGATTCAAATTTAATGTCAATATTGTTATACATATTTTTGTTCTTGTTTAAGGTATTATGTAGTTTTGTTGTACTGTATATTTGTTTCTACTCTTGTTTAAGGTTTTTCTGTATATTAATACAAATTTAAAGTTATTTTTGTTAGAAAATACTATGTATATGTTTCTACTCTTGTTTAAGGCATTTCACCTAAACAGCTCATTTGACAATGTAACATAAATTTATGGTCCTTGAAAGTTATTATTTTAAACTATTTAGAATAATAAAGAAATGCAGGTTAGTAGTTAACCACCTACTTAAAGTCATATTAGGTATGTTTTTAAGATCAAACAGAGACATATTTTAGATAAACAGCTAGTTTTCAAACACTTCAGAAATCTACAGAATATGGCATTTAAAATGTTTTTAATAATAAAAGACTTTATTTTTATTTTTGGTTATTGGAGACAGGGTTTCTCAGTAGCTATGGAGCCAGTCCTGAAACTTGAGTCTAGACCAGCTTAGACTCAAACTCACAGAGATACGCCTGCCTCTGCTTCCTAAGTGCTGAGATTTAAGGCATGTGTCACCACCATGTTATTACTGCCTGGCAATAAGGGTTTTTCTGACAATGAGAAATGTTAGTATCTGGCAGCACCAGTCATTTAAAATGTAATGCATAATTTAAAATTGTAGATTATTAGGTAGTCTTTTATAATAGTCAAACTTGTAGTCATAATAGTTAGATGTTTTAGATGTACAGAGATATATTTCAGATGGATAGGTATTCTTCAACCCTTTCAAAAACCGTACAAAATATGGCATTTAAAATGTTTTAAGAACTTATCTTTTTTCATGACAATAAAACATATCTCCTGGCAGTACTAATCTACTTTAAGAGGATGATGGGCATTAAAGAGGCTTCTTATGAAGTTGGTTAACCATTTGGGAAAGAAATTGTTCTTACCTGGACTTCTTGATGGTATGCTGTACAAACTGGGCATGTAGGACCCACAGAAAAATGACTACTAAACTTACCTAAAGAAGGTGAGACAATCCTTTAGGGTTCCTGCTTCACAGAAAGAACTGCCAGATATTCTGCAGAATACAGAAGGAAGCAGCTGATCAACTTTGCCATTATAAGGCAGAACAGATATTCAAATTTGCTGCTTCATGGAAAAGTTTGTTATAGATATTCCAGGCCAGTAAGCTGAAGATGGACATCCCGACATTATAGGAGAACTTTGAGTAATTGTTTAGGCAGCAAGATGTCTCTGTCAATTTCAGAGTTTTGGAAGTTGCTTGCAATGCACTTCCTGTTTATTTAGGTAATATCATATCCTTCTTTGATGGAGTTGAAGGCTAGATATTTACAGTTTTCCTTAGCTATGATAAAAAGATACATATAAAACTTTAGACTCACAATAAAGTATCACAACTGTAATTCTTGCTTGATAACTATTTTGCTATGCTAAAGTTAAAACCTTCCTTTTTAATTAGACAGAAAAGGGGAGATTATGTCGGATGTCATTTTGTATATGTGTTGCTTTTTTTGGCTAATGAATAAATCTGTTTCTTCCAATTACTTAGCAGAATATAGCCAGACTGGAAGAGATATATAGAAAGAGTAGGTGGAGTCAGGGAGACATCATGTAGCTGCCAAAGGAGACAAACACCAGACAATTACCAGTAAGCCACAGACTTGTGCCAATACACAAATTAATTAAAAAATGGGTTAATTTAAGATGTAAGAGTTAGTTAATAAAAAACCTGAGCTAATAGGCTAAGCAGTGTTATAATTAATATAGTTTCTGTGTGATTACTCGCATCTGGGCAGCTGGGAAATGAAACTCAGTCTTTGCCTACACAAGGTGCAATGAATAGTCCCCAAATCTTAACTTTACTGTCTTTATTTCTAACTAATAAAGTCTATTTATTGTTTTACATTTACTTTGATCCTTAATATAAATGCCTTTTTTAAAAAAACAACAAATATTTTTGCTTGTGTTGCAGAGTAGCTTTCCTGATGATAATGTTCATTTCTGTACTAAAACAGCATTTGAATTTATAACAATTATAGAATGGGATCACAAATTTAATAGATTTTTGTTGCCAAAATTGAAAAAGAATGAATAAAAGTAAAAGTCACCTATGATAAGTTCCTTCCAGTTATACCTATTGTCAAGAAATCTTTGGGTCAAAAACTTACAAAACTAAAAATTGCACTGGAAGGCAAGCAGGTGAATGTTAAGAGAGTTAAGAACAGTTCAAACGCTCAAAAACAATCAAAAGGAGTTCTATCATTTGAAAAACCATTTAAGTGCCTTAGTTCTCATGCAGTGTTAGAAACAGAAGTCCTCAAAATATGCACAGACTTGCCACATAGCCAGATTGTTTGACCTTTGGTACCTTGGGTGCACCTCTCAAATATAAGAATAATAAGCCCAGGCTTAAGTGCCTCAGGGAAGCTTAAAGATAAAATTAGATTAGGGATGTGACAGTTCTTTGAATTCTCTTTTCTCTTGCTGGGCACTTCCTGACAAATATATTCGCCTACTCTGCTCTCTGACCTGTCTTCACTCATGGGAATCACTGTGTCTAAGTTGGGACTTTTGTGCTTTTGTTAACTCAGTCTGGACCATTGCCACACTACACACTCTGAAGGCTTCTCCCTGATTCATTGCTACAATTTCCAGAAGGAAGGAAAAGACAAGTTTACTGGAGGAACAGACATTTAGAAAAGTGATGAAAAATGTTAAGGTATTTCCTTCTGAACTCCCCTATCAAGACCTTGATTGCTGAATGTTGAAGCAGCAGATTATTTTCATATCAATCTTGCTTTTCTCTTGGTATTTCCCATTTATATTTTTAAGTAGTTTTCATTTTGGTATGTTAGAAATGAATTAAGAAATTCTGCATGCTCAAAGAAAGCTATTTTACAAACGTGCAGTCATATGATTGTGATTCTGGTGGCAGTCTTACAATTCTGTCTAGTACACATTTAGGGTGATTTTTCAGGTTAAGTTTACAAATAACTAAATTTTTATGTATCTTTTAGATCTTTAGAGAATCCAAACTTAATCAACTTTTTGTATTTTTCAGCCAATGTTTCATTGATAATTAAGTTTAATTCTTTTCTTATCTATTTTCCTTTTCATTTTCATTTCATTGTTTTTACTTTGAGTTTCTTTTTTGGTTTGAGCAGTCTTTAATATTCCTGTTTAAAATCTTTCAGTTGTTCCAGGCTTATTCATTTAATAATTTAGTTTTCATTGTTTGTATTAAAATGCCAAATTTTGTGGATAAGAAGTTTTGTTTACAATGTATTCCCTTGCTTAAGTCTAATACCACATAACGAAGCTGATATTTTCTACAGCATTACATTTTTAGAAAAATTCTATTATCTTATAGATGCATCTAATTTCTTAGATGAATTGAATCTTCTCATTCTTATATTACTCAAGTTTTTCTCATGTGATTTTATTTTATACATATGTTAAGAAAATTTAGGAACCATAAATATTAGTTTTATACATAAAAGATGATAGATAACTTTAAAAGAATCAACACTGTTGGATATTAATTGAAGAGAGACTCAATCTGTAAAAGTATTATGAAATTCATATTTTTGGTTGTGAGCCTAGCCTTTGGAGCACCGGACTGAGCCCCCCAAGATCCAAATGAGGAGCAGAAGGAGGAAGAAAATGATGAAGGACTGCGAGGGATGCTATCACCCACTGATACAAGGGGTCGGATCTAATGAGAGTTTACCAAGGCCAGTTGGACTGCGACTGAACGAGCACGTGATCCAACCAGATTCTCTGAATGTGGCTGGCCTGGAGTCTTTCTGAGAAGCCATTGACAATGACACTGGGACTAGTTTCCTCTGCATATACTGGATTTTTGGGATCCAGTCTGTTTGGATACTCACCTTCCTGGACCTGGAGGGAGGGGGGAGGAACTTGAACTTCCCACAGGGCAGGAAACCCTGACTGCCCTTAGGGACAAAGAGGGAGGAGGAGAGGGAGGGGGGGAGTGGGAGGGCATTGGGAAGAGGGGCGTAAATGGAAACTTTTTATAATTTAATAAAATTACTTTCAAAAGAAAAAAAAGAAATTCATAGAATAAGTTTCATTCTAGTCAAATTTTATTTACATCCCTTAGTCAAATTAGTTTTTTTCCTCATTGTCTCATTGTACTTATTAATAGTTTGGTCTTCCATACCAGACTGTCTTATTGAAATATGATTAAACCAATCCACTATGTGGCACTGAGTTTGTGAACTCAACCTCTATTTATCCCTTAAATGACTACAACCCATTACAGAGCTGTAATATTGATTTAATCATAAGTACATGAAGTCATAGTGCTTGTAAATAGCAAGAACCCGGTAAATATTTGCTCCCTTAACATCCCAGAAACTCTATAAGAGAATTATTTCTTGAAATGAGTATAGCAAAAATAAAAAGCAGACCTATCATGATATGTACTCACTGGGAGGCAAGATTTAGCCTGAAGTGGAACAACTTATTGTTTCTCAATTAGAATGAATAGTCCTTTACTGAAATAGAATCTTTTTTTATATAGTGGAACCAGTTCCCATTAATATTATCATTAAGTTTACTAAGTGTGTACTTTACTACCATTTTTAAAACTATAAGAACTTCTGAGATTTGAATGAACACTTGTGAACCCACGGTTTCAGATAAAAGGTCAATATCTCTGTTAACATTAGGCATTAGTTTGAATACTAATATTTTACTCTTGTCATCTTTGATTCACAAACCCAGATTAGAAGTCTTATTACATATTGCAGCTCCCTCCCACATAATTTTGTCTGAGAATTTTCACAATACATATTGCACAATATAATATTGTCTGTGCAATACATACTCTAGTATCCAATACATTAACTGTAACACTGAAGAAGTTCAGAAAGTACCTATAAATATGATGTCTAAAACACTCCTGCACTGAACAAGTCACAATAACATTTAGTTTTTGCTCTGGGGATTTTCTTTGATGCCTGAAATACAAAAAAGAATGAAACACAATTTGTGCTTGAGTCTATTGTAATGCATGCAGCAATGAGACAGAAATATGACATTAGAATCAATTTAATAATGTTTATAAAGAATTGAGGATATCCATCAAATTTCACAGGGCTTTTTGGAGGCATCTTCTGGGATTCTGATAGTTGCCAATGCCCATGTCAGAGAAGCCCATGTCAGATGACAATTGAAGTTCAGGTGTCAGCCCACCAGGAGGAAAATCCCTGATGGGTAAAGCTCAGAAAGACAAGGTCCACAGACTCCAGAATATCTTTTGTTTCTGTTATGCCTTCGCATGTTTGCTCCTGCCGTCTTTCTCTGGTATCTGGCATTCTGTGAATGGATGTGGGAAGATCCTCACTGTCTGTAATGTAGTATGGTCATCTCATGGAAACATTCCATTCCACTGGGAACTTTTACCTGTGGATTATTATGAAGATGATTTCTTCCTAAGATGGGTTGTCTAATTGATAATAATAATGCTATCTTAAATAGAGTTTTGTTGATAAAAAATAAAACACAGAAGTGTCACACAGAAATAACTCATAAATTTCTATTGAGAAGCTATATAGACTGTGGTTTAGGTTCATGTTTAAGTTTTAAGATTCACATGATAGTATTTAGATCAACAGCCAGAGCAGTAGCATTTACGGCAGTATAAAGACTGACAATGAAGGCTGACTGAGAAGCCAAGGACAGAGGCACTGGGTTTTGATTCTACTGCATGGACTGACTTTGTGGGAGCCTGGTTTGTTTGGATGCTCACCTTTATAGACCTGGATGGAGGGGGGAGGACCTTGGACTTCCCACGGGGCAGGGAACCCTGACTGCTGTTAAGACTAGAGAAGGGCTTCCCAGAGAGCTGAGTGGGTGCTAGCCTGGGCAGCCTGCCTGCCTGTCCGGGAAGGGAGCACAGCCCTTCCCCCCACAGCTTCTGCAGCAGGGTCTTCGGTGTTCCAAGGGACCCCTCCCCTCCCCCCACTGCTGCGGGCCCTTTGTCTCCTGGGTCCTGGGAAGACCAGTTAGCCCTGTTGCCCTGCTGAGGAGTTCTTCCCAGAGAGGTGAGTGGGTGCTCACCTGGGCAGCCTGCCTGCCCAGGAAGAGAGCACAGCCCCCCGCCCCCAGCTTCTGCAGCAGGGTCTTCAGTGTTCCAAGGGACCCCTCCCCTCCCCCCCACTGCTGCAGGCCCTTTGCCTCCCGGGTCCTGGGAAGACCAGCTAGCCCTGTTGCATTGCTGAGGAGTTCTTCCCAGAGAGGGCTGAGGAGCTCTATCCAGAGAGTGCTGTGAAGTCCTACCCAGAGAGTGCTGAGGAGTTCTATCCAGAAAGTGCTGAGGAGTTTCATCCAGAGTGGGGGAGATGGGCAGGCGCCAATGCAAGAATTCCTCCAACAACCTGAAAGGCAACATGACATCGCCAGAACCCAGGGAGCTCGAGACTAGAAGAATTGAACACCCTACTCCAGAAGAAATAGAAGAAATCGACTCTAAGCACTTCTTTATGAAAATAATAGAGGAACTTAAACAGGAGGTGAAAATCTGCCGTAAAGAAATGGAAGATAAGTATAACAAAAAAATTGAGAAAATGAGTAAAGAAATGGAAGAGAAATATACCAAAAAGTTTGAAAATGAGTAAATCCGTAAATGAAATTCTGGGAAACCAAGAAAAAACAATCAAACAGGTAATAGAAACAGTTCAAGATTTGAAAACTGAAATGGAGTCAATGAAGAAATCACAAACCGAGGGCCGGCTGGCTATGGAAAATCTGGGTAAACGAATAGAGACTTCAGAAACAAGCTTAACCAATAGAATACAAGAGATAGAAGAAAGAATCAAAGACTCTGAGGACACCATAGAGAAATTAAACACTCTGACCAAAGAAAACAGCAAATCCAACAAATTCTCATCACAAAACATTCAGGAACTGTGAGACACAATAAAAAAACCAAATCTAAGAATAATAGGAGTAGAAGAAGGAGAAGAATTGCATTTCAAAGGTCCAGAAAATATACTCAACAAAATTATAGAAGAAAACTTTCCCATCCTAAAGAACGATATTCCTATGAAGGTTCAAGAAGCATACAGAATACCGAATAGACTGGATCAGAAAAAAACATCCCCTCGCCATATAATAATCAAAACACAAAACATAAATATTAAAGAAAAAATTTTAAGAGCTGCAAAGGAAAAAGGTCAAGTAACTTATAAAGGTAAACCTATCAGGCTTACACCAGATTTCTCTATGGAAACCATGAATGCCAGAAGATCCTGGATAGAGGTACTGCAGAAACTAAGAGACCATGGATACAAACCCAGACTACTATACCCAGCCAAGCTATTGTTCACTATCAACGGAGAAAACAAAATATTCCAGGATAAAAACAAATTTAAACAATACGTAGCTACTAATCCAGCCTTACAGAGAATATTAGAAGGAAAATCACTACCGAAGGAATCCAACATTTCCAACACAGCCTACAATAACTCGAACATCTAGCGACCATTCACAAGCACAAATCAAAGAAGGAAAACACATACACTCTACTACCTAAAAAAAAAAAAAAATGACCGGAGTCAACAACCACTGGTCATTAATATCACTTAATATCAATGGACTCAATTCACCTATAAAGAGGCACAGACTTAGAGATTGGATACGAAAATAGGATCCAACATTCTGCTGTTTACAAGAAACACACCTCAACCACAAAGACAGACACCTACTCAGAGTAAAGGGTTGGGAAAAGGTTTTCCAAGCAAATGGACCTAAGAAACAAGCGGGTGTGGCCATTCTAATATCTAACAAAATCGACTTCAAACTAAAATCAATCAGAAGAAATGGAGATGGTCATTTCAAACTCATAACTGGAACAATTCATCAGGAGGGAGTCTCAATCCTGAATATCTATGCGCCTAATATAAAGGCACCCACATATGTAAAAGAAACTCTTCTAGAAGTCAAGGCAGTCATCAAACCACACACACTAATAGTAGGAGACTTCAACCCTCCTCTCTCACCATTGGACAGGTCAATCAGACAGAAACCAAACAGAGAATTGAGAGATTTATTGGAGGTATTGAATCAAATGGACTTAACAGACATCTATAGAACACTCCACCCAAATAGGAAAGAATATACCTTTTTCTCTGCAGCTCATGGAACCTTCTCGAAAATTGACCACATACTCGGTAACAAAGCAAACTTCCACAGATACAAAAAAATATTAGTAACTACCTGTGTCTTGTCAGATCACCATGGATTAAAATTAGAATTCAACAACAATGCTTCCCCCAGGAAGCCAACAAACTCAAGGAAACTGAACAGTCAACTACTAAATCACCCCTGGGTCAAGGAAGAAATAAAGAAAGAAATTAAACTCTTCCTTGAATTTAATGAAAACAAAGACACAACATACTCAAACCTATGGGACACTATGAAAGCAGTGCTAAGAGGAAAGTTCATAGCACTAAGTGCCCAATTAAAGAAAATGGAGAAAACACACATTGGAGACTTAACAGCACACTTGAAAGATCTAGAAAAAAAAGAAGCTGATTCACCCAGGAGGTCTAGAAGACTGGAAATAATCAAACTGAGGGCTGAAATCAACAAAATAGAAACGGAGAAAACAATCCAAAGAATCAATGAATCAAAAAGCTGGTTCTTGGAGAAAATCAACAAGATTGACAAACCCCTATACAAATTAATCAAACAGCAGAGAGAGATATTGCAAATTAATAAGATCAGAAATGAAAAGGGGAACATAACCACAGACACAGAGGAAATTCAGAGAATCATTAGATCTTACTACGAAAGTTTATATGCCACAAAGTTGGAAAATGTAAAAGAAATGGACATTTTTTTAGATAAGTACCATATACCAAAGTTTAACCAAGAACAGGTGAACATTCTAAATAGACCTGTTACTCGTGAAGAATTAGAAGCTGTCATCAAAAATCTCCCTACCAAAAAAAGCCCAGGACCAGATGGTTTCAATGCAGAATTCTACCAGAACTTCCAGGAAGAGCTAATACCTATACTCCTTAACGTATTCCACAATATAGAAACAGAAGAGTCATTGCCTAACTCCTTTTATGAAGCTACAGTTACCCTAATACCAAAACCACACAAAGACACAACCAAGAAAGAGAATTACAGGCCAATCTCACTCATGAACATCGACGCGAAAATTCTCAATAAAATACTAGCAAACCGAATCCAAGAGCACATTAGAAAAATTAGCCATTATGATCAAGTCGGCTTCATTCCAGAGATGCAGGGCTGGTTCAACATACGCAAATCTATCAATGTAATCCATCATATAAATAAACTGAAAGAAAAAGAAACATATGATTATCTCACTAGATGCTGAAAAAGCATTTGACAAAATTCAACACCCATTTATGATAAATGTGTTGGAGAGACTGGGGATACAAGGATCATACCTAAATATAATAAAAGCGATATACAGCAAGCCTACAGCTAACATCAAACTGAATGGAGAGAAACTCAAAGCCTTTCCACTAATATCAGGAACACAACAAGGCTGTCCACTCTCTCCATACCTCTTCAATATAGTGCTTGAAGTTCTAGCAATAGCAATAAGACAACATAAGGAGATCAAGGGGATTCGTATTGGAAAGGATGAAGTTAAACTTTCGCTATTTGCTGACGTTATGATAGTTTACATAAGTGACCCCAAAAACTCTACCAAAGAAGTCCTACAGCTGATAAACACCTTTAGTAGTGTGGCAGGATACAAGATCAACTCCAAAAAATCAGTGGCCCTCCTATACACAAAGGATAAAGAAGCAGAGAGGGAAATCAGAGAAACATCACCTTTCATGATAGCCACAAATAGCATAAAATATCTTGGGGTTACTCTAACCAAGGAAGTGAAAGACCTATTTGACAAGAACTTTAAGTCTTTGAAGAAAGAAATTGAGGAGGATACCAGAAAATGGAAAGACCTCCCCTGCTCTTGGATTGGGAGAATCAACATAGTAAAAATGGCAATTCTACCAAAAGCAATCTATAGATTCAATACAATCCCCATCAAAATCCCATCAAACTTCTTCACAGACCTTGAGAGAAAAATAATCAAGTTTATATGGCAAAACAAAAAACCCAGGATAGCCAAAACAATCTTATACAATAAAAGAACTTCTGGAGGCATTACCATCCCTGACTTCAAACTCTATTATAGAGCTACAGTATTGAAAACAGCTTGGTATTGGCATAAGAACAGAGAAGTCGACCTATGGAATCGAATAGAAGACCCAGATATTAACCCACAAACTTATGAACACCTAATTTTCGACAAGGGAGCTAAAGGTATACAATGGAAGAAGGAAAGCATCTTTAACAAATGGTGCTGGCATAGCTGGATGTCAACCTGTAAAAAAATGAAAGTAGATCCATATCTATCACCATGCACAAAAATCAAGTCCAAATGGATTAAAGATATCAACATTAATCCGTCCACTTTGAACCTGATAGAAGAGAAAGTGGGAAGTAGTCTGCAAGATATAGGCACAGGAGGCCTCTTCCTAAGTAGGACCCCAGCTGCACAGACAATAAGAGAAACAATGAATAAATGGGATCTACTGAAACTGAGAAGCTTCTGTAAAGCAAAGGACACTGTCAGTAAGACAAAAAGGCTGCCTTCTGACTGGGAGAAGATCTTCACCAACCCCTCATCAGACAAAGGTCTGATCTCCAAAATATACAAAGAACTCAAGAAACTAGACACTAAAACTCTAATTAACCCAATTAAAAAATGGGGTACTGAACTTAACAGAGAATTCACAACAGATGAACTTCGAATGGCCAGAAGACACTTAAGGTCATGCTCAACCTCCTTTGCGATCAGGGAAATGCAAATCAAAACCACTTTGAGATACCATCTTACACCTGTCAGAATAGCTAAAGTCAAAAACACCAATGATAGCCTATGCTGGAGAGGATGTGGGGTGAGGGGAACACTCATCCATTGTTGGTGGGAATGTAAACTCGTGCAGCCACTGTGGAAATCAGTGTGGCGGTTTCTCAGGAAACTGGGAGTCAACCTCCCTGAGGACCCAGCAATTCCACTCTTGGGAATATACCCTAAAGATTCCCTAACATACTACAAAAGCATTTGTTCTACTATGTTCATAGCAGCACTATTTGTAATAGCCAGAACCTGGAAACAGCCTAGGTGCCCCTCAATAGAAGAATGGTTAAAAAAGGTGTGGAACATATACACATTAGAGTTTTACTCAGCGGTAAAAAACAATGACATCTTGAATTTTGCATGCAAATGGATGGAAATAGAAAACGCTTTACTGAGTGAGGTAAGCCAGACCCAAAAAGAGGAACACGGTATGTATTCACTCATAAGTGGATTCTAACCATAATTAAAGGTCTTTGAGCCTATTATTCGTGATCCCAGAGAAGCTAAATAAGAAGATGAACCTGATGAAGATTATTTAGCTATCCACCAGGAGGTAGGAAATAGACAAGAGTCCTCGGGTGCATGGGGGGGGTGGGAGGGTTGATGGATGGGGAGAGGGTTAGAAAGAAGGGAGTAGGGGAGGAATGGGGAAAGCTCGGTGGCCTGGGATGGGGGGGGAGGGAGGAAGAATGAATATGGGATCAGGGAAGAATATATTTCAACTAAGGGAGTCATTTTAGGGTTTACAGGAGACTTGATTATATATGGGATCCCAGGTCCAAGGAGAGATCCCCCAGATTGTTCTCTGGACAGAGGAGAGGGTGCCTGAATCGGCCGTGGCCCATAACCATACTGATGTATATTTTGCTTATCACCATAGATCCTTCATCTGGCTAAGGACGTCGATAAAGTCGGAGACCCACATTGGAGCACCGGACTGAGCCCCCCGAGGTCCATATGAGGAGCAGAAGGAGGAAGAACATGAAAAACGAAATCAGTACTGCGAGGGATGCTATCACCCACTGATACAAGGAAAGGGATCTAATGAGAGTTTACCAAGGCCAGTTGGACTGGTACTGAAAGAGGACGTGATCTAACCAGATTCTCGGAATTTGGCCGGATTCTCTGAATGTGGCTGGCCCGAAGTCTTTCTGAAAAGCCATTGACTATGATACTGGGACCTGTTTCCTCTGCATATTCTGGATTTTGTGGATCCAGTCTGTTTGGATACTCACCTTCCTGGACCTTTGAGGGAGGGGGGAGGAACTTGAACTTCCCACAGGGCAGGAAACCCTGACTGCCCTAAGGGACGAAGAGGGAGTGGGGGGAGTGGGAGGGTGTTGGGAAGAGGGGCAGAAATGGAAACTTTTATAATTTAATAAAATTTACTTTCAAAAAAAAAAAAGACTAGAGAAGGATGGGAATGTGTGGAGGGAGAGGGAAAAGGGAGGCGGCGAGGAGGTGGAAATGTTTAATAAATAAATAAATAAATTTTAAAAAATACATTGATGATTGGAATTTCTAAAAAAATGTTCAAGTTCTCTCATTGTATAGTTCCTGTATATAGTTTCAACTTTATCTTATTCAAAATATAAACATATGTGTATCAAAATGTCAATAACTCTGTCCACTTGAGAGGCCACGAGCAAGCAGTACAAGGCTAAACATTAGCCCCCTTGTACCTTTAGGCCTCAGACTGCTATTCTGAAACTGAAAGTTTTTGGTTCAATACTTCGATATCTTGAATTGAAATGCATATTTGGTTTGTGGAGTTGTTTGGAAGCTTACTTTCCTTTTATAAAAAAAAACTCAACAATAAATTGTGTTTTGCTGTTTGACAAAGAAATAACATTGACTTTTATGATTTAAGAATAGCTACAGTAAGGTCATTTCTTTGTCCACAATGTATCATTAGTAACCTACTGAACTTTTGGAGTGAAAAAAGAAACTGTAGATAAATATAGAATTTTTCCTTATTATATTTTTTAAATGAAAATAGGTTTATTCATACAATATATTCTGATTATAGTTGCCCTTCCTCACATCCTAGATCCTATCCAACTCTCCAGCCACCCAAATTCATACTCTTTCTGGCTCTCCCTCATCAGAAAACAAACACACCTCTATAAAAAGATAAAAGTAAAAATAAACAAAAGGAAACAAACTTGAATAAGACAAACAGAATAAACAAGCAGAATAGCAAAGGGCTAAAGAAAAAACACAAGAAACAAATATAGATGCAGAGCTATGGTCATTACAAGCACAGAAATGATATTAAAAGCCATTATCAGAAACTATTATATATATTAAAAAGATCTGTAGGATGAGAAAATAAACAAAATGCCCAGGTGGTGCATTTGAGACACAAACTTCAAAAACATCATTTAGTTCATTTTGTTTGGCCATGTACTGCTGAGCCTGGCCTTAAAAGTAGTTTGTTTCCCTGGTGATACTCTGTTGGAAAAACCGAGAGGTTTTTTTTTTATTATTATTTCCTAGTGGTTATTGATGGGATATAACTTCTAGATTAGCGATGTGGCTTATGTTCACTTCTAATTACAGAAATGGATCAAATCGTGTCCAGACCTGTGCAAGCCCTATGCATGCTGCCACAGTCTCTCTGAACTCATATTTGCAATGGTCTTGCTATTTAGAGGGCCTTGTTTTATTCTTTCTCCACCACCTTTGCCTCTTAAAATCCTTGTGTCTCCTCTTCCTCAGAGTTCCATAAACCATTATCATTTGGGACAGCATTTCAATGTCTCTCACTCTCTGAATTATATGCAGCTATAGGTCTTTGTATTTAATTTTATCTATAGTATGAGAAAGCTTCTCTGAGGTTTCTGTACAAGACACTGATATATGAGCATAGTAGAATGTCATTAGGAATTATTTTGTGGCTACACTATTTTAGCATAATAGTATTATTTGGTTTGCGTCTAGGTCCATAGCCTATTAAGTCTTAGGTTTGGGGCATATAAGGAATTTCAGAGGTGGGTTATATCTCATGGGATGGGTCTTAAATCCAACCAGATATAGGTTGCTTGGTCCCGTGAGTTTTGCACCACTGTTGCATTATAATACCTTGCAGACTGGTCATCACTGTGGATCAAAAGATTTATAGTTGGGTTGATATTGCATTTTTCTTTTGGTAGCCTTCAGAGTACCTTCCAGTGCTAAGGGCATCAGTCTATAATAGTGAAGGCTCCAGGTAGCATCAACTCACCTCTTCATGTTTAGAGAATTTTGTAGATATTGTCTTCAGAAAAGGGACTTTGGGATCAGTTTATAGAGAACGACCAATAGTGTTGAAAATAACCCGGGTTGTTTGTGCTTTACTATGAAGTTCCTTTGGCCAACAACTGTTGGAGAGAAGCTACTCAGTTCCATGGGAGTGGGGCAGGGAAGAAAGAGAAAGTGCAGCAGGTGGCCTGATCCAATACTGGAGATGAGACTGGAAAATGAGGATATAATATCAAGAAAGTGATTATCTGATTCCATGTCTAGAGTAGCCAGTGGGTTTCCAGGGATACTCATCCTTGGGTGTTGGAGGGCAAGACTTTTTATATTTTTATAATTTTTTTCTTTGGATTCTTAGGCATTATTTAATATTCCGTCAGCTTGTGGCTATAAGTTTCTGAATAGAAAAAGACAAACATGCTACAGATTTCAATGAAACAGGTAAAGGCAATTATTTTCCCAGTCATTAACATCCAAATCACAATCGCAGGTAGAAGTTTAAGGTCAATCTCACTTTTATTTTCATATGGAGTGTCTTTGATTCGTATGAATATGTGTTTTGCTTGCACAGTTATGCGACCTTTGTTTCATTACCTCTGGAATTTCAGGCTTTCCTAAACTGGTATGTGTTGAACATAAAGACTACATGATGTTTTAGGTATTAATTAGGTAGTAACACAGTGCCTCTGATGTAGAAGGGATAGCATTTTCATGCTTTTAATGTTTTCATCTTTATACTGACAAGGAAGCTGGAGTTCTCATTATTTTGTAAATAAGAATATTTAAATAAGGCTATTGAAAAAAGACTATTAAAAACTGTAAAATTCCAGCAATAATTTGTACTTGGAAAGTTATCCAAAGGCCCAGGCTGTAACAGCTTAAATGAAAGGTCATGTATGCTTTACTAAATGTGGTCTATTGTGAGGTTTTCTGTTTGTTAGGTTCATGCCCTTTAGGAAATCAGTCCTGAACCCCTAATTGTTTCTTTCTTATCTCACTTCCTGGCCATGAAATGAACAGTTTTGCTTTTTTTGTGATGTGGCTCGTCATATAGCTAAAACTTCAAGGTCAAAAAACAGACAAAAATCCTTGGAAGATTTAGCAAAATGCACATTTGGACTTTATAATTTAATTATCTCAGATTAATAGGGGAGTTCAGCCAATCACATTCTGTCCATGGGGCGTGTTGTCCTAAGGCAAAAATTTACCTATAAGCCTGGCAGGTACACTTCCCTGCCCTCTCTAGGCCCCTGCATTCAGGACGGACTGTTGGGACTCTGGTATAAGTTTTCCTTCTGTTTATTAAAGCTGTATCTTTTGTATTAAGCTAGTCTGGCTGATTTTTAATTATCGATTGACCACGCCTTCTACATTGTGGCACCCAACGTGGGGCTTGAACCCACGCCCCTGAGATCAAGAGTCTCATGCTCTAGTTTTATATCTGAGAGTTAGCAGTAAAGCTCATCAAATTTACCAGCAGGTATTTGTGTGTTTAAGTAATTATACACCAATATATGGGTCATCTGTCTGTCTGTCTGTCTATTTCTCTGTCTATCATCTATCTGTCTATCTATGACAGGCTATTATCTGTCTATCAATGAGCACCCTCTTCTACTTATTGAATGTATTACTATTTACATACCTGATCATCTTTCAAAAACAAATTAATGAACAATAATAAGTGCAGGCTTCCTTTTTTCTTATTCTTTAGTGGTTTCTATTTGCCCTTCAGACCATAGGGCGCGTTCTCATTTATTTTTTAAGAATTCTACAAATTCATAAGATGATCTGTTTGTTTGAAACTCACACTATGAACACATTGGCTTGAATAGAGAGTATCTCCTAGAAATTTAGTTTAAATATAAATTAACTTCTATATTCTTGGTGGAAAAGTTTTTCTTCAGTCACAGGGTTATTTGCGAGGTTTTTGTACATAAAGGAGGTGAACATTACATGGCAGAAGTCCATCATTGAAAATGGGGCTTTGAAGAATATAATGATCCTCTGACTCTTGGCTTCTTGGTTGTGTTCTAAATGCTTTTTTGCTCACAGTGAAGGAAATAGTGCTTAAAACAGTCCTGCAGACATGAGCTGGCCTGCACTGTCATGCCTTCTCTGCTTAGACTAAAACTCCCCAAGCAAACAGTCAAAATAATGCTCTCTCTCCTCCTTTAAGTTGTTACTGTTGTGTATAGAAATGTTAGAACAGGCTAAGCCATCCCAGCTTTCGGCCTCGAACCCCTCCCGTCCTCTCTCCCTTTTTCGGGGCTTAAATTCCTCCATCTCAGCAGGGGTAGGCACCGTGGCCCGGGGCAGGCGGTGAGTGCAAAGGGACGGGAGTTCCTTTGTTCGGATAGCCGGCCTGCAGCAAGCTAAGACCACAGGCAGCGAGTCTTCTGACCAGCGAGGGGCTCTGATCCTGTGGAGGGGTGAGTGTGTTGACCGCCATACAACTCCGGTTAGGTACACACGGTATTCCCGCCATCCTTATATCCCTGGCTGCCCCAAAGGGGCAGCTTCCCCCCAGCTAATCCCTCTCTCCTGCTACGCCATCCCAGCTTTCGGCCTCAAACCCCTCCCGTCCTCTCTCCCTTTTTCGGGCCTCCATCTCAGCCGGGGTGGGCAACGCAGGGCGGGACAGGTGGTGAGTGCAAAGGGAAGGAAGTCCCTTTATTCTAATAGCCTGCCTGCAGCGAGCTAAGACTGCAGGCAAAATGATTCCTGGATAGCAAGGGACACTAATCCAGTAGAAGAAGACCCAGCGGAGGGAAGAGCCATTGGAGAGCATCTGAAGGACGAGATGGGCAGGCGCCAAGGCAAAAATTCCTCCAACAATCTGAAAAACAACGTGAAAACACCAGAACCCAGCGATCTTATGACAGAAGGACTTGAACGCCCTATTCCCGAAGAAGTGGAAAACAGTGTCATTATGAAAGCAATAGAGTCTCTTAAACAGGGTATGAATAACTCACTTAAAGAAATAGAAGACAAATATAACAAAAAGATGGAAGTAATGAGTAAAGAAATGGAAGACAAATATAACAAAAAGGTTGAAGAAATGAGTAAATTCGTAAATGATACCCTGGGAAACCAAGAAAAAGCAATCAAACAGGTAATGGAATCAGTTCAAGAATTGAAAACTGAAATGGAGGCAGTGAGGAAAACACAATCCGAGGGCCGGCTGGATATGGAAAACCTAGGTAAACGAACGGAGACTACAGAATCAAGCTTAACCAATAGAATACAAGAGATAGAAGAACGAATCTCAGATTATGAAGACACCATAGAGAAAATAAACGCCCTGACCAAAGAAAACAGCAAATCCAACAAATTCTCATCACAAAACATTCAGGAAATATGGGACATAATAAAAAAACCAAATCTAAGAATAATAGGAGTAGAAGAAGGAGAAGAATTGCAGATCAAAGGTCCAGAAGATATATTCAACAAAATTACAGAAGAAAACTTTCCCATCCTAAAGAGGGATATTCCTATGAAGGTTCAAGAAGCATACAGAACACCAAATAGATTGGATCAGAAAAAAACATCCCCTCGCCATATAATAATCAAAACACAAAGCAGTCAGATTAAAGAAAGGATATTAAGAGCTGCAAAGGAAAAAGGTCAAGTAACCTATAAAGGTAAACCTATCAGACTTACACCAGACTTCTCTATAGAAACCATGAGAGCCAGAAGGTCCTGGATAGAGGTACTGCAGAAATTAAGGGACCATGGATGCAAGCTCAGACTACTTTACCCAGCCAAGCTTTCGGTCACTATCAACGGAGAAAACAAAATATTTCAGGATAAAAACAAATTTAAACAATACGTAACTACTAATCCAGCCTTACAGAGAATACTAGAAGGAAAATTACATCCCAAGGAATCCAACATTGCCAACACTGACTACAATAATTCAGACATCTAGCGACCCTTCACTAGCACAATTCAAAGAAGGAAAACTCATACACTCTATTACCCCCCCCAAAAAATGACTGGAGTCAACAACCAATGGTCATTAATATCTCTTAATATCAATGGACTCAATTCACCTATAAAGAGGCACAGACTTAGAGATTGGTTACGAAAACAGGATCCAACATTCTGCTGTTTACAAGAAACACACCTCAACCACAAAGACAGACACCTACTCAGAGTAAAGGGTTGGGAAAAGGTTTTCCAAGCAAATGGACCTAAGAAACAAGCGGGTGTGGCCATTCAACTATCTAACAAAATCGACTTCAAACTAAAATCAATCAGAAGAGATGGAGATGGACATTTCATACTCATAACAGGAACAACTCATCAGGAAGAAGTCTCAATCCTGAATATCTATGCGCCTAATGTAAAGGCACCCACATATGTAAAAGAAACTCTTCTAGAACTCAAGGCAGTCATCAAACCACACACTCTAATAGTAGGAGACTTCAACAATCCTCTCTCACCAATGGACAGGTCAATCAGACAGAAACCAAACAGAGAATTAAGAGATTTATTGGAGGTATTGAATCAAATGGACTTAACAGACATCTATAGAACACTCCACCCAAATAGGAAAGAATATACCTTCTTCTCTGCAGTTCATGGAACCTTCTCGAAGATTGACCACATACTCGGTAACAAAGCAAACTCCCACAGATACAAAAAAATATTAGTAACCACCTGTGTCTTGTCAGATCACCATGGATTAAAATTAGAATTCAACAACAATGCTACCCCCAGGAAGTCAACAAACTCATGGAAGTTGAACAGTCAACTACTAAATCACCCCTGGGTCAGGGACGAAATTAAGAAAGAAATTAAAGTCTTCCTTGAATTTAATGAAAACAAAGACACAACATACTCAAACCTATGGGACACTATGAAAGCAGTGCTAAGAGGAAAGTTCATAGCAATAGGTGCCCAACTAAAGAAAACGGAGAAAGCACACATTGGAGACCTAACAGCACACTTGAAAGCTCTAGAAAAAAAAGAAACTGATTCACCCAGGAGGAGTAGAAGACTGAAAATAATCAAACTGAGGGCTGAAATCAACAAAATAGAAACGGAGAAAACAATCCAAAGAATCAATGAATCAAAAAGCTGGTTCTTGGAGAAAATCAACAAGATTGACAAACCCCTATCCAAACTAATCAAACGGCAGAGAGAGAACTTGCAAATTAATAGGATCAGAAATGAAAAGGGGATATAACCAAAGACACAGAGGAAATTCAGAGAATCATTAGATCTTACTACGAAAGTTTATATGCCACAAAGTTGGAAAATGTAAAAGAAATGGACATTTTTTAAGATAAGTACCAATTACCAAAGTTGAACCAAGAACAGGTGAACAATCTAAATAGACCTGTTAGTCGTGAAGAATTAGAAGCTGTTATCAGAAATCTCCCTGCCAAAAAAAGCCCAGGACCAGATGGTTTCAATGCAGAATTCTACCAGACCTTCCAGGAAGAGCTAATTCCTATACTCCTTAATGTATTCCATAATATAGAAACAGAAGAGTCATTGCCAAACTCCTTTTATGAAGCTACAGTTACCTTAATACCAAAACCAAATAAAGACACAACCAAGAAAGAGAATTACAGGCCAATCTCACTCATGAACATTGACGCGAAAATTCTCAATAAAATCCTGGCAATCCGAATCCAGGAACACATTAGAAAAATTATTCATTATGATCAAGTAGGCTTCATCCCAGAGATGCAGGGCTGGTTCAACATACGCAAATCTATCAATGTAATCCATCATTTAAATAAACTGAAAGAAAAAGAAACATATGATTATCTCACTAGATGCTGAAAAAGCATTTGACAAAATTCAACACCCATTTATGATAAAGGTGTTGGAGAGACTGGGGATACAAGGATCATACCTAAATATAATAAAAGCAATATACAGCAAGCCAACAGCTAACATCAAATTGAATGGAGAGAAACTCAAAGCCTTTCCACTAAAATCAGGAACACGACAAGGCTGTCCACTCTCTCCATACCTCTTCAATATAGTGCTTGAAGTTCTAGCAATAGCAATAAGACAACATAAGGAGATCAAGGGGATTCGAATTGGAAAGGATGAAGTTAAACTTTCGTTACTTGCTGACGATATGATAGTGTACATAAGTGACCCCAAAAACTCTACCAAAGAACTCCTACAGCTGATAAACACCTTTAGTAATGTGGCAGGATACAAGATCAACTCCAAAACATCAGTGGCTCTCCTATACATGAAGGATAAAGAAGCTGAGAGGGAAATCAGAGAAACATCACCTTTCACGATAGCCACAAATAGCATAAAATATCTTGGGGTTACTCTAACCAAGGAAGTGAAAGACCTATTTGACAAGAACTTTAAGTCTTTGAAGAAAGAAATTGAGGAGGATACCAGAAAATGGAAAGATCTCCCTTGTTCTTGGATTGGGAGGATCAACATAGTAAAAATGGCAATTCTACCAAAAGCAATCTATAGATTCAATGCAATCCCCATCAAAATCCCATCAAACTTCTTCACAGACCTTGAGAGAACAATAATCAAGTTTATATGGCAAAACAAAAAACCCAGGATAGCCAAAACAATCTTATACAATAAAGGAACTTCAGGAGGCATTACCATCCCTGACTTCAAACTCTATTACAGAGCTACAGTATTGAAAACAGCTTGGTATTGGCATAAGAACAGAGAAATCGACCTTTGGAATCGAATAGAAGACCCGGATATTAACCCACAAACCTATGAGCACCTAATTTTTGACAAGGGAGCTAAAGGTATACATGGAAGAAGGAAAGCATCTTTAACAAATGGTGCTGGCATAACTGGATGTCAACCTGTAGAAGGATGAAAGTAGATCCATACCTATCACCATGCACAAAACTCAGGTCCAAATGGATTAAAGACATCAACATTAGTCTGTCCACTTTGAACCTGATAGAAGAGAAAGTGGGAAGTAGTCTACAAGATATAGGCACAGGAGGCCTCTTCCTAAGCAGGACCCCAGCTGCACAGACAATAAGAGAAACAATGAATAAATGGGATCTACTGAAACTGAGAAGCTTCTGTAAAGCAAAGGACACTGTCAGTAAGACAAAAAGGCTGCCTTCTGACTGGGAGAAGATCTTCACCAACCCCTCATCAGACAAAGGTCTGATCTCCAAAATATACAAAGAACTCAAGAAACTAGGCACTAAAACTCTAATTAACCCAATTAAAAAATGGGGTACTGAACTGAACAAAGAATTCACAACAGATGAACTTCGAATGGCCAGAAGACACTTAAGGTCATGCTCAACCTCCTTAGCGATCAGGGAAATGCAAATCAAAACCACTTTGAGATACCATCTTACACCTGTCAGAATAGCTAAAGTCAAAAACACCAATGATAGCCTATGCTGGAGAGGATGTGGGGTGAGGGGAACACTCATCCATTGTTGGTGGGAATGCAAACTTGTGCAGCCACTGTGGAAATCAGTGTGGCGGTTTCTCAGGAAACTGGAAGTCAATCTCCATCAGGACCCAGCAATTCCACTCTTGGGAATATACCCTAGAGATTCCCTAGCATAGTACAAAAGCATTTGTTCAACTATGTTCATAGCAGCACTATTTGTAATAGCCAGAACCTGGAAACAGCCTAGGTGCCCCTCAATAGAAGAATGGTTAAAAAAGGTGTGGAACATATACACATTAGAGTTTTACTCAGCGGTAAAAAACAATGACATCTTGAATTTTGCATGCAAATGGATGGACATAGAAAACGCTTTACTGAGTGAGGTAAGCCAGACCCAAAAAGAGGAACACGGTATGTATTCACTCATAAGTGGATTCTAACCATAATTTAAAGGTCTTTGAGCCTATTATTCGTGATCCTAGAGAAGCTAAATAAGAAGGCGAAGCTGATGAAGATTATTTAGCTATCCGCCAGGAGGTAGGAAATAGTCAAGAGTCCCAGGTAACCTTGGGTGCACGGGAGGGTGGTGGAGGGTTGTTGAAAGGGGAGAGGGTTAGAGAGAAGGGAGTAGGGGAGGAATGGAGAAAGCTCGGTTGTCCGGGATGGGGGGAAGGGAGGAAGGATGAATATGGGATCAGGGAAGTATATATTTCAACTAAGGGAGTCATTTTTGGGTTTATAGGAAACTTGATTATATATGGGATCCCAGGTCCAAGGAGAGATCCCCAGATTGTTCTCTGGACAGAGGAGAGGGTGCCTGAACCGGCCTTGGCCCATAACCATACTGATGAATATTTTGCTTATCACCATAGATCCTTCATCTGGCGATGGATGGCGATACAGATGGAGACCTACATTGGAGTACCGAACTGAGCCCCCCAAGGTCCGAATGAGGAGCAGAAGGACGGAGAAAATGACGAAGGACTGCGAGGGATGCTATCACCCACTGATACAAGGGGACTGATCTAATGAGAGTTTACCAAGGGCAGTTGGACTGCGACTGAACGAGCCCGTGATCCAACCAGATTCTCTGAATGTGGCCGGATTCTCTGGATGTGGCTGGCCCGGAGTCTTTCTGAGAAGCCATTGACAATGACACTGGGACTAGTTTCCTATGCATGTACTGGATTTTTGGGATCCAGTCTGTTTGGATACTCACCTTCCTGGACCTGGAGGGAGGGGGGACGATCTTGAATTTCCCACAGGGCTTGAAACCCAGACTGCCCTTAGGGACAAAGAGGGAGGAGGAGAGGGGGTTGGGAGGGTGTTGGGAAGAGGGGCGTAAATGGAAACTTTTATAATTTAATAAAATTACTTTAAAAAAAAAGAAATGTTAGAACAGCTAATAACATGATTTAAAATACTATTTTCTTTCTCATATATTCACAGTTTAGTGGGATTTCTTTCCTGATGAGATAGAAGTGATGTGTGTATGAATGTGTGTGTGTGCAAACTTTTATAACCATCTTATTCTTCACAGATTTCTACAAAAATCATTGTAATTTTTCTGTATTTCTCATGAATTGCAGTATAATAAGTGTTCACATTGTTAAATTTTGTACCTGGGAACACCAAAAAAAAAAAAATCAAAGAGGTTAAAAGGTACATATCCCAGAGCTTCCATGCCAAAGCTTGGGAAATAAAACTTAAACTTATGTATTCACTGTGCTTGTGCTAAGCTTTCCCCACAGACTCTGAACACAATTACTTTAGGAATGAAGTGACTGCTGAGAGGCTTCTGGGTGTGGAGAAAATGAGGTTAGTACATAAACTGTGGTTAAGAGATGCGTAAAATGATTGACTTAAAATTCATGCTTGCCTGGATACAGCATTTATCAAATCAAGCAGATTTCCTGTTACCATGCATCCATGTTCGTATTGTCCATTTGGGGACAATTTATGCAGTCTTTTATATTGAGATACCCAATCAAATTTCTCAGACATTATTGCTAGTAAGTAATCTTTCTTTATTGTATTATGTGCACATCTTGAACAAATTCTTATCCCATACTTGTGACTACTGAAAGGTTATTCATCTGAATTCTTTATAAGAGGGAAAATGGATTCTTTTTAGAGGCACCTTCTTTAGATCGTATGCTACTTAAACAGATTGCAAACTGCTAACTATCATATACATTGGCAGAAATATAGAAATTAAAGTAAGTTTTGATAGAATACAATACGCTGGAATGTATTTAAAGTTTTAGGCTGCAATAAATTAATTTTAACAACTCTTCGGTGGCAAACTTTTCTTGTTAAATTGAGATGTTATCTGCATATTATTGTGATGTTCAAAAGTGGCATTGACATATATATATATTCTGCTTTACCATGGCACTGTAACGTGCTTTGGCTAATGGAATTTGCATATTTTTCTTCATGGAAATTAAATTAAAATTCAGCATATTGTTAATCATTCTTTATTTCCCTTGCCATGATAAATATAAGGGAAATTTGAGATAGCATTTTTGTATGCACAGGTCTCTGAGAGCTTACAATGAACAGAGATATTCTGCTGATAAGTGTTTTACCTGTGACATAAATGAGAAATATGGTGGTTGTCCAATTTTAGGGTCTATTTTGTCTGTAGTATAACAGATCCTTTAATGCCAGATACAGAGTATTTGAAAATTGTTTGTTTATATATGATACTTAGTATTTCAAGGTACACAGAATAGTCTACATTGTAATGAATGTTGGCTTTTCTTTAAAAACAGGCTTACTTCCTAGATCTATTATTTTGCTATCTCTGAAGTATATGTACATGTATGTGCAGTTATATTCTTAAGTATATAAAAGCAACATGCTCAGTCTTTCTAATGCTTCTTGTATGTATTTTTCAAAGCTGATCATTTTGTATTGAATAACCAATTGATATACTTGTCTTTTGGGGAAATTATTTCCCCTGTTCTCAGCATTTCTTAGTTGTCTTTAGTGTTTTGTATAAGCTTCTCCTCTACACATCAGCCAGTATATTACTCTTGTGTTCAGCTTATGTTTATGAAGCCATGATGATGAGATTATATGTGTTCCCATGAGAACAAACAAAAGTGGGTCGGTAAATAGCATGGTTTGGAGAGAGGAAAGGAAAGGGGAG
The DNA here is from genome assembly GCF_982192425.1 of Myodes glareolus. Taxonomy (NCBI): domain Eukaryota; kingdom Metazoa; phylum Chordata; class Mammalia; order Rodentia; family Cricetidae; genus Myodes; species Myodes glareolus. Next base: position 36,581,871 of record NC_142033.1, read on the forward strand.
AATGATGTGACTATAGTATAATCTCAAAAATAAAGGAAATATTTTTTTTAAAACTACCTCTTGGCTTTGTGTGTATGTTTGTACATTTGTAGGTGTTTGTCAGTGTGTTTGTTTTGGGGTAGTTATATGGGTGTGTTTATGTATCAGTGTTTTTTTCTGTGTGTGTTTGTTTGGTAATTTGCTTCTGTGTATATGTGTCTTCTGTGTGGGATATTTTGTGTTTGGTACATTTACACATACATGGATTTATGTGTTATGACATATTTTTGGAAGTCAGAATAAAACCCTGTACATGTTGGTTTTCTTCCTTCCATTTTCCATGAACTCTGTGGATGTAACTCAGGTTGTCAGACAAATGCTTTTACCCTGGAGCCAAAACATTAGCCCATGGCTTTTAGTTTCCTCTTAAAATAAAAACAAGCATACGGTTTATTCTTAGTAAAAGAATTAAGAATTGTGAATTATGACTAAGTTATTTTATATGTGACTTTCAGAATTGTTGGTAAATAGTGTTTTTAATCAAAGCATGCAACTCTAACATTAATCTACTTCATTAAGTATAAACTATACATTTATGGTGGGTTGATGTGTTTGCATGATTTGATATTATCCAGAATTTAGTGCTAATAGTAAATTGTATGTTAAATACAAATGCTCAAATGTATATGTCTATTATGGTTAATAGATGCTCAGCATGTCCTCTCACACAAAGGATGCTCAACATATATTCACTAGCCTACCAGATATTAAGCATGCCCAGTGTCACTGTTCTAGAAATGACCATGATACCTGCTAGGTTCCCCCTTTCTATAACAACATAATTAGCTTCATTTTTCTAAATAGCCTGTAACTCATAAATATGGAAGAAAGGACAACAACAATAACAATAATGATGTTTTAATTAAAATAGTACCTTATTGTAAATCTTTGAACTTTGACATTTCTATCTGGAAACCATTCATATTATATAAATGTCTACTATATTTTCTTCTACTACAATTTTATTTGTGACCTTCAACATTTCACACAGAATTGACCAAAGTTTCTTAGAGCAGAATTACTGTTGATAGTTCCTCATTCTCTGAATACTAAAGGAAGCTAGCTCGCAGATCCTATACAGATAAGATAAAAGAAGAGTAAAGCAATCATATCACTGGGGTCAACACAATGGTAAACATCAAAACTCTTCTGAAAATTTTAAACTAAAATATTTACAAAGTAGAATACATCCAGTTGGTCAACAATGGGTAAGTGTAAACAAAAGTATGGTGCATATACAGAGCAGAATATTATTCCTCTATAAATGAATGGTATGGTATAATTTTCAGGGAAATAAACAGTACCATTATAAGTGAAATAATTCAGACATTCAAAAAATGACATCTTCTATCTAACACAGGAATGTGAAAAAAGTTATATAAATGTAAGCATCATTACAAGTATGGAAGTGAGTTACAGGGAGACTAGAAAATAGCCTTGAAAACACAGACAGAGATAGTGAGTTCTCTTGTTTACATAACAGTAGAAGGATGATAGATCGCAGTTATTCAGAGTATATCGAATGATTAACTAGGAGATAGAAAGCCAATGATGCTGAACATAATGCTACTATAGGGAAGCAAAATCATTGATTACGCTGATTTTATCTGTAATGAAAACTAATCACAGTTATCCCTATATAAGTACAATTAGTATGTATTAAAGCAAAATATAAAAATATATATTTTTAATAAAAATTATAATTACTCTGATTTAATCATTTAAAAATATTCATTCCTATAGATTTACCACAGTTTATCACATAAATATGTACAAGTAAAGTGATGATTAATACAAATAAAAACCACTTTTGAATTCAGCATTGCTCAAATAATCAGTTTATCATGAGAACCTTAGGGGTGTTTACATTTTTATATGCAGACTATCTTCTGTAATAAGGGATTCAGATTCCCAGCATGTAGAGAACAATATCCAACCACAAAGACCATTTGCTAGCAGATTTCTGTGTTGGAGTATAATGAGCACCTTAGCACTGTGTCCACATGCTGTCTTTCTGCAGTCTATAAATTCAGTGAAGGAACATGTTATGTTATAGCATTATGTCAGAATACTAAGCACTTAATAGATTTTTTATTTTTGATTAAAATTGTCCATATATTTACTTTGTTTACAACACAGGGAAAAAGATTGTAATAGAAAAATTGTAACATCCACCCCAACCCCCCACCACATGTTCACCCAAGTTTTGCCTGGCAATCTTGCTACTTCCAATATCCAGGAGGATAACTACATGATTTTTTTAGGTTCACCTTCTTATTTAGCTTCTCTAGGATCACGAATTATAGGCTCAATGTCCTTTAATTATGGCTAGAATCCACTTATGAGTGAGTACATACCATATTCCTCTTTTTGGGTCTGGGTTACCTCACTCAGGAAAGCGTTTTCTGTTTCCAACCATTTGCATGCAAAATTCAAGATGTCGTTTTTTACCGCTGAGTAAAACTCCAATGTGTATTTGTTCCACACCTTCTTTAACCATTCTTCTATTGAGGGGCACCTAGGTTGTTTCCAGGTTCTGGTTATTACGAATAGTGTTGCTATGAATATAGCTGAACAAATGCTTTTGTAGTATGTTAGGGCATCTCTTGGGTATATTCCCAAGAGTGGAATTGCTGGGTCCTCAGGGAGGTTGACTCCCAGATTCCTGAGAAACCGCCACACTGATTTCCACAGTGGCTGCACAAGTTTGCATTCCCATCCACAATGGATGAGTGTTTCCCTCACTCGACATCCTCTCCAGCATAGGCTATCATTGGTGTTTTTGAGTTTAGCTATTCTGACAGGTGTAAGATGGTATCTCAAAGTGGTTTTGATTTGCATTTCCCTGATCGCTAAGGAGGTTGAGCACGACCTTAAGTGTCTTTTGGCCATTCGAAGTTCTTCTGTTGAGAATTCTCTGTTCAGTTCAGTACCCCATTTTTTAATTGGGTTAACTAGAGTTTTAGTGTCTAGTTTCTTGAGTTCTATGTATATTTTGGAGATCAGACCAAATCTGATGAGGGGTTTGTGAATATCTTCTCCCAGTCGGAAGGTAGCCCTTTTGTCTTACTGACAGTGTCCTTTGCTTTACAGAAGCTTCTCAGTTTCAGGAGGCCCCACTTATTCATTGTTTCTCTTATTGTCTGTGCTACTAGGTCCACCTTTCCGGACCTGGATGGAGCAGGGAGGACCTTGGACTTTCCACGGGGCAGGGAACCTGACTGTTGTTAGGACTAGAGAGGGAGGGCGGAGGTGGTGAGGGGGGGGGGAAGGGGAGGCGGGGAGGAGGTGAAAATTTTTAATAAATAAATAAATTAATTAATTAAATAAAAGAAAAATTGTAACATTTATTCTCACAATTGATGAACAATACTCCTGCAAAGATGTTTAACTATTAAAACTACACAAATATTTCATGTTCTCAAGTCTGCAGATTGTTGATAGCCTTGAAGTTACATTTTTGGCATAAACAGTTAATAAGAGAAGTGCTGTCTCTTCTCATGTCTAACCTTCAGTTTGACCTCTATAAATCATCCCACAACCAGGTGACTTCTACTTTAGTGTAATAATATTATTTGGGGGAACATAATCAATGTATTGAAATATTTTGCAGAAGAGAAAAATGCTTGTAAAAAGAGAAGGAATATTTGCTTTTCTCAAACAAGCAGCAAAGGTAGTGAGGGCCTTCCATTTCCTAGCAGAGTGGATCTCTGCACCAATGAGACAATAGGAATGGTGACTAAATACCTAGACCTCTGAATAAATAGCCAGTGAAAATGCGGAGAGATCACAGCATCCAAGGAATATGAACACCATTCTGCAGGTGAGGTGTCATCAAACCTGTGGAAGGATATTGCTTTTCTATTATTTTGAACAAATCTATCAAGTAGTACATTGCATAATTAGGAAATAAAAACTTAACAATTAAAAATTTCTATAGCTTTTTGAGACTATAATAAATTACATATTTCCCTTCCTCTTTTCTCCCTTCAAAATATTCTATACACAAAGATCTATGCTTTCTTTCAAACACATGTTCTATTTTTCATTATTAGTAGTTACACACACATACACACAAAAACACACAAGTAACAACTCTATATGTGTATGCCCACAGACATTTTTACAGAAAATAAGTTTTTAATTGAAATAGAATTATGTAACTTTAACCTCCCTCTTCCACTTCTTCCCTCCATTCCCTTTTAGGAATCTTATCTCCAGCATCTCTCAAGCCCCTCTCTCAAGTGCAGTCTCCTTTTTTTTATTATTGCACACATATATAATTGCAACCTGCTTAACTTATTTATGAGAGTGAAGTCGGTACTTTTACTTCTCTGTGACACTACAGGCCTAGATGGAAGAAGAAAAACATTTTGTTGTTCAAAGACTAGCTACCCAACAATTAAGTAGAAAAGAAAAATTAAAATTTGGATTTTAGAAGTTGTCCAGTAAGTCACTTCTTACTAAAGGGTCACATTTATATGATTTGCAATTGTAAATTATTCTGTGTATAATGTTTGATTCCATATGGATAAAATCAATTTTGTAATATTTTTGTGAGTTAAGAAAACAAATTTCATTATTTAAATACAAAAACAAAAGATACAAAAGAATTCAAGATACAACTCTACTGAATTAAAGTCATAATCTGCTTACAGGTTAGATTTTTGGAAGCCCAGCATACAGAGGGAAACATTATCTTCCCTTACAGACTGCTCAATTGTTTGGTATCATGTGTATAAAGTTTAACAGTTTAGATTCCTGGTCTTTTTTGTAGATTGAACCCTAACTTGACTTAATTCAACTGCTTAACATAAAAACTACAGACTGCATTTAAAGTACTAAAGACATTTTTTTTAGCAGCAATAATTACTCTACTACAAGAGTCAAAAATAAATTAAGTTAGCCTTCAGTTTATACATGGGTTACTGGATATTGTCAGGGAGAAAGAATAGGAATAACATTGAGTTTTTTCAAGCACTTTATGTGAAGATTGAAAGATGTTACCTTCCACAACTAGAATTTTTATTAGCGTGTATTATTTTCATTTTACAAAGTCATAACTGTAGCCTAATAGGATAGGGATAAGGCCTCTTGAATTTTGGTCTGTATATGAATTTGTGAAACCACACAAGACAAAGCCATGGCACAGGGCAGCTTTCCCACTTTGCTCACCTTCTCTCCTTTCCTATCTGACCCAAGGCAAATCTTTCAAGCAGAGTGCCTTGTTTTATTGCTTATTGTCTTATTTTTCAACTACAAATACCCTTGGCTATGCCCCCAATCAGTTCTCTAGTGAAGTATCCAGTCTTGTCATAATGACTAATGAAACACTCCACAACTTTCCTATGTTATCAGCACTATCTTTTGCTTCCTTTTAAAACGGTAAAGAAGAATGTTCATTGTACACTCTCCACATTTCCCATAGTCATAATTCATCTTTGAATTCAACTTTGATAAAAACGACTGAACTACAATGGTGGTAATAACATAAATAACATTTATGTGGCAACTATGCGTAAGGTTTAAAATAAAAAAATGACTTTAAATAATTTTCATTTGCTGTTGAAACATTAACAAAAATAACCCATAGAGAATCCTTGTCACTGTAGTTGCAAGCTTCATAGCTGGAGACATCTACTGGAATACCTAAGTTGAGAATATATATATATATATATATATATATATATATATATATATATATATATATGATGGTGTGGTTAAGACTGAAGATTTCTGGCACTCTAGATCACAACCATGTGCCTAGTAATAAACAGAATAACTGGAGCTTATTCTTGAGTAAATAAAAAAAATAATTTCTGAGTTTTTTATTTTATAGATCACTCTCTAATACCTATTTCTCCTTAGTATTTCCTAATCTTTAGATTATAGTTAAGAGCATGTCAGTCTGTGTGCTAAAACCTTATCCATGCTAAGCCTTGAGTGTTCTTTTTGCGCTTGATTTTTGTTTCTGTTATGACAATGGATCTGCCATGGTGGTAATATCTATAGAAATCAGGTCATGTTAAAGTGATATGTTAGGATATTATAGCTAAACACTATAAATTACACAGAAATTTCTTCAGAATGCTGCAGATTTTTCCATGTTAAAAAATAAAAACAGTGAGAAAAATTCTAGGTACTCTACCCTTGAACCTTTTTCTTCTAAGAATATGTTTGAGTTTTGTTACTCTCTTCATGCTGCATGTACAGATCATCTGTGCCCTTGATTCATAATTTTTTTGTCTTCCATCCTTTTTTTTTTGCTTAACTGATATCACATCATCACCTGTTTCATCTTATGATGAATAGACTTGGAGGGACAGATAGGGTTTTTCATCTCCTTGTTGTGGTCGAGATTTTGAGATATTTACAGTATATAACAACCATCTATATTTTAACACACAAAACAATCATCATCAAGTTGATTGACAAAGGTGATTGTCTCTCTTAATCTTTATGGAACTCTTTTCTAGAAATATGATAAAAATATATTTTGCACATTTTTTTGGAACTTGTGTACTTTTTACCTTAGAAAACCAGATGAATTTCTATGAACTTTGAATTTGGAACTATCATAAAAATGAGGTGTACAAACTTGTTTCCCCCCTCTCTTACTCTATCTTTTGCTGCTGAAAAATCAAGGATATAGTTTTGAGCTCAAAATGCTGGGGATGAAGTCTCAGTACAAGGTTGTTACAGATAACTGCTCTTAAAGTCAATGATTGTATTAGTGCCTGTATTATTCTTCACTATCTTACTAAGAGAAGTTTAGGCAGTGATTCCAAAAGGTTTACCACTGTTTTGATAGTTCATCTTGTTTGCCATCCTAAAGAAATATCCAAATAGTGCCTTGCACAATGTCATTGATCAAGAAAAGGATATTATTATTCACTGATACATTTGTATCTAGCTTGTTATATGCAAAGTTTCTATGAAAACAAGGACCCTAACTAGTTCATTATCTTGAACAAACATCATGATAGGTGTATAAAAATAGAGCAACATATGAAAACATACTCTAAAAATTGTTTTATTCATAAATGCATACTGTGAAAAATGTTATGTTTGAGTTGTAACTTTGAAAATACAGATGAGCCTTCACTGCATTTCTTTAGCAGTAAGTAACTTTAAAATAATGCTTAGCTTCACTTTCCATAAAGCGTGGACAGTACATTGACACAGGCCCATTAATACATAATAAGAATTTTAATTATACCAATAGAATGGAAGCAACATGCATGTCAATACTCAAAGCTTATGCCTGGGTGACAAACTAAATCCAATTTATATCACATTTAGAAATGAAACCATGTCATACAAATTAAGTCTATTTAAATGAACATTTTAAGCATTTTAATAGAAAAGATTTACTCTGCAATTTCTCTGTGCATTCATCACCGGCAGCATGAGTTAAGTGATAGTTTAATTAGATTAAGAAATCTTTCAAATTAACTGAAGAGGAAAATATAGAATTCAGAAAGAACCATAGTTGTGGCAAAATCCTTAATCTTTAATTATCTTCTACAATATTATATATTTCAGTAATTATAACTACATTAATCATTGAATTTAAGCTGTTTTTACAAAGCCATGCAGAATTGTAAATGTAATTTCAAAATTGTTTTTAAAAAATTCAAGAAAAGATTCCATATTTATTATGTCACTAATGCATTGTACTTGTTTTAAGTATACATGCATTTTTTTCTCAAAATTTTCACCGTAGCTCAATCACAGCAGCCCAGATATGTTAGAGTTGGAACATGGTGCTGGCATGTGTGATCTGAAATGGTTTATTTTGTAAATGTACAAATAGACATGTATATAAACATTATTTAAATGAATTGGGGTTTATAAACAGTTTGGGGACATTTCAGGGTAGAGATTAACAGCAGTAAATGGGGAAATCAGGCCCAATAACCTCTGAACTTGTTTCAGCTATTTTACGTGTCTATTTCTATCTTATTTGTACACTGACATTCATGAAGAGTTTGTCTTGGTGTGTAAAGTTTCATAGCAAATTGAGAACAATTAATTGTTTTAACATTTTTTTAAATGGCTGGTATAGTTCAAGGTCTTCATTTACAGGGAGGTAAACCAAGTCTAAAATAGTCCTTTATTTAATGTAAAAGATATCATGTAAGGCCATTTCTTCCTTTATGACCTGCTCCTCTTTATGAAGCAACACATTGCATTTATTTGTGATGGTCTTTATTCATTCATATTATATTCAATTTAATTTTAAAAGTTTCGAGCCCCAGCTGTATTCTATCCCATGCACAATGCTAAGCACTAGAGACATGAAGATGAGTACTGCTCGATTCTCTCCTCAAATTCTCAGTTTACTGAGAAGACAGGAGCTAAATATAAATTTTCAAATACAGTGGCAAATGCTCCCGTGATGTTCAGCATACTTAAACAGATCAAGGCTTTTAAAAACAGAAATACTTCAGCGTACTCAAATAGAATTAAAGCCTTTGAAGGCAAAATTATTCTTGGGTTTTTACACTCTGCATAGCAAATCTTGATTCTAGCATTCACAAAAGGCCTTTGTGGTTCATACATCAATATGCAACAGTATCTAAATATACTCATTTTCTTCCTAACTCAAAACTTTTGGAAGCTGATAATATTTTTTGTTTATTTATGAAAAATGCATGGGCTTTATCACACTATTATGTATAGTGAAGTGTGAGAAAGAATATCTGTTGTTATCAATATCTAGTTCTTTATAAGTACCAATCAATAACATTTAATAACATTTATTTTTCACTTAAAAACCAACAAAAATAAAACCTCTGGTACAGTTTTTACTGCCTTTCCCTTTACCCTGATTAGAGCATAGGGTTCTTTCGTACATCTTTTGGTTTCTGCTGAAATGTAGGTATCTTTCTCCAAAATGCACAGAAATAATATTTCTGTGTAAACCTGGATAACTGTGCCTCAGGAATCTCCACCAGACCTGTGTACTCTCTCGGGTATCATTTTGTGTCTGCTAGCTCAAGATGGATATCTTAGAATTTCTATTGCAGTGATAAAACACCATGGCCAAAGCGAACTGGGGAAGAAAGGGTTACTTTTGCTTATACTTCAGGAAACAGTCCATCACTGAGGAAGTCAGGACAGGAGCTCGAGGCAGGAAACTAGAGGCAGGAACTCTTTGCACAAGGAGAAGAGATGCTCACAGACTTGATCCCCATTGCTTACTAAGTCTGTTTTCTTATAACACAGAGAAACACAAACTCAGGGGTAACTCTGCACACAGGGCTTTCTTATCTGTCTGTCTGTCTGCCTGCCTGGCTGGCTGCCTGTTTGTTTGTCTGTCTGACTGTCTGTTTATTTTACATCCTGTTTGCAGTTTTCCAAGCCTCCACCCAACACCTTCCCTCTGCCTCCCTACCACTGTCTCCTCCTCCTCCATTTCTATTCAGAAAAGAGATGGCTTCCCATGGATATCAACAAAACATGGCATATCAAGTTGCAGTAAGACTGAGCACCTCATCTCATATTAATATTGGGACAAGGCAAAAGGATATGAGAAACAGGATCCCAAAAGCCAACAAGAGTGTCAGAGACAGTCCCATAAGGTGACCAAGCTATACAACTATATCAAATATGCAGAGTGCCTAAGTCAGTCTCATGCAGGTTCCCTGGTAGTCAGTACAGTCTCTATGACCCCCTGTGAGCCCAGGTAAGTTGGCTCTGTGTCTTTTCTTGTGCTGTCTGTGACCCTTGTGTCCTACAGTGAATCCTTTTTCCTCCTCTTCTGCAGCATCTGCGAGCCCTGCCTCATGTGTGACTATGAATCTCTGCTCCTGTTTCTGATAACAATTGGGCTAAGCAGCAATCGATGAATATAACAGATTATCTTTTAGACACCATTACATTGCCCCCCCCCACAGTTGTGTTTGTTTCTATCCTATGTCCACAGGCCACACATTCCCGATTCCTGGTGTTTCACATAGTGTCAGGGGTGGGCTCACTCTTATGTCACGTCTCAGGCTGGACAAGTTCTTTGTTGGCTATTTCTACAATCTCTGTAACCAGACTTACATAGGCAGGACAGATTCTAGGTCAAAAATTATGTTGTGTCCTAGTCTCTCCCGTGGAAGTCTTGCCTGGACACAGGAGGTGGGCAGTTCTGGCTACTTATCTGCAATTGTTAGGAGTCTTAGCCGTGGTCATCTTTGCAGATTTCTTGGAGTTTCTCTTGAACCATTTGAATCTGACCCCAAAATAACCCTCTGTTTCAGTTAGCTCGTTCGGTGCTCTCCCCGACTCCGTTCCCACCTGATCCTTCATGTTTCCATCCCTACCTGCCTCCAGGGCACCCACAAAATCTCTTCTATTTGTCCTTCTCAGGCTTATCTGAGTGTCTCCCTTGGGCCCTCATTGTTATTTAGCATATCTAGGTCTGTGGATTGTAACATAGTTATCCTTTACTTTACAGCTAACACCCACTTACAAGTGAGGTGTTTTTTTTTTTTTTTTATGACAGGGTTTCTTTGTATATAGTTTTGGAGTCTTTCCTGGAATCCTGTCTTGTAGACCAGGGCGGCCTTGAACTTGCAGACATCCTCCTGCCTCAACCTCCTGAGTGCTGGGATTAAAGGCGTGCATCACCGCCTCCTGGATAATTGAGGGTTTTCTTATATCAATCATGTATCAAGAAAATGAACCACAGGCCAATCTGATGGAACACTTCATTAATTGACGTTCCTTCTTCCCAAATGACTCCAACTTTTGTCAAGTTGACATAAAAAAATGTGAGGAAGATGGGCTTAACACAAGTCTCATTTCCTTTAAGATTCTGCTCCACTTAAAATGGAACCCACATTGTGCACAGGATAATACCGTGGTTACTGTCAATAATGTTTCAGAATTGACCCTTCAGTCATGTTTTAGTCAATAACGCATGGACCACATGCAAGGGCAAATTCAATGTAAATGTAAATTACCAGAATATACAGCAGATTTTACTGGGAACCTTGTCCTGCTGGGAAATCTTACAACCTGACAGTCTTCACTGTTTTGTATTATACATAGCACTAGCTTCAAATGTCTTTGAGATATTACCAGGCATGCATTTTACTACCACAGAATGTCTTAAGGCTTCAGAGACCATAGCTTATTTGCTTATATGATTGATTTTTTCTTAGTACTATTCCCTGTAGGCATCTTTACTGCTTGTATTTCTATGCTTGATAAATTATGTTCATCTCTATAACACAGTGGCCATTTAATCTTGTCTCTGAGTAAGCCTGTGATGTCTCTGATGAGAGAATCTAACAAAGACACTTGAACTGATGTGTGTGAGACCAATTGCTTAATTAATAAATACTGATGCCCTGAATTTAATCTGCAATCACAGAGTCCTGTTAATGAACCCATGCATGTAATAAGCAAATTAGAAAGAACAAAGGGAATCGTGGAGGGGCTATCCTTAAAATGTAGATGGCAAAGGTAGTTTTAGTTACTTAAGTATTCAAGTCCCGCATTCCTTCATGATTACAGAAATCGATGCTTCCTGTACCATTAATATCCAATTTGCAATTTTCTTCTTTGATGTTTTACTAGCATCATGTTACTTAAATAAAGCAAATGTGCTCTTAGCTTAAAGCAGCCTCTTAAATTCTTTGAAGTGTGGTGGAAATCAGTAGGGTGTTGTAGCTAGAAAGTTAGATATTCAAATACCAGTTTTGTTATTAGATGCTCTGGAACCTTAGGCAACTAATTCAACTTCTCTAGGTTTCTGTGACTTGACTAAGTAAATTATTGTAATAATGTCACAATATCTTTCTAGTGACTGATGAAAGTAATAAACATATGAAAGAAAACAACACAGATACCATCAAGAACAATTATCACTTTAATAACATCTATTGTTATTATATCTACTGGCATATTAAATCTTTATTTGTTTTGAATGTGAATATTTTAGAATAATATATTGACTATCTGTGATGTTTATTGAGAATATTCTAGAATATTTCAATTAGTATTATGGAGTTGTTTTTCTTCTTGTTTCTCAAACTTGTCTTTCAACTGTGAAGATTTCTTTTTTCTCACATAGAAAGCTATGAAATTAGAAAGGCAAAAAAGAAGTGCTAGACCAGTATTGTTTGAATACTCTAGGTTTGTGAGGACATGGGAAGAAGATTCCATTTTAAATCATTTTTACTATAACAAAAACATTTTATATATTATAATAAAGTATCTTATATTATAATATTTTCTTATTAAAAAGTGAAAATATATTAAGAAAAAATTAGATATGAGAAGATGACTTCAGAAAGCAAAATTTAATAAATACCTCTAAATTAGAAAGCAAATTCTATCATTAGTACTAAATATTAACTATATCTCCTAGATATTTATAGGCCATATGTAACTTTTATTATTTCTATAGAAAAGATAAGACCCCTTTGTAACTTTCTTAATTAAGTATTGTCTTTCAAATAATCTCTTGGTATAATTTTTATAACCATGAGAGTTTTAGGGAATTTCTTTTAAGACTCGTTGGAAAATCTTTCTGTAAGTTTTTGACCCTAGACCCTTTAGGAGATAGAGCTGGGTTGTTTAATGATCAGTGTGGACTACATCTATGCATATCACCATCACTCTATGTATTCATTTCCTGTTATCTTGATTATAGGCAGAATTTTTTTCTAATAGAGCCACAAATTTTAGCTTAACTTTTGAGATACTGGTGGAAAGAAGAAATGCTAGTTATTCAATTAAGTGAAATGAAATGGTTGAAAAACATCCTAATCAGAAAATTAATCACAGGATTTATGTTTGTGGAGATAAGGCAATTGAGTAAGGAAGAGTTATGGCTCTTTGAATTGAAGTAGGAGTAGTGATGCAGAATTTAAGATATTTAGATAGTATAATGATTAAAACACCAGGATACTTTATATATTTACTGTATGCATGTGCTTGTGGTGTGTTATATACCTGGTTCTATATGGGTCATGAGTATCAGAACTAAGACCACTATACTTGTGAGACAAAAGCTTTTCTTTTTGTTTTTCAGTTGTTTTATTAGCAATAAAAAAGTGTAATTAATCATGTGTCTGCAGAATCTGCCTACAATAAAGTATGTGTCTATTTCCAGTAGAATACCAGTACCTTGGTTCTTAAACACAAACATGGCATACTTCACATAAAATGGCTATGGGACAACAAAGCCATCTTGAGTGGAGTGCTTATGTGGGTTTTTACAAACGCTTCAAAGAATGACATAGCCTCTTTTACTTAGTAACCTCACACATCACCATCTTTACCTGCTAATCCATTTAATTCTTCCAAGAAGAGCTTCCAACCATCTTCCTTGAAAGCCAAGTCTTGTTCACAGTGTCTCTTTCTTTCTGTTTACTTAAAGACCAAAAATATTGGAGCTTGCAGTCATTTTATTTGCCCAGTACTGATGCAGGAGGGTTGATTAAGACACTATTGTTCAGTTGAGTCTGTTCCCACCAATAATATCTGAAGTCAAAACTAACTGTACTTATTTGCTTTGAGGCACCAAATCAAAGGCACAAATTCTATGCCTGTGCATATAAAGCTTTCTCTCTGTAGTTGTAACTGCCTAGGCAAGCTGTGGGAGTGTTCCCTACTAGATAACACTAGAGAAAGATCTACAGGTGTGCAGATGTGTTCAAACTGGCTAGTTTAATTTTATTTTATTTTTTATCACTTTGATCAATAGCAGATATACTTTATTACTTATTCTTTGTGAACCCTTATCTTTTTTTTTTGAAAGTAATTTTATTAAATTATAAAAAGTTTCCATTTACGCCCCTCCTCCCAACGCCCTCCCACTCCCCCCCTCCCTCTCCTCCTCCCTCTTAGTCCCCAAGGGCAGTCAGGGTCTCCTGCCCTGTGGGAAGTCCAAGATCCTCCCCCCTCCCTCCAGGTCCAGGAAGGTGAGCATCCAAACAGACTGGATCCCAAAAATCCAGTATATGCAGAAGAAACCAGTCCCAGTGTCATTGTCAATGGCTTCTCAGAAAGACTGCAGGCCAGCCACATTCAGAAAATCCGGCCACATTCAGAGAATCTGGTTGGATCACATGCTCGTTCAGTCACGGTCCATCTGGCCTTGGTAAACTCTCATTAGATCCGACCCCTTGTATCAGTGGGTGATAGTATCCCTCGCAGTCCTTCGTCATTTTCTTCCTCCTTCTGCTCCTCATTTGGATCTTGGGGGGCTCAGTTCGGTGCTCCAACGCGGGCCTCCATCTGTATCGCCATCCAACGCCAGATGAAGGATCTATGGTGATAAGCAAAATATTCATCAGTATGTTCCCTACTAGATAACACTAGAGAAAGATCTACAGGTGTGCAGATGTGTTCAAACTGGCTAGTTTAATTTTAAAATTGTCTTGTTATGCTTATAATACTGAAGATTGAATCCACAGCCTTCTTCCTCATCCATTTTAGTGTTTGGAGCTTACTAACAATGTTAGAAAGAGTGTATTACTCTGTAGTGCATGCTATGCAGGAATACAGTATGTGGTATGTAGTTCATTATTTTACATTTCTGATTCACAAGCAATAAAGACAAATAATCAATGATGACCCAGACTATGGCTTTTCTTTCCATAAGAGAACTGGACATCATTGCTCTCATTTCTTGGTGAATGACAGCAAATTTGAAGTTTATGTAGCTTGCAGCTAAGTTGTGTGCCATGCCATGTTTTCTCTGGAAAGTTTCATGAGGGTATGGAAATCATCCTCAGAATTAGAAAGAGGTTGGAGATAGTGCTTTGGTACCCACTGTAGATGAATACTATAAAATAGTCCCACACTAGCTCATAATTGAGTATAATAAAAGGTTCTTTATTTAGTGGTAGACCTATAGATCACAGTTCTTTGCATGAATGTGGAATAGGAACTGAATTCAGCAGCCTAGAGAGATCATGCAAGCTTTACATCTACATTTATAGCACAAGAGACCATGCCCAAGTGGGCTGGTATCTTAAAGGCTGTGGCTGAAGGAGTTCCCACAATACTTCCCCCTTTTGTCTAAATAAGAGAAACCTAAGCCCAATAAAAAACTATATACAAGAAGAACAAATATCAAGTATAAAAATTAGAATTACACCCAGCATAAAAATATCAAGCAAGAAATGTATGTTAAATGTTTTAATTGTTATCTTATCCTAAGTAGTCTAAGTCTTGTATTAAAAATGGCTTGGCTATGTCATCAGAGGAAAGTTACTACAACTATCTAGTCTTCAATCCCATCAACAACCTGAGAAGGGAAATAATATTACTTGAGTAAACAGGATGTTCAGTCAAGCAACTTCCAAAATGTGCAATAAATACAGAGACAACTGGCTACCTGGAAAATCATCCAAATTTTCATTTGCAACTTTGAAGCAACCAACTTTGGCTAATGCCTAGAGTAAATAACAAACCATTTCTAGAGACAGGAAACTTTTCAAAACCATCTTATCCTGTCTTGGCAAGGTTTGACAGACTTTTCTCATGTATCCTGTTTGTCTTGTCTAGACACTGTGTATTTTGTTAGTGGTTGAGGCAAAGGTTTAGCCTTTGACAAAAGGCCAGTTTTCCTAAGAAGAAAACAAACTCAAAGTGGAGTGCTTTCAGTGTCCAATAGTCTCTCGGGAATAGATCATTGCTGCATGGAGCAACCATGTCTCACATGGTTATTTAAGTACCATATCAACAGAACACCAGTTATTTAAGTACCATATTCTACAGTTCTTTGAAGTGGTAGAGGATTACATATCTATGCAGAATGCAATCTCTATGTTTTTGAGGAACCTGATTAGTCTAACTATAAGTGTAACAAACATGAATGACTATTAATCTATAATTTTAATATCTATATAGCTTATTCATATTAGAATATTAAACAATCTTTAAACAATTATGTAGCAACTTTTGAGGACAATGACCTAAAAATGTAAACAATGTATAAGTATCTTTATCAGAGGTAGAGATGTATATTGCAATATGATATCCTAAAATTGCATCACAATACAAAATGTCTTAAGCAGAAGTAGAAGCATGCATGCATAGAATATGACAAAATAACTATGCATAGGTGTACAATTATTGTAAACAGGAAAAAAGCATATTAAATATAACAAATATAATTTAAATAATTTAAATTTGTATCAGTATATGAGAATCTATACCAATGTATTATCTATAAATAATAGCTCACATAGTCATGCTATTATTCACTATTATTATTAGTGTGAGTAAGTTCATACTAATCTACCTATTATCCCATCCTTTTCCCCTCTTTTTTTCAAAGAAGATCCCTGAGCCAACATAATTTCCACCCTAACCCCCAACACTATACTAGATATAATCCACCCTAATTGATATTCCTAACATTGAGGACTAACTTTGTTGGCAGAGGGGACATCATCTTCTGAAATTACTTCCAGCTGTCATAGGGGTGATGTTCTTTCTATGGAATCCTGTAAAACTAAAATGATGGTTACATTTCAAGATTACTATCTAGTATAATTGCAAATAATCTCTGAGTATTCAATAGGTATTTTCTTAAGTTCTTATTTGAAGTTATGGACAGAATATTGTATGAAGAGTGCACCATTTTGCACCATTTCAGTTAACAAAGTTTGAATCATTTTGGGAAGCTGTTACCCAAAACTCAATTTACAGCAGTGCTATTAATATTATGATGTCATAACAACCATAATTATTGTTGTGGGGTCCCATCTTCTTCCTTGAAACTTCAAAGATTACTGCAGGAAAATTTATTGTTTACTGTGGAAAACTTAAACATTATTAATATTATCATATATTCAATGAAAAATATGATAGACACAAAAATGTTATGGATATAAGTATTTTTTTCTAAATTCTTTCTTCTTTATGTCCCATACCAGATGTCTCCTGACATGAGACAGAACTCTGATATAGGAGGTCCTTCTGTTTATGTGTTGCTTTCATTGGTTGAATAAAGAAACTGCCTTGGCCTTGTGATAGGGCAGCACTAAGGTAGGTGGAATAGAAAGAACTGAATGCTAGGAAGAAGTGCAGAGTTAAAGAGAGCCCCCATACAGCAGGAAGTAGTTTGGAGAGAAATAGCTATGTCCATATTCCCAAATATTGTTTATAAATCTTTGTTTACATTTAAAGGGGGATATGATATAGATATAAATAATTTGCATTGGTATGGATTTGGCTTTTTTGATATAAATTTAAAGTCAATCTTGTTATATGTATATTTCTGATCTTGAATAAGATATCATGATTGTACAGTTCATTTAAAAATATAATGTATACTTAAGAAATATAGATTAATAGATAATCATCTATAATAATCAAGTTAGTAGTCATGTTAGATTTTCTAGAGGTGCATAGATATATTTCAGATAGGTTCTTCATATCTTTCAAATACTACAAAATATGGCATTTAAAACGTTTTAATAACTTAGGAATTTTCATGAAAATGAGATACGTTTGCTCCTGACAGCACCAGTTACTTCAAGAGGAAGATGGGCATCGAAGAAGCTCCTTATGGAGTTGGTTAGCCATTTAGACAAAAAACTGCTCTAGCCTGGACTGATGCATAAACTGAACATGAAGAACCCACAGAGAAAGGATTGCTGAACTTGCGTAAAGATAAGATGATCCTTCAGGGTTCCTGATTCATGAAAGAGTCTGTGAGACATTCTTCAGGACACAGGAGAAAGTGACTGAACTGTATTTAAAATTTCCTTCTTCATGAAATGTCTGCTTGATACTATGGGTCTGTAGGCCGAAGATGGATGCCCAAACAGTACAGAAGAACGTTGCATGACTGTACAGGCAGCAAGATGTCTCTGTCATTTCTAGAGTTTTGGAAGTTGTCTACAATGTACTTTCACCTTCTGGAGTTTTTAATAAAGTTGAAGAATTTATAGTTATAGTTTTCCTTTGTTATGATAAAAGATAAAATAGAAATAAATATTGTAACTGTAATTCTTGCTTGATACCTGTTATATGTAATTTAACTAAGTTAAAATGAAAGCCTTTCCTTCTTGTTTAAACAGAAAAGGGAAAATGATGTAGGAGGTCCTTCTATTTTTGTGTTGCTTTCATTGGTTGAATAAAGAAACTGCCTTGACCTTTTGATAGGGCAGCACTAAGATAGGTGGAGTAGAAAGAACTGAATCCTGGGAAAAAGGGCAGAGTCAGAGAGAGCCATCATGGAGATGCCAGTTCAGACATGCTGAATTTTTCCTGATAAGCCACGACCTCATAGAGACTTACAGAGTATTAGGAATGGGTTAAATAAAGATGTGAGAGTTAACCAGTAGGAGGCTAGAGCTAGTGGCTAAGCAGTGTTTTGATTAATTCAGTTTCTGTGTGATTATTTTGGGTGCAAGCTAGCCAGGCAGCTTGGACGAAAAGCAGGTTCACTTCCCCCATCAACAGAATTCTGAATCTTGGATTTAAGGATAGCCATTGTCCAACTCCAAAACCAGGTTAATTTTTAAGTAGAGATATAGAAATGTTTGAATAATGCAATTTTTTACCCTGCAAATCACCTGTGCTCATAGGGCAGATTTCTCTAGTTGGTGATCCTTTCTGGGAAGTTTTATTTTCTCTTTTAGGCATATGGATATCCAAGGTCTCCGGATATTTTTTTGATGTGTATTTTTCTGCAGTAGAGAACCCTGTCCCACGTCTTATGAGGTTTCCATACCACCTGTATGATTGTCACCTCAGTGAATGAACTATCATACATGTATCAAGAGGTTTCTCTTTTTCAAACAGAATTTTTATTAATTTTGATGGTATCTATAGCTTTTCTTCTCCTGTGGAAACAAGAGCAAAACCCATCCCCAATGTAGCACACCTCCTGGTTTCCATTGTGAGGACAATACATCCTCAAAATACACCAGCTAATTTAATTCAGAAGTTTTTTTTTCTTTTATCCAGTGTCTCTCTACTGTTGTTGTTTCTTTCTCCTTAGTATTAAGTAATTAAGAAAATTCAAGGTCAATAAAGCATTATGCAATCTTTTTAAGGAGGTATTTTCCATCTTTTTCTGTTTTTTTATCAAATCATTTATAATTCAATTTGATTTTTCTATAACTGCCTGAACTACAGGATTGTTTGGTATACCTATAATATGCTTTATATTATACTAAGTATGAAATAGTTTCATTTTCTTAGAGACATATGCTGAACCATTATTTGTCTTTATTTGTGCAGGTATACCCAAGATAACCATTATTAATCATCTAATAAATCTGAGCTCAAAGCAGTTGTTCATTGAAAACCTGAATAAGTGTCAATGGTGTGGTGCACATATCTTAATTTTCCAAAATCTGCAAAGTGGAACACATCTATTTGCCAGATTTCATTCCTTTGAGTTCCCTTTGGATTATTCCCTGCAAGGAACAGTGTTTAGTTATAGAAAGAGCAAGAAGGATACCGCTTTATAATCTTTTTAGCTTGTTACCTTGTAATACAAAACTATTTCTTTAAACATTTGCTATTGACACATTGTCTCTTATAAAATTTTGAGGCCTTCAGCACACTTCCAATCAATAATGGATCAATTTCTGCATTACCTTCTGATAGAGGACCTGGCAAACCCATATTGGATTGCATGTTTGTTATGTATATGGAACAAATCCTATTCATGATTATATCTTGAACCTGAATGAATAATGAATTTAATTCTGTATCGCCTTGTATAAAATCAGTGGTTTCAATATGCAAAATAACTCTTTCTTCATATTGCAAATGAGTAACTATATTGAGAGGTTCTTTAAAATCCTTTAGTAGCATGAGAATAGCATAAAATTCTGCCTTTTGGACAGAATTAAAAGGGCTTTGTTTCACCTTATTTAAATCTTCTGATTTAGAACCTACCTTTCCTTATTTATTTGCATCAGTATAAAATATATGGTTTCTAGTTATTAGTATGCCATATACAATATGGGGAAGAATCCAAGTAGTTCTCTTTATAAGGTTAATTCTATCACTTTGGGGATAATTGCTATTAATATCTCCTAAAAAGTTAGAACAAGTTCTTTGCCAGGGTTCATAGTCTTCCCATAATTTTTAAATTGCTTCAGATATAAAGGGTACTATAATATTAGCTGGGTCTATTCTTGCTAGTTGATGAAGTCTCAATTTTCTTTTTATAATTAATTTGGAGACTTTTTCACACAAGTTTTTAATTTTTCACTTGTCTTATGTATTAAAAATATTCATTCTAAAAAAATCTTCCTTCTACATTAAAATTCCTGCAGGATAAATTCTGGAGGGCAATATGACTAAAATTCAATCAAGATTTAGATCCACCTGAACCACATGTGCCTTCTGTAAATTCTCTTCAACCAAAGTTAATTTTTTCTCAGCATCAGCTGTTAATTCTCTGAGATTGTTTAAGTCTTTGTCACCATGTAAGGTTTTGTTTAAATGAATTATTAGATCAAGTATTATTCCAACAATGGGCCATAGACTGGAAATGTCTCCTAACAGTCTTTGAATGTCATTAAGCTTTGCAATCATTCTCTCCTAATTTGAGCTTTTTGTGTTCTAATTTTCTGTAAACCTATTTTATGACCTAACTAACTGATAGAATCTCCTCTTTGTATTTTTCTCAGGAGCAATTTGTAATCCCCATTTTGGAAAAACTTTCTTTACTTCTTCAAACATTCCTTCTAAGGTTTCTGCATTTGAATCAGATAGCAAGATGCCATCCATGTAATAGTAAATTATAGATTTTGGATATTGTTTACAAATTATTTCCAATGGCTTATTTATAAAATATTGGCACAGGATGGGGCTATTGAGCTTTCTCTGTGGGAAGATGGTTCATTTATATCTCCTAGTAGGCCAAGAATTATTATAAGTAGCACCATGAGGGCAAATTTTTCTTTATCCTTTCATTGTAAAGGTATAGTAAAGAAAGAATCTTTTAAATCAATAACTATAAGAGGCCATCTTTTAGACAATAAAGAGGGCAAAGGAATTCCAGATTGTAGAGGGCACATAGATTTAATTACCTTGTTAACAGCTCTTAGATTTGTTACCATTCTTTATTTACCAGATTTCTTTTTAACAACAAATACAGGAAATTCCCAAGGGCTGGTTAATTATTCAATATGTTGAGCATCTAGTTTCTCCTGTGCCAGTTGTTATAAAGCCTGCAGTTCCTCTTCTGCTAAAGTCCATTATTAACCCATACTAATTTCTCAGTTAATCATTTTAAAGGTAGGGCCATTTGTATCTTTGAAGGCTTGCTCATTGTTTTGTGTTCTTGTACAGCCTGAATGGCTGATGACCACTTTTTATAGTGTCTTATAATATCCTTCCCAAAAACATGTGTTTCTTGTACTGCAGTAATGTTAATCTGGGTATTCCATTCCTGCAGCAGTTCATGATCCCATAGATTCACTGTGATAGTGGCTACACATGGCCTCAGTCTTCCTCTCTGTCTTCTGTCCCTATGCATTCAACCCATATTGTATTCTGTTTCACTTGAGATAGGGTTTTATTTCTTAATAATTTAACATCTACTTCGTCAAGAGGCCAATTCTATGCCAAGATTCTGGAATAATGATAGTCACATCTGCATCTGTGTCCAGTAATCCCTTAATTAGAATGTTATTTATGCACAATCTCAGCTTTTGTTTTTGATCATTTATAGTACTCTGCCAAAATGTATTTCCTATGTCCTATTGGAAGTTTCGATTCATCATCCATGTTTATTCCATCACCCATAGCAGTATGGTTTTTTACAGCAGGTGCTAGATTTTTCAATTTTCTCTGTTGAGACATGTTCTCCACAGTTATTGGAAATGACTAGACCACATTTGACCTGTGTGCCTGCAAGAGGGACCCCTAAGAATTTTCCCAATTGTATCAGGTTTATTTTCTTTCTTTTGTCGATCTACATTAATTTGACCAATTTGGACTTTGCCACATCTACATAATTCAGAAGATTGAGATCTATTTTGTCATTCCCAGAGGAAACAATATTTCTAGGATTGTCTTCTCTACAACTCCTTCTCAGATGTCCTTTGTAACATAAAGGCCAGTTTGTTGGGGTAACTGTCCTGCCCGGTACCCCTCCCACACAGAGTCTACATTAGGTTATAAACTGATTGGTCCATTAGGTCAGGCTACTTATTAGCTATTATAACTTATGTTACCCCATTATTTTGCTCTACAGTAGCCATATGGCTTGGTACCTTTCTCAGCTGTCAGCTCACATGTTGCTTCTTTGGTGATCTGGGCTGGAATGGCGGAGGGAGCTTCCTACTTCCCAGAATATTCCCATTCTCTTAGCTCCACCTCTACTTCCTGTCTGGTTTTCCTGCCTATACTTCCTGCCTGATCAATCAGTATTTTATTAAAATACATGATTGACAGAATACAGACAATTCTCCCACACCAGTCCTATTCTACCACACTTAAAACAGTTGCATTTTGATGTCTCCTCATACCTTTTGAAATTGCATCTCTTACCCAACTCTCAGTGTTACAGTCAAATGTCTCAGCATTCATTGTATGCAGGATCCATTCATCCACTGGTGCTGATTTAACCTTTAAAGGCCCAAGTATTTTTTTTTTTTGCATTCTAAGTTGGCATTTCAAAATCCAGGGATTTAATAAGTACTCATCTAGTTTCTGGATCTGTATCTCCTATTCGTACAGTCTTAGTTAATCTTAGTAAAAGTCACTAAAGGGTTCTCTTTTACCTAGTATCCTTGTATATGATTCAATTTTTTTCCTAGTTCTTGGATCCTGTTCCAAGGAAAATAATACTGTTGTGTGGCATAGAAGCAAGATGTGTTCATTGCAAAGAGTTTGAACTTGTGGATCAGCATAAGTGCCCTTGCAAAGAATTTCATCTTGGGAAGCCTCAAATCCTTTTGCTTTTCCCTGTTGTTCTAGAATTTTTGCCTCTTCTTGTTAGTAGCACTTCCACAGTAATTGTGGAATATCTTTTTTGACTGCTGAAACACAGATTGGGACTTTATTTGGCTTGCATTTATACTTGACATACACTTATTTTCTTGAAAGTATTCATTTAAAATACATAAGTATAATACATACTTTATATATGTAATAAAATATTTTAAAGAGTAATAAGAATGAATGTGATCAGTGTAAACAATATTCATGAACAAAATATCATGAAGAAGTCTTACTTTGCATATAATGTCTAATAAAAATTATTATGATAATAGATAAAAATAAAGAATAGCAGTGTGCACCTTAACATTGCATATATTAACTAATAGAAAAATAAATCATATAATAAAGGTAAAAATAAAGAATTACAGTAAATACCCTACATAGGAAAATCTGATTGTTTCTGCATTCTGGGTGTCCTCAATTATTGATAATGATGGTGATCTAAAATTAGATTTAAAGTTACATTTTATTTGTTTTACTTATCTATGTCTCTTTCAATTTGAAAATATAGCTTAAAATGCTTAGATTGAACTTTTTCATATCCATAAAATCGTTATATGAAATAATTGCTGTTTCCATTTTCAAAGTGAAGATTGACACCTTGAGGTTAAGTAATTAGCTTAACAGAGAATCCAAGCATATCAACCTGGGCAGCTTTTATTCTATTAATTCTTAAAATTGCAAAAATTACTTTTGTACTAATTAATCCTAATTCTACATAGGGAGTTTTATACAGGAAGCTTTCATGAATTTTTCTGTCTAATTTGAGGTTTATTTTTCTTCATATATGTTCAATTTCTCAATGAATCATATCTGGTAGGTGGTTACACCTCAACATAGACCTTTATCTGTATATTTCATCTTAACTTTTTGAGAATCTCATATATGTATACAAGGATATATAAATGTATCTTGTTCCAATTTTCATTTTTTTCCATTTTTGCTGGATCACGTTCTGTCTTTTTCCCCTTTAATAAAAAAACACGGTAGAAATCAATTAGTTTTGCCCATATATGCATGGGTAAAAGTCATCAACTGGAGGATGGGTAATATAGCCATATTCCCTAAAAAATGACAATTTTTCCCTCAGAAGATACCAATTCCAAATAGCTTCCAAGTTAAGGGAGAGGGTAATCAATAATTTCTCATCAAGTCATACTAGAGCGTTTGTGCTGAGTTGTTCCAGGGATTCAGAGCAACTTGGAACGAGTAAGTGCAGTAGTCATGTCATATCTAGAAGACAGAGATCACCACTCACCTCAACATCTTCTAACTCCTACAGCCTTTCCTCCTTTTATTCACCATGTTTCTTAAGCTCAGCAGTTATTAGTCTGCACTGTTAGCTTCTCTGACTAAGTCAAGAATAGTACTTCTATAGAAATAGATATTTATAAGGTGTTTAGCAACATGACCTTTTAACAACGTTAACACTGTAAGTTTAATGCTAGGATAGAGGATCTCTTCAGTCATGGCTTCTGAAAAGATTTATAGCCAAATACAGTCAATTACCTCAAACCTTACCATAAAATAGTAGATTTCCCATAACAGTCAAATAGCTATTGAACAATTAGGCACATCTTGATGGGCAGGTAAGTAATATACCATGTAGATAAGGAAGACACTTGGTAAGATCCTTTCTCCTCCTGAATAGCCTCTTCTAGCACTGTGGGAACTAATCAGCAAAGAAAAAAATTTTTTTAGTTCATTTGAGACCAATTTTTATGTCTTACAGCCAAAGAATGTGGTAATTTCAGTAATAGTAATTTACCATGTAGTTAAGGGACTCAAGATATGCTGTCAAATTGTTAATTCTTGATTGTGTTTTTATTATATAAATTTTACCATTACAAATAATATGTAGGTAAATATAAATATATAATTCACATGAAAATAATTATTTGATTCTATATTTATCAATGTAACATCTATCCTTCTTACCAGGTTTACTTTGTTTAAGTGTGTGTTTATTAAGAACATGTTTGGAGAAAGAAACCTCCTGACATCTGCTCTAAAGTTCACTCCACTCACTGATTTTGAATATTTTACTCTCTTGAAAATTCACAGCTGGATAAAATACATCTCCATACACTGTATTTATTTAGTTTGGTCCATCTAAATTTCTTTTCTCTGTGTCTTTTTGTCAGCAGATTTCTAATGGCCTTTACTCTACTTTTGATTGTAGACCATGGCCTATAATTAATGTACATCTTGTCTTTAGGAGACTCTCATCTCAACTCAAAGACTATAAAACTAGTGCTTTGATGTGGAATGTCCTTCTTTATGCTGCAACTATGTGCTGCTTTATTGGTTGATGAATAAAGCTGTTGTGGCCAATGGCTTAGCAGGGTAAAAGTAGGCAGGAAGTCCAAACAAAAATAGAGAGACAGAGAGAGAGAGAGAGAGAGAGAGAGAGAGAGAGAGAGAGAGAGAAGGTGGAGTCAGGGAGATTCAATGTAGTCTTGCAAGAAGAAAGATATGAGGTAAAAAGCCATGTGTCTCAAGGTAAAATATAAGCTAATAGAAATGGGTTAGTTTATATAGAGAGCTAACCAGAAATAGACTAAGTCATTTACCAGACAACTGTAGCTGATATTGAGTCCCTGAGCAGTTATTTGGGTGCAGGAGGACAGAAAGAAACTGGTCTAGGGAGATCAGTGGGACAGAAAAGAGCCATTTGGTTTATGATAGATAGTAAGAATGTACTAAAATTACTGTCCTCAGCACTTTAGTCCTGGTAAACTCAGTATTGTAGAACTTCAATTGTCTGTTTTGTGCCACTCTGACCAATAATTTTTCTTTTTTTCATTTTTTTCTTTCTAACTAAATTTATTTATTTAATTTACATTCTGACCTCAGTTTCCTCTCCCTCTGTTCCTTCCATTCTCAACCCCCTCTTCTCTTCTGTCCCCTCCCCCCAAACCCACTCCTCTGATTCTGTTGGGAATGTGGCCGGAGTCCCAAGGGTGTCAACAAAGCATGGCATAACAAGTTGAGGTAGGACTAAGCTTCTCCCCTCAAACTAAAACTTGCTAAGGAAACCCAGTAAGAGGAATAGGTTCTCAAAAGTCTGAAAAACAACAGGAACAGGTCCCATTTCCACTGCTATAAGTCCCATAAGTGGACCAATCTGTATAACTGTCTCACAGACCTAGAGGGCCTAGATTTGTTCTTTCTAGGCTCCTTAGCTGTGGGTACAGTGTCTGTGAGTTTCTATGAACCAAGATTAGTGTCTCTTTGGGTTCTCTTGTAATAACCTTGACTCCCTGACTCATATAATCATTCTTGTCAACAGGATTCCTATAGCTTGGCACAATGCTTGGCCATGGATATCTGCACTTGTTTCCATCAGTTATGGGAGGAAATCATTCTGATGACAATTAGGGTAGTAAATAATCTGACAACTGGACATGATCAGTTCAGGCTACCTATCCACTATCAAGTAGGCTTCTTCCAAGAGATGAAGGGATGGTTTAACATATGAAAATCTGTCAGTGTAATAAATCATATAAACAAACTGAAGGAATACATGACCATTTAATTCAATATTTAAAAAGCCTTTGACAACATCCAGCACCCCTTGGAGAGATCAGGGATACAACCAACACACCTAGACGTAATAAAGACTATATACAGCAAGTTGGGTGCCAATATCAATTTAAATGGAGAGAAACTCAAAGGAATTCCACTAAAATCAGAAACAAGGATGTCTGCTCTCTCCATACCTATTCAATATCATTCTTGAATTCCTAGCTAGAGAGATAATATAAGAAAAGGAAATTGAGGGGATAAAAATTGGAAAACAAAAGTCAAAATAGTGTAATTTTCAGATAATTTGATAGAAGATATAAATGATAGATGATAAGCTACCCTAAAGATTGTACCAGGGAACTCATAAAGATGATAAACACTTTCAGCAATGTGTCTGAATGCAAGACTAACAAAAAAAATCAGTAATTCTTCCATATAAAAACAATAAACAGTCTGAGAAAGAAATCAGGGAAACAACACTCTTCATAATAGCCACAAATAATCTACAATATCTCAGGGTAACGCTAACCAAAGAAGTAAAAGACCTATATGACAAGAACTTTAAGCATTTGGAGAAATATTGAAGAAGATATCAGAAGATGGAAAGATTTTAGGTGCTCATAAATTAACATAGTAAAAATGTCTATCTTACCAAAAGCAAACCACATGTTCAATGCAATCCCCATCAAAATTCCAACACAATTCTTTACAAACCTTGACAAAACAATACTCAACCTCATTCAAAAAATAACTAAACAATCTGAAAGTGTTAAAAGAACTTCCAGAAGTATCAGCATCCCTGATTTCAAGCTCTACTACAGGACTATAGTAATGAGAACAGCTTGATATTGACATAAAAACAGACAGGTGGATCAATGGAATTGAAGCAAAGATCCTGACATAAATAGACACACCTATGAACACCTAATTCTTGGTAAAGAAGCCAAAATTATACAATGCAAATAGAGAAATCATCCTGAACAAATGTTGCTAGCAAAACTGGATGCTGGCATGTAGAAGAAATCAAATAAGTTTATATCTACCACCCTGCACATAACTCAAGTCTAAGTACAACAAAGATCTCAATATTAATCCAATTACACTGAACTTGATAGAAGAGAAAATGAGAAATAGCTTCAAATGCATTGACACAGGAGACAAATTCCTAAATATAACACCAGTAGCACAGACATAAAGAGCAACAATTAATAAATGGGCCCTAATGAAACTGACTGAAAAGCTTCTGTAAGGCAAAGGTCACTGTCAGTAAGACAAAATGGCAGCCTTCAGAATGGGAAAATATCTTTACCAACCCCACATTGACAGAGGGCTGATATCCAAAATATATAAAGAACTCAAATAAATAAACATTAAAAAACCAAATATTTCAATTAAAAATGGGTACAAATCTAAACAGAATTCTTGACAGAATAAGCTCAAATGGACAAAAAACCCAAAGAATTGTTCAGCGTCCTTAGCTGTCAGGGAAAGTCAAATCAAAATAACTCTGGGATTCTGTCTTAAAACCCGACACAATGTCTAAGATCAAAAACAGTAATGGCAATTTATGTGGGAGATAACTATAACAAGGGAAACACTTCTCTCCTGTGGTAGGAGTGCAATCTTATGCAGCCGCTCTGGAAAGTGAATATGGTAGTTTCTCAAAATATTGAGAATCAATCTACCTCAAGACACAGCTATACCAAATTTGTGCATATATCCAAACATGCTCAATCATACCACCAGGACACTTGCTCAACCAAGTTTATAACAGTTTTGTTCATAATAGCCAGAAACTGTAAACAACCTATATGTCCCTCAAACAAAGAAAGGATAAAGAAAATGTGGTACATTTACAGAATGGAGTATTATTCAGCTGTTACAAACAATGGCATTAGGAAATTTGAAAGCAAATGGATGGAACTAGAACAAATCATTCTGTTTGAGGTATTCCAAACCCAAGAAGACAAACATGGTATGTCCTCACTCATAAGTGAATATTAGTTTTAAAGTAAAAGATAGCCAAGTTGCAATCCATGGCCCTAGAGAAGCTAGGTAACAAGGAGGTTTACAAAGAGGGAAGCATGGATTTCCTTGGGAAGGGGAAACTAATGAGATCTCCCATGTAACCTAGGAGTGGGTGAGATGAGAGCATTAGGGATCAGCTTGGGGCTTGGGAAAATGGGGAGAGTAATGAAAGATATTTCTTGAGAGGAGCAGCATTTTGGGATTAGATAGAAACCTGGTAAAAACAAAACTCCCATTATATTACCAAAGTTAATTTACTGCCATCCTATGACTTTTTCCAAGGAATTACATAGTTAGAATCAATGTGCCCTAATTCCAGAGTCTGGTTTAACTCCATCTACACATCTAATAAATGATAGCTTCATTCTTTGGACAACAAAGACTAGGTAGTAAATATGTAGGATAACATTTGTTTATGTAACTTCATTATGTCTCCTTTTATTAGAATACCCTATAGACTGATAAGGGGTAACAGAAATAGGTAAAATGTCCTAGAGTTTATTATAGTAATTCAGATGATAGATTTCATTATCATACTGTGATAATGTTTTTTCTCCTGTATTCATCAAATAGAATGATCTTTTACTTACAAACACACATGAACATTAAAAAATCTATACAGTTTGAGCTAGTATCACATAATATCAAAAATAAGTAAGTAACTTAAACATCAAACACGTGACTCTTAAAATTCTGTGGGTTAGGAAATATAAGCTCATGAAGACATTAAATCTGTTGTCTGATAAAAACCTATCTTCTAGTTCTTTCTTCAGATAACCAAGGTAAATTTTCTCTCTCATGTTCCACCTTGTAAAGGAAGAAGTCTCATCTGTAATTACTGTGCCATCAAACTAGCTACATCACAATTATTCCTCTTTTATATATCATCAAATTGGTCAGATATTCAAACTTAGTGGATTTTAGGGAGAAAAACAAGCACTATGGTATTGTATCACTCTTTGTGGGTCTAGAGATCAAACCCATGGCCGCATCATAAAACACCAACATTCTGTGGACTGAGTTATATCCCCAGTCTCTATATGAAACACTTTTGTTCTTCAAATTATGTCTACTTTGTGTGCTCTGCTGTGCATTGCTGCAACCAAACATACAATTGGCTCCAGTAATTTCTGCTACTTACTCCTGCAATTCTCTAACATCATCATCCCAATGAATGCGAGAAACTTCATTATCTTGACTCTCAGAAGTATTTCCCAATGGCAATCTTGATCTATGGGCAATAACTGTTACAGTGTTTTTATAATCTGGTGGGACTTATTTCATAGCATATTTAGGCTAACAAAGTATGTTTAGAAAACACAAGTGTGTACATGGGGGTTGCCTAGCAAGTCTTACAAAACTTGAAAATCTAATCATTTCTCCCTAGAACTTTGGGAAGGGACTTTTTGTCCAATGGCATTTCAATTTAATTAGTATAGGTTGCCATAAAACTATTAGGAAAACAGAAAAGCAAACTGTTAAGAGACACTTGTACTCCCTGTTGTAACAGTTTTTTATGATTTCAGAACTAATGTTCCCCCAAAGACTCATGTGTTAAAACATATTCCTTAACTTGTGCTGGATTTTGAGATGCTCTGGAAACTTTAGGCATTTTTTTTTTTCTAGGTGGAAGAAACGGGTAATTTGAGACATGCCTGTGAGGAAAGGTTCAATATGTTCTAGTCATTTCACCACGAGTTGAATAGCCAGGTCATCCAAATACATTGGCCACAGTGATACACTTTCTGCCTCTATAGTGGAAGCTTCCATGAAGCAAAGGGATAAGCATTAAACGTGTTGACTCCATGAGCAAAAATAAACATCCCTGCACTTGTTTAACTCGAGTGTTTTATCCCAGTAATGTAATACGAATATAATATCAAATTCACATCTCTCCTCCATGTATTCACCCTTCAATACATTTTGTCAATTGAGTATTGCAATCCTTCCATGTTGATCTAATACTTTTAGAAGTAATTCTCACAGGACCTTCCCAGATTTCTCTGTGTAAGGTCTAGCAACTCTTTTGGTGTTTATGGCATCTTCCTAATGGAATAAAGAGACTTGATAATATTAATTATTTCATTACAATTTTAGAGCAATTTTTATGTTTCTTGATAAGCCAATGACAGAATAAATGAGAGGAAAATATAAGTAGAATCTCCCTTCCTCTCTCAGTTGTTCAGTATTTTCTCTGTTACAATGGTCATGAGAAATTGTTATTCTTCAGCTGCTAGTCAAAGTCACATAGAAAGGCATATTATGGGCTATAAACCTGATGAGTAGGGAGTTAGGTACTGGATAGGACCCATCAGAGGTGCCCTGGGGGCTACTATTTCAACGTAGATCTACTAGTAAGACATTTTAAAAATAAAATATATTAGACTATATATGAGGTGAGTTGAATAATTATATAATAAAGTTCCATCAAAACCCTGAGGGTTTTCATTAAATGTCAGACTACAATAAATCTTCCAGTATTGGACCTCTTCCCTGTTAGTGTCCTGTATCTTAAACAGAACTGTATACCTTTGAAAAATAGCTGATTGAAGGGCATTCTTCTGAAACCCTTTCTCACTTTTGACATTTTTATGCAATGACCATTTAAAGTTGAAATATGAGGGGTTTTCATGTCAAATATGGTGTAAAATGTAGTCACTGTAGTAACAGTACTGGTTAACCAGAGGAGGAAAGATGAAATTAGAAGAACTATGAAACATTTTTTTAGAAGCATGTGCCATAATTCTTTCGTAGAGGATACTATGTAGCAATTCCTGACACGAATTGGGAAACCTTATTCTCTAGGTTCAAATTCTGGTTTTGTCTGTCACTTAATAACCCAGGAAAATTAGCTATCTCTCCTCAGATTTCTCATAAGAAACATAAAGAAAAATAATAGACAACTGATAGAAATTTGAAAATATTTCAATATACAAAGCTACCCAAATCAAGAAGAACTAATCCGCAGTAAACTACACATATTTACTGTCAACTCCTGCAAGTTAGATATTAGAAAAAGAAAAGTAGTACAAAATCCTGATTGTCAAACTGGAATAGTCTAGATAACAGATACAGGTCAAATTAATGATTGTGAGCATATTTTAAAACAAAACTACATCACTATTTAAGGAATACTATGGAATGTGATAGAATGATTATTTTGTTTCTACTAGAATCCTTAGCATATTAAAGAGTTCTTGAGTCCCAGGTGTTCTGTGGCCTTCTTGACTTAACTGAATTAATAAACTATTATAAAGACAGTAGGGTCAGGAAGGAAACGTGTTGAGTGCCATTAGATGTTGTAATTGGAGGATTAATTCACTTTGAGATGCCAGAATTTATCAGAAGACAAGTTCTAAGAATTTAGGAAATGACTGAATAGTTTAAACAAAATAAAAATTTCAGATTTTCACTTTCAAAATAAATATTCTTGCCAATATATTCTAATAAATATAGACAAAACAGAAAATAAACAGTGTTTTAAATGACACAGAGGAACTGAAGCCCCTTCAAGTAATTGTTTGTAGAAGTCTAAAAGTTCGGTGACAAAATTCAATATTAATATTAATATATGCAGATATTGATGTGGGTCATATTGGAAAAGGTAAGATGTTGGTATAATAAGAAAATAAGCTGAACTGATATTTCACAAAAAACAAAAATATTAATATTAAGAAGATGGAAGTACATTTAAAAAAGACTGAAAACACAGACAATCACAGGTAGAGATGGGAGAACAAGATATTATAAATAATGATTTTGAAAAGGAGGAGATTGCCAGTTGGTTCCTGTGCAGGTGAGAGACGATACCAGAATTTCTACAGGTTTTGTCAGCAGTGAAGCATTAGTGTCACAGAAACAAAATCCAAAAGAGAGTGTTTAGTGAGTGAACATATAATGAGGCAGGAGAAAAGGGTATCTATGAATGAGAGTCAAACTGTGAAGGCAATAAAGACTTCTTTGATTTTAAGATTATAATCTAATTGCATTTTTTCTCCCTTTTCCACCCTCCAAACCCTCCTATTTATCTGTCCTTAGTTTCCTTCATATTCAAGAAGGCAAAGACTCATCTAAACTGTGTATGCAAGTGTTAATGGTATACATGAGGATCTATTTGCATTTAAGAGGAAAAAAATAGACCCAAAGGAAAGTTACATATAAAATACACTCGACAATACCTCAGTTAGACATAAGTGGTAGCAAATAAAAATCCATTATAGGAATGGGTTGTCTCTGATTGAGTTGTTGGCCTGTGGGTTCCCATTTGCACTCAAAAAATTGCAGGGTATTAACAATGTTCTTGGTTACCTTCCAAAAATTACCAATAATATCTCTCATTGAAGACAACATAGTCAACTCATAAAATAGAGAAATCAAATTGGTATTGATGAAGAATCTTTATTTCTATATATAATGGTGTAACGAATACTATTGTTGCACAAATTTACAATCACTATTACCCATCACTGAAACTTCTGAGCTACTAGAATGTCCATCCTGTTATACTAGTGGCACAAATGTTATGGAAGTAACCATTCCTGATACGTATGAGGATCTATTTGCATGTTAATTAAAAAACTGGCTTTAAGACATGACCTACAAGATAGAACACCAGTTTTATTTTCTAGAATCTATGTCTAGCTAGGACATAGATCCTATGTCAAGAACTGTTATCATGTTAAATGGACATAGTATTAAAATGACTGTAGTGATGTATTGTTATACCCATAGACTAGTGCATCTTTCAGCCTTTATCAGAAAATAAGAAAACAGTCTTCAGTCCTAAAAAGTATATACCCATAATACTCCTTCTTCCAGAGCTCAAAGAATAGCATCAAAGAGAGGACAAAGTGTTTTTAAGAGGTGGTAGATTAATTCAAGGAAACAGGGTTTATTACTCAAACATTGCAGTTTCACAAATTAATACATATTGCTGAAAGCATGCACAAGATCTGAGCAAGATCATGCTGAACCAAAGCCCACTTTGTAGAAAAGAGGCAGACTTGTAATCCAAACTCTATGTGAGGTGATATTGGTATATAATTGATGGAGAAAAAGAGAGAGAAAGTTTTGTTAAGAATCTTAAAATAGCTCCTCCTCCAAGAATATTTGTACAGCACAAATTGGGTTCAATGGGTTAATAAAAGGAAATGAAGACTTAAAGTTTGGTGAGTAGGAAGTTGGGATAAATTTTGGAGGAGCTGAATGATGGAACAATCATGTAAACATGCAAGAATAAATTGTCTGAAACTCTCAAAGAATTAATGAAAATACTATTGAAAATTGTCACATACAGCCCTGAAAGCTTGCAAGTTGAAGACTGTGCCCTTGGTTTGTAAAAGTAACCACTAAAAAGGTTAGTGAAACTCGAAAGCTTAATTACTGAAATATTATTTTGGTAGGAACAGAATCTGATGTGATTATTTGGGGTTTGTGGTACTAGAAGGTTGAGTCTGGTTTAAGAAATTGGTTACTGGGAGCCAATAGTTGAAGACTATATTTTGATTCTAGATTTTATTCCCAACTCTTAGATGGGAGATTTATTTTTTTAATCCCCAAGAAAGAAATAACATATCCTTTGAAAATTATTTATCATATTTACTTATTTATTGTGGGTCAAACAGGTATGGCGATAAGATGCTGGAGCTGGTTATCTCCTTCTAGCATGTGGGCCTCAGGAATCAAACTCAGATCATCTGGCTTGATGGCAACACCTTATCAACTGCACAATCTGCCCCTGAGTTAGCTTTTAATAGGGACAAGGTTCTTGACTATTCTATAAAGATAAAGAAAGGGCTAGAGTAATAGTTTGGTGGGATAACTCAGCAGGAAAAAAGAGTATGGGCCCGCTTAGGATCCCTGGAACTTAGAAGAGAAACAAGTAATTAATACCAAAGTTTGTTCTCTGACACCAATAGACAACACACTAATCAGAAAGCAAAATGAAAGCAAAAAGAACAAAAAGTCAACCCATTTATAAAAAACAAACTAATGAAAAGCCCCAACACACAACAGAAAATGAAATAAATTCAAATGATAAAAATAAATTTTTAAGTAAACAAAAGAACAATAAATTTTTTTCTTAAATCTATGCTTTTGTGAATTTTGTATTATTTATGTTTTTTACTTGTCCCCCCACTGAGTCTTTGTTTCTGACAGTCATGAGGCGATCACATTTCTATGCTATATTATACACAACAATATTTTACCCCCTGTTATCAACCATTTATGGACTATATTCTCAAAAGCTGTGAATCAGAAAATCTTCTCTCTTTTAGCTTGCATTTGCAAACTACGTCACAGTGACAAAAAACTAACACAAATGAACATGTGTAACCAGTACTCAAAATGTCATATGTCTTTCCTATATTTCATAATATTCTTCAGTGAGAAATAAGTAATTATTTCTCAGAAAAATGACAATTCGATAAATGAAGTGTCATGCTGACAATGGAGATGGGAATCTCATAGCCTAAGAGGTAGGATATGCAATAGAAGAAAATACTGTGCTATTTAGTGGTTAAGTTTAGGATCATGGGGTTCATAAAAGAAACATACCTTTACAGATTAAAATTAAATAAAAGCTTACCTTAAGAAGTTAGATATAGGGATAATGTTGAAGGTATAATGTCATCATTTTCATTCATCTTCTTTAGAATTTCAGAATTTAACTGTACTGTCAGTTAGGCAAACTTTATTGTATTTTAAATATAGCATGAATTAGGCATAGCAATAATAACTAGAATTTGGATTTATTTCTATTATAAAGGCAATTAATTATATGAATAACTCAATGTAATCCTGAAAATAACTAAAAATTCTGAAAAGGTAGAATCTACACACACACACACACACACACACATATGTGAATAGGTATCAAAGATCCCCATGCTTACTAACATACCTTGTCTCAAAAAATAAGGTGGACAATGATAGAAGTAGTCATCTGTTGTTGACCTCTGACCTCCACATGTCCATATATACCTGTACTTGTACACACACACACACACACACACACACACACACACACACAGACAGACATGGAGAAATACCATTCCACACAGACAGAAAAACTAATGCAACAAAAGAAAGAAACTAAGGCATAAGTCTGTACTTTTATCACCATTGTATTTTAAAATCAGTCTTTTTATCTAGATCACAGTTAATGAATGACAAGTTGGATCTTTAGTAGTTCTTGTCAGCTTAGTGTCGGGCTGCATGTGGCAACATCAAGCCACTCTATCACTAGTCATTTTACAAGATGACAGAAAGGCAATTACTCCCAAATTCTAGCATGTGAAAACCTTAAGTGTTTATTACTATAACACGTAATCCATTAGGTCCAGAGTGAAGCTGTTTGTACCACCTGTAGGTATAACAACTATTTTAAAGTGATAGCAAAATGAAAAAACAACCCACAAAACCTTCTAAAATGAAAGTAGTATGACTTCAAGTTGATAGTCATTGCACCTAGATATGAAACTAATAGATATGCAATAGATATGAGTATAGGAATGCTGTGGGATAAAACTCTTGTACATTGTAAAGTTTTGTCACTTGTATTAGTTTAATAAAATGCTGATTGACCAGTAGCCAGCAGTAAATATAGGTAGGATGATCAGACTTGGAGAAGACAGAGATGAAGTCATCAGCCAGATACAGAGGAAGAGAGATGAAATGCCTCACTGAGAAAATGTACCAAGCCATGTACTAAATATAGGTAAGAATTATGAGTTAAATTAAGTTGCAAGAGCCAGTTAACAGTAAGTCTGAGCTAATAGGCCAAGCAGTTTATAATTAATAAAAACCTCTGTGAGTTTCTTTGAACTAACTGGCTATGGAACTGGGCAGGACAAAAATTTCCATTTTCAAAGCAATATGTCATTAGAAATTACTATATGGCTTTGTGCCTTTAACAAAATAAGATAAATAATTGTTCACCACCCAGTGTGATTGAAGCTTATTTTGCTGATGATGGTAATTAGCTCAAGGACATACATTTGACAACATATAAGGACTGAGTTTCTGGAGCAGTCAGCACTGTGTCAGTGGTGGTGGATGACTCCAAGGAAACTCCAGATACAGAAAAGCTGCTGTACATAAGGTTTAAGAGAGACTGTGAGGGTACACACAAAACCTGCAAAAGCTAAAACCATGCAGATTTCTAGGACAGAAAAATAAGAAGTAGACCCAAAGTCTTACCATAACTAAGAAGCTTTTTTTAATTGATAGTTGCTGGGAGAGAAAAAAAATCACTGTTGTTTAATGGAGTTCTACTGATATGTCAACCGTATTCCAGGTCAGGCTCCAAGCCAAGTAGCAGTTGACCAACATAAAAATGACTCCATATTTCTTTTTATTTTAAATAAAAAAATACCTTAGTATGTGTAGCTTTTTTACTCTTTTGTTTAGCTTGCTGTGGTATTTTGTCTTATTTTTGAGAAAAAGAAAGAACATGAAGTTGGGCGATAAGAAAATAGGGATGATCTATGAGTGGAAATATGCTCAAGTGTATTGTATGAAAACTGTTTAAATAAAAAATTAACAGGTAATGATTGTGATCCAGTCATTCAAATGAATGAGAAAGTGAAGGGTGACTTTAATGACAGTCAATGAAAAAATAATATGTAACTGTGGTATAGTATATTTACCATCCCCTTTCTTCATAGCAAAGGCCTTCCTTTCCTTGGCACCACTGAGAGTTTATGCTTGAATTCTTCACCATCGGTTGAGTTTTTGTATATTACAGATTGCAAACAAAATATTAGCTTCCACTTAATAACATTCAATAGTTGACTACAACCTTCCTTCACTCCACAGCTGCAGCAACAAAAACTATCTCCCAACTTTAACAAAATTGTCAAAATTGTCCTGAAATGAAAACAACCACCACAATAGTCCTCTCTCCAGTTCCTCACCTCAGGCTACTTCTGGCCTCTTCACCTTGAACTCTAGGACACGTGGCCTGTCCTTCCTATGTGTGTCCTCCTGAGAAAAGGTGGTCAATTTGATGGATACAGTGGTACTTACTGTATTTATTCACAACCAAAGCTCCCTAGTCGTTAGTCACCATATATAAATATGTGGATATTTTATGTTGTCCAAAAAGAAAGACTATTCGGGTCAAATTATCAAGTTGTAACCAGAACACAAACCTATCATGGCCTTTTCTTTCAGATAACAGAGGGCTTCTATCCATTTTACGTAGACTAGAGGGAACGATAACAGCTGTGCCATTCTAGCTATAGAGAGGGAGACTTTTTTTTTAGAAGACTACCTCAGCACATTTTGGGGAAATTTCATTTTGGAAAATGTAGAAAACTCCTATTATTATATCCCTTTCTGTTTTATGAGTGTAAGTATAGCATCCAAGGAAACATCCTTCACCTTTCCTTTCCATTAATTTCTTGGAACTGCTGTCAGCACTTTCCAGTAACATATGAGAATAACAAAACCTTTTTGAAAGTTTTTGATCGGTTTGTCTAAGATTACTGCTGTAGAATGTTAGACTGCATCATATTTCCATTAAAATGTGGAAAAACCACATTTAATATTAGGAAATGCCAGGAGTAACCAGAAAGTATTTGTTATCCACTAGGTATGTCCAGGGAATTAATTCCTGCCTCACTGGCTAATCATATCCTTGAATTGATATGTGCACCCTGTGAAATAGTTAAATAATAATGTACACCACACTGTTAATTGACATAGAAAAATAAATAAAAACAGCTTAATTATATTGACGTCACAGGCTACCTGAATGCACTTGCTTCAAAATCTATTATAATGTATTTTAATTGCTATTTGTATTATTATTAGGTATGAGCTGCTTTAATTAACATACTTCATGGAAGAGAAAAATGCTAAATAGTGTGGAGTAAGAGAATAGGAACAAGGAAGGTCACTACCTATTTTCAGATGATAGGGAGTCAAAGAAAAGAAAAATACTGCAATATCTGCTATTCTGGGCAACCAGAGAGGAAGAAAGGAAGGGACAGAGACAAAGAGAGAAAGTCTATCAGTCTGTAACCCCGTTATGCTCATCTGGCTCCTTTAATGGATTTCAGTGGCTGTTGCAGCAACAGTTCCCTTGCCGCCGCCGTGCATGCACAAACAGTTACTTCTGCTTTGAACTGTCTGCTTCTCAAGTAACTACACGGTACATTTCATTTCATCTCTGAATGTGGGCACCTCCAGGTGGTGTGGAGTGATTAATGATGCAGCCTAGGACCCCATCCTTGGGCGACATCCCTGGGAAGCAGAGATTTAGCAAGGCGTAAAAGCAGAAGATGGCTGGGCACTGAGCCCTTTTCTCCATAGCCCCGGTCTTTGCAGTACAGTTGTTCCAGCTGCCAGAGGCTTTCTGGTTGCCATGGCAACCCTTGGGCTCTGTTGAGAACTCAAAGCAAAGCCTCTGAAGTTAGGAACCAAACACAGAAGCTCCACAAATGCAAATGAAATGCACTTGAGCAGGGGAAACACAGCAAGAATCGCCCATGTCATATGCTAGGGCGTCTTTGACGGCGGAAGCTACTACAATCAGTTTTGTGTGTTTTGTGTTTGTAAAACGAGAGAGTTCTTGCCTGGTATTCTTCATTACTGTCATCTTTCCGCGATGGGAGATAATACGTTGCAAATCGGCACACTAGAGCGCAGACAGTAGCAGGGGGAGGGAGCAGAACGTGCTTAACGGGAATGCACCCAGACGGCTCATTCATTCACTTGAGTTTTACATTGTCCACCTCTAGAGAGTTCATTTGTGCAGGGCGTTGTGTCCGATCCTACATCTGCAAAAAGAAACAAGACACTATCCCGGAATCAGAATTAAGTAACGATAATCAATCAAAAATAACAGAGTTCTCACGAGCCCTAATAAAGTGTAATAGGCTCTTTCCACGGAGGGAGAGTTACCTGGGCATTTCTTGAAGGCAATTAAAAAAAATAAAAGAATAAATAAGTAAATAAAAGGATAAATAAATAAATAAATCATTCCTAACTCAGGAGAAGGAGGAGGTATGCATTCCAATATACGGAAGGGCAGCAAAATAGCAGCGTTTCCCTTGGGAGCCCGACTGTCAAGGCCACCCCAATGTTTCTTATAGGCGCTGGAACGGAGAAGAGGTTATTTTTCTTTCATTTAAAAAAAAAAAAAAAAAAAAGCGGAGCTCTTTTCCCCACTGGGCTGGGCTTGATTTCTAGTATGGGAAACCCCGCCTTTCTGGAGCACTGATTGGTCCAAGTCGTTTTGAGATAATTTATGCCGGCGTCCTCCCTGTCTGATTGGCTCCTCGGCTCAGTTCTTCTGGGAGTCGCATCCTACCTGGTTAGGAGGTGTCCTGTCTTTCCACACTCTCCCTTTTACTCACTGGGCGGCTGCTGAGGCTTGAGGCAAACTCTGGGCTTGGGGACTGAGCTAGCAGAAGAGGGACCATAAAAGGGACCCGATGGGTTCTAGGAAAGCCTTCCTCTTCTCTCCTTCGCTCCTGTGGAGTCAAACTAGAGGAGTGAGGTTGATGTTCCTGTTACTAACCCTGCATTTGGGAAACTGGTGAGTAAATTCAAAGACTTGAAACTGTTTCCTTTAATTAATTTATTTATTTTGTCCCTCAATCATTATAAGAAATTTGCGTTTTCCCGGGAACATGTGCAATGTTTGCATCATTGTATTTTCTGATCTATCTGTTTACTTGAAGACAACATGAAATCAGCCTTTTCTGAAGTAGGGGTGTTCACTTGTTTTTGAATTCTATCGGGTTATAAACTAAGAGAGGTTCCTTTTCTTAAAGGGGAACTAGAAGTAGAAATGACTTTCCTGCTGTATTTGGAATCGAATACTGTTGACAAACTTTATCAGTGATTCTGCATTTTAAGTTATTTCAGAAACTTCTTATTATATGTCATCATGTATATACTATTTGTATATAAGCCAATATTGTGATTTTCTTCTCATTCATCTTGGGGTAACTTTCTTGATTAAGTCAATCTTTTATATGCTATATTTGACCACGTATGTATCAGCTATGAAAAAATATATATCTCAGAAAGAGTTCTGTGTGCGTCATTAGGATCACTTTTGAAAGTCTTCACTGTAATTGGTTGCCTACTAATTAAAATTAATAATACTATGAATATCTTTAGCTGCATTTTTGTGTGATCCTACCAAGCACAAATCTACAGTCTGACAGGAACAAGAGTGGACTGTAAAACATCTCAAAAACTTTGAAGTTGTGCTGATACTGAAAGAAAAAGCTCACACTTAGACTAGGAGCAGACAGAGTGTGGAAGAAGTTGCCACATTTGCTTAAGACATAGATTCTTCAATAGCTTTTTAAAAATGTACTATCTATGCATTGTATCATTTGTTTTATACATTTACATTCAAGGTTGTAGCATTTGATGCTTTAGTGCTGTTTAGAACTCCAGTAAAGCCAAATTACTAGGAAGATAATTTTATATAGATTTTCCTTCTCTTTACCAGTAGGTAGAACATCTGCAAAGCCTCAGAATGTAGGCACTGAATAAGATCATAATTAAAATTGGCCTTCCTGGATTCAAAATTTGATATTTGGTATGTTTGTGTTTCATTTGGGAATTGCAATTTTATTTATCTTTCTGCCTTCGAATTTTAAATGTTCTCTATGTACAGACAATGTAATGAATGTTTCATTCTATATAATATTCAGTAATGGGTTATGCCTTTGAATATATCACATTTTATAGACAATATTTAAGTAGAATAGGTATTTTTACACCAAAGGAAAAGTAAAATCAGTTTGGCCCACTGGTTTTCTGGAGTAACAACCTGCAGGCTCTTTTTGTCTTTATTGCTGCACACTTCTATCTAATCGTGTAAGGATCCTGCCTCACAGAGAGCATATTGTCTGTCCCAATAGTGCTTTGTTTGGAAGAGAGTTACATAGCATTCATTGTTGCCACGTTCCAAACTCTCATCAAGCTGATATAGAGTGAAGTGCGCTGCGGTGCAGTAGGCAGGGCACTCACTGGATGCCCTACTCTGACTTGCCACAGCTCTTTAAACACACTCTCCATGCATAGTTTCTTCTGTAACATGTATTATAGCAGTAGACAATACTGACTGCTTCAGATGTTCAAATTCAATACTTCTCAGATTAGAAATGAAATATGCAGTGATTTAAGGGTCTCTTCACAGGTCTGAGCAGTAGTAAAGAAGAAAATTCTAATATGACTACCATTCCCTTTTTTTACTGTATGTTGTTTGAAAGATTGAAATTAAATTACAAGGTTCAAATTTATGAATAATTTATTTTATCTTTATTGTATAGATAAACTGGATTTCTTTGTCAGATGAACAAATAAATATTGAAACACACACACACATATATATATATATTATATGTTGCTACTATAACTATGGTTTGAGTGCTTCAGTTATGAGTTTTTATG
The DNA here is from genome assembly GCF_982192425.1 of Myodes glareolus. Classification (NCBI taxonomy): domain Eukaryota; kingdom Metazoa; phylum Chordata; class Mammalia; order Rodentia; family Cricetidae; genus Myodes; species Myodes glareolus. The sequence goes on from NC_142033.1 coordinate 36,623,829, forward strand.
ACTCCGTTTTATAAAGCAGGCAAATTTGTTATGAATTTTATATTCTTTCAATATAGATTTGGAGAAAATTGGCATCAATACTTATAAACTATGTATGATCATATATATTGTTCCCTCCTTGTGTGTTCATTTGTGGCTTCTTTTTATAGCAAATCACAGACAGTTCTGTCTGAAGGAATTTCAATGTCATACTAGTTTTAAAATACACATTCAATGACATCTATTTGGAGATTACTAAGTTAGATTCTATTACTTTTTATATAAAATCAATGGGCAGGTCTTGCCTCCTCATTACTTTTCATGAAGAGTGAAGGGAGACAATGTATTGACTTTCCTCATTGTTGAATTATGAAAACGGATCCTCGTGTTATATCTAAAAGCTCTGACCATGGATGCCGTTCTTTATTCTCCAGGAGAGTCTGTGGCATCCTGACAACTTGCTTCATATTTCATCTGCTTGATTTCACTCTTTATAATCTTGAGACAAATATGAGTGTAATCAAGTTCAGAAAGAGTTTGAAAAGTATCATGAGATCTTAGGTTTTCTAGAAAGTAACTCATAGTGACCTTTGAGAAGTTACCTGAGTAGAAAGCCAAAGAAATATAACATATTTAAAATTTTTCCATCGATAAAAAACATTGTCATCCAATTTTCCACATTAATTTCAAATGCACTAACTTTTAAAATGTATTATTTTAGGTTATTTCATAAATAAGTTTTGGGGTATTTTGGTTAATAAAGGATTTTTCTTTATGTTTCTAGCTTTTAAGCTTACTTTTGTAGTATAAACCAATGTAAATGTTACACAATTACTTGTTCAAAGGACCCAGGGATAAACTGATTTTGAGATGATAAGATTGCAATTGATAAAAGTCCCCAATAGAAAATCTTTTAAATTATCCAAACATGAAATCCAGTCCAGTTGCGTTCCGTTCCACAGATTGAAACACCTGTTGGCTAAACAGAAATGGAAATGCTTCATACTGCATTCAAATTTCCTAAACATTTTGTATCTATATACATGTAATGATGTTTGTTTATGAGTGTAAGAATAAAAGTAGAGCCGCAAGGTGCTAGAGGCAAGGTAGAATAGAAAGCTGAATAAGGGCTCTGTAGGTCGTGGTAAAATGAGGGTCACATGTGGCAAATGACTTCCTAGATGAAAGGGAATGAGTGGGAACAAGCTAAATGAAAGATTTCAGGTGAAAATTGTACATGGGAGATATCAAATGAGAATTCGGATCTTTGTCGTCCAGTTTCAATTTCACATCCAGCTGTCACTTCTTTCTGAATGATTTCAGGCAAACTTTTGGGGTACAGAGAACTCATTTTCCAAAATTATTTCAAGAACATTAAAAATATTCAGGAGCAGGCCATAACAATTCGAGAAGGGCATAGTAAGAAATATTCTATGGACTCATGATAATTCTCATATTATTTTTCTTTGTTAAGGTGGTTTGAAGTACAATGGAATTGAATATTGAATATTAGATATTATTAAGTTCCCAAATGGAGTGTGTTTCTTTGTTTGGTTCTATATGTGGTATATTTAGGAAATGCGTCTTTCTTATTGTTCTTCCATTAATGGTGAGACCATGTAACATGTCACCCACCTATGTTGGGATGTTAAATAAAATTTATTATTTAAATTTTGTTTGGTCAACTATACGGTTGAGATTTCGTGGGTGTGGCTTCCCCATTATGTCTAAAGGACCCTTCCTAGCAGAAGGTGTCCTGATTCTTTGGTTTTTACACTCTTCCATCTTCTCTTCTTCCATTTTCCCCTAGACTTAGTGTATGGGTTGCATTGTAGATGTGTTAACTGGTGATGAGGTACTCCATGGACTCTGCATTTTGGCCAGTTGTTGATCTCTGCAATCATCTCAATTTGTTGGAAAAGGAAGTTTTTGGATGAGCTTATATTCTTATCCCTACGTATGAAAATAATTATTGAGGATACAGTTAACTATTATATTAGTTCAGGAAAAACTGCTAGAAGGTGTTCCTCTAGTGTTTATGATATCTCTAGTCAAAAGTGGTTGGTTAGGTTGAAGAATCAGTCATTAATTCCCTCCTATTGAGTAGGCCTTAATTATGATTAGACAGCTGTTGGTAACCCTCCAATTAAATAACTCATTATTATACCAGCAGCAGATTCTCATCAGTTAGTAATTGTTGTGGCTAACTGGCTTTATGATTGGGTAGGAACAGCAGTTGCTTTTCTCTCTTGGCAGGTTACACAGCATTTTCTGATAATACAGAAGCTAGCATTCAAAGAGGCTTTCAGACACTTCCATCTTGGTTGCTTCAAGTCCTGTGACTGAACTGTATGTTGTCTTACATTTGACGTAAGCCAAGAGTAATGCTAATAGCCTATATTGTTTTGAGAGTCTATCTGACCCACCTGACAGGCAGTGTCTCATTACTGATGTGGAAGTTTTGTTAGATAGTCTGTGGTTACTGGGATGAACATTATAACCCCATAATGACTATCATTATGAACATTGCCTCACTCAGGATAATTTTTCTAATTCCATCCATTTGTCTGCAAATATTATGATATTATATTTTTAACAACTGAGTAATACTCCATTGTGTAAATGTACCACAATTATTTTTTTTTTTACTCATTCTTCAGGTGAGGGACATCTAGGTTGTTTCCAGGTACTGGCTATTATGAATAAAGCTTCTAAGAACATAGTTGGCAAGTGTTCTTGTGGTAGGATGGAGCATCATTTGGCTATATGCCCAAGAGTGGTATAGCTGTATCTTGAGGTAGATTGTTTCCCAATATTTTGAGAAACTTTCATATTGATTTCCAAAATAGCTATACAAGTTTGCATTCCCACTAACAATGAAAGAATTTTCTGCTTCTCTCATATCCTCACCAACATAGACTGTCACTTGTGGTTTTGATTTTAGCCTTCTGACAGGTGTAAGATGGAATCTCTGGGTTGTTTTGAATTACATTTTCTGATGACTAAGGATGTTGAACATCTCTTTAAGTGTTTCTTGGTTGTTTCAGATTCAAATGTTAAAAACTCTTTGTTTAGATCTGTACCCCATTTTTAAATTGGACTGTTTGGTTTGTTGTGTCTAGTTTCTTGAGTTCCTTATATATTTTGTGTATTAGCTCCTCTGTCAGATGTGGAATTATGAAATTATTTCCCATTCTGTAGGCTGTCATTTTCTCTCGTTGATGGTATTCTTTCCTTTTTAGTTTCATGAGGTCTCATTTATTAATTGTTGATATTAGTACCATGCTATTGTTGATCTGTTTTGGAAGTTAAGTTAGAGAAAGTGAAAATTAATTTTCTCCATGAAAGAGCTTCCCATTAGTTTATCTAATCTAACTGCTCAGCCATTGTATATAAGGCCAACACTTAATAGATTCAATTGGATATGCATATATGTAGTAGGATTTATCGCCTCTCTAGCTATGACGAGCTTAGCCATATACATATAATAAGAAAGTCAAATATGAAAGGGGATAAGATTTTGGATACTGCTATTTGCCTAATTTTACCAAAGAGAAAAGGAAAGAGAAAGGCACAGATACTTTTAGAATATATTAAGAGCCATCTTTCACTTAAGTGATGAATTCAAGATAGAAACTCACGTGTCCGCCGAGAACGTACATTCTTTTTTAACGTAGAGCATTTTTTATTGTTTTTATTGAGCTATAGATTTTTTTACACTCCCTTTCCTTCCTCCCCTCTCACCTTCTACCTTTCCCTGCCCCCCACACTCCTAATTTTTTCAGGACATCTTATCCTTTTCTCTTTCCTAAGTGGATTCATGTATTCTGTCTTAGGGTTCTCTTTGTTGTCTACGTTCTCTAGACTTATGTACTGTAGGCTGGTTATCCTTTGTTTTATGTCTAATATCCACTTATGAGAAAGTGTATACAATATTTATCTTTCTGGGTCTGGGATAACTCACTTAGTATATTTTTTTTTGATTTCTGTCCATTCGCTTGTGAATTTCAAAATGTCATTATTTTTTTAGCACTGAGTAGTATTTCATTGTGTAAATGTACCACATTTTCCTTATCCATTCTTTGATTGATGAGCATATGTGTTTTTCCAGGTTCTGGATATTTTAAATAATGCTGCTATGAACATAGTTGAGCAAATGACCTTGTAGTATGAGTGTGCATCCTTTCAGAATTTGCCCAAGAGAGGTATTGCTGGGTCTTGAAGTAGATTAATTCCCAATTTTCTAAGAAACTTCTCTACTGACTTCCAAAGCAGATATATAAGTTTGTACTCCCACCAGTAATGGAGGAGTGTTCTTAATCCACATCCTCTTCAGCATAAACTGTCCTTAGTGTTTTTGTTCTTGGCCTTTTTCATAGGTGTTATTTCTCTGATGACTAAGGAAGTTGAACATTTCCTTAAGTGTTTTATGGCTATTTGAGATTCATCAATTAAGAATCCTTTGTTAAGAGCTGTACCCCATTTTCTAATTTTGATTGTTTGGTATTTTTGTATTGAATTTCCTAAGTTTTTATATATTTTAGGGATCAGTTATCTGTTGGATGTGAATATGAGGGAGATCTTAAGATGTAAGCTGCCCCGCTGGAAAAGGTACTGAGCCTTGTGGCTAACATATATGAGGATAATGGGGTAACATAAGTTACAAGGACTAATAAGTAGTCTGACCTAATGGGCCAACCAGTTTATAACCTAATGTAGACTCAGTGTGATTTTCTTTGGGATATGCCAGCTGTGGGGTACTGGGCAGGACAGAAACCCCAACAAGTCGGCCCCTTCATGTTACATTGTTCACTATATCCTTTGCTTTACAAAACTTCTCAGTTTTATGAGGTCCTATTTATTAATTGTTGCTGTCAGTGACTGTGATACTAGAGTTATATTTAAGAAATGATTCTTGTCCTGTACCAATGCATTCAAGGGACCTTCCTACTTTTTCTGGCATGAGGTTCAGTGTAATTAGTTTTATGTTGAGGTCTTTGAATCATTTGGAGTTGAGTTTTGTGCATGGTGCCATAAGTATGATTTTATTTGCATTTTTCTAAATGTTGACATCCAGTTATGCAATCACCATTTGTGGAAGATGTTTTCTTTTTTCCATTTTCTGATTTTAACTTCTTTGTCAAAAGTCAGGTGTCATAGTTGTGTGGATTGATATCCGGTTCTTTGATTGTATTCCATTTGTCCCCATCTGTGCCAAGACCAAGCTGTTTATATTATTGTAGCTCTGTAGTAGAATTTGAAGTCAGGGATGCCTCCAGAAGATACTCTATTGTACAGGACTGTTTGGGCTATCCTGTTATTTTGCCTTTCCATATGAAATCAAGTTTCTTTCTTTTGAGGTCTGTGTAGAATTTTGCTAGGATTTTGGTCAGTATTGAATTGAATCTGTAGATTGCTTTTGGTAAGCTTGCCATTTATACTATATTAATCATAACTGTACAAGAACATGGGAGCTCTTTCCCTTTTCTGACTTCTTCTTCCATTTCTTTCTTCAAAAACTTAAAGTCCTTGTCATACAGGTCCTTCACTTGTTTGGTTAGAATTTCCCCAATATACTTTATGATATTTGGGGCTGTTTTAAAGGGTGATGCTTCTCTGATTTTTTGTTCAGGCTATTTATCATCTGTATAGAGAAGAACTACTAATTTTCTTTGAGTTACTATTGTATCATGCTACATTACTGAAGGTGTTTATCAGTTGTAGGTGTTCCCTGGTGGAATTCTGGGGATCACTTATGCATACTATTGTATCACCAGCAAATAGTCAAAGTTTGACTACTTTTTCTTTCAATTTGTATCCCTTTGATTGCCTTTTGTTGTCTTACATTTCTAGCTAGAATGCTGAATACTATGTTGAATAGATATGGAGAAAGTAGAGAGCATTGTCTTGTCCTTAATCTCACTGGGATTGCTTTGGGTTTCTCTCTATTTAGTTTGATGTTGGCTGTTGGCCTGCTGTATATTGCCTTTATTATGTTTAGGTATGTTCCTTATATTGCTGCTCTATCCAAGACTTTTATCACAAAGGGAAGTTGTGTTCTTACAAAGACTTTTCAACATCTAGTTAGAGGATCATGTGATTTTTCTCTTTCAGCTTGTTTATATGGTAGATTACGTTGATAGATTTTTCGTATGCTGAACTATGGCATATGTTGGCATCTCTGTGATGAAGTCAACTTGGTCATAGTGGATGATTTTTCTGATGCATTCTTGGATTCAGTTTGTCAGTATTTTATTGTGTAGTTTTGCATCAATGTTCATGAATGATATTGGTCTGTTCCAATATCTGTTCCAATTGGAGGAAGTGATGAATAGACAACAGGGTAAGAATACACTCAACAACGTAAAGACAATACAACACTACCAGACACTAGTGTTTGTACAACAGCAAGACTTAAGTATCTTAACACAGATGAAGCAGAATAAAATGACCTTAAAAATAATCTTATGAAAATGATTGAGGCCCTTAAAAAGAAAATGAAAAAAATCCCTTAAAGCAATAGATAAAAAAGCAAATAAAAAATTGGAAAACATCAATAAATCCCTTAAAGAAAACCAAGAAAAAGAAATCAAACAGATTTAAAAAATGTTTCCAGATTTGAAAGGGGTAAACAGAGGCAATAAAAAAAAACACAAACTGAGAGAAACCTGGAAATTGAAAATCTGGGTAAATAATCAGGAACTACAGAAGCAAACACAAACAACAGGATATAAGAGATGAAAGAGAGAATCTAAAGTGTTGAAGATATGATTGAGGAAATAGATACATTGGTCAAAGAAAATGTTAAATCCAACAAATCCTTACCACAAAATATCCAGGAAATCTGGGACACCTAGAAATAACTGAATGTAAAAATAATAGGGATAGAAGAAGTTCAACTTAAAGGCACAGAAAATACATTTAATAAAATAATAGATGAATACTTTCCCAACCTAAGAAGGACATGCTTATGATGATACAAGAAACTTACAGAACACCAAATAGTCTAGACCTGCCTCCCCTCCAAAAAGTCCATTTGCCACATAACAATCAAAACACTAAACATGCAAATAAAGAAAGAATATTAAAATCTGGAAAGAAAAATGGTCAACTAACATATAAAGGCATACCTATTATAATTATACTCGACTTCTCAGTGGAAATAATGAAAGCCCGAACGTCCTAGTCAGGTATCGTTCAGACACTAGGAGACCACATATGCCAGCCCAGACTATTACACCTGGCAAATCTTTCAGTCAATATAGACAGAGAAAACAAAATATTGCATGACATAACCAGATTAAACCAAAGCTATTCTCAAATCCAGTCTTATAGAGAGTACTAGAATTAAAACTCCAATTTCCAAGGAAGTCAGATACACCCACAAAAAACACAGGAAATAGAAAATTCCACCAAAAAAACCCAAAGAAGAGAAAAGCACACACAATACCACCACCACCATCATCATCAACAACAACAAAGAACAAATATAACAGAAACTAGCAATCACTAGTCATTAATAATACTTAATATAAATGAACTCAACTCACTTATAAAAAGACACAGGCTAACAGATTGGATACAAAAACAGAACTCATCTTTCTGCTGAATATAAGAAATACACCTTAACTTCAAAGACAGACATCATCACAGAGTAAAGCAGTATGAATAAATTTTCCAATCAAGTGAACCTAAGAAACAACTGGTATAGTTATTCTAATATCTAACAAAATATACTTCACATTAAAATTAGACAATAGAGAGGATGAAAGTCATTTCATATTTATCACAAGAAAAATTCATAAAGATGAAATCTCAATACTGAACGTCTATGTTCAATCACAAAAGAAATATTATGAAAGCCTAAATCGTGCATCAAGCCCCACACATTAAAAGTAGACACTTCAGTACCCCATTCTCACCACTGGATGGGTCTACCAGACAGAAACTTAACTAATAAATAAAGGAACTAACAAATGACATGGCTCAAATGGACTTAACAGACATCTGTAGAATATTTTACCCAAACACAAAAGAATATGCCTCCTTCTCAGCACCTTATGGATCCTTCCCCAGTACCTAAATTCCAAACCAAACATTTCATAACACAAATACTTTGTAAGTCAGATAAATGGGTGTGGTTCTGAATAGAGTTAACTGGGGAGAGAAGAAAGAAACCATGGAAATACTATGCAATATCTTTATTACATAATTTTAGGAGAAAAGGGAGAAAAGAAGAGACAGTAATGAAAACCTATGGTAGTGTAGTTGTGTGTTCATTGAAGCAAGGACAATAGGTAGGAAATCTATTATGTACTTATCACATGGTTCACTGACTCTCTTATGCAATGCTAGGTTCATTGTTTAGGGAAAACGTTAGGCAACCTGGAGTACTTGATCATTAAAAATTTGCCACAGAGAAAAGAATTAAAAGTAAGAACTTGCAGTTTGGGTACATTTTGTTTTAAGAAGTGGCTCCTTATTTTTCAGTGTTCTATAGAAAGTTATGGTGAAATTTACTAGGTGTGGTTATACCGCACACTACAACCAATAATGGAAGTAACAGGAAGTCACAGTTTCGCTGCAGAGAGATAAAGGATGGCTCATCACCAGACCTATTCGAGCAGAAGCTTGTTAGAATGTGCTGTACTCAGTGGGAGGCTGATGAGATTTATGGGTTTTATCTATTTTTAAGCAGTATCTAATTTTCTCGGTACAAAAATAGTTTGGCCAATTGAATTCTAATGCTTTAACAAATAGCCTTAGCTATTAATCCAGTCAATGAATATTTCTTGCCCATTATTCATTCAACAACTATTTACTCAGTGCTCACCATGGGTTAAACAGCATTGTGGAACCTGGTGCTAAAGTGGTAAGCAAAAAAAAAAAAAAAAATCCTTGGGTGCCTTGTGTTTTTAAGGAACCAAGAAGGACATAGACGATACACAAATGCTAGATACCAATGGCAGAGGTACGGTGTGTTATTATTATTGAGTCTGAGTTCTCTTGCTCTGTGTATTGGTGCTTGTTGATAGAAACATGTAAAGCCATGTTCCACATGCTCAAGGAGGTACAGTGCTATTGGTGAATGCTCTGCCATCAATGCAAAGCCGAACAAAGATCATATTCTATGAGCTTTATTAAAGCTGAGTTCAGGACAGAGCTCAAAATGAAAACTTGTGTGTGGGAGGTGATGTTAGTCTGTTTGGTAGTAGAGGTAACTTTATTTTGATCTTCTCATTTAGCATTAAGCATCAGCAGCCTTATAGTATGGGTTCCTTAATTTCCTATCAGTGAAGTTCTGATGTGTAGAAATCTTTTTCTCCCAGAAATAGTGTATTATGCAATTTGATATTTCTCTTTATAGGTAGGTCAGAAAATCAGTGGTTTTAACTGGGTTTTGAAGACCATTCCCGATGGATGGATACCTTAATCTGCCTTGGTACAGGGGGAAGGGCTTGGTCAGGCCTCAGCTTGATATGCCAGACATTGCTAACTCCCCATGGAAGGCCTTACCTATCCTGATGGTTAGGTGGGAAGAGTATGTGAGGTGGTGAACTGGGATTTGGAGGAGGGGAGGGAGGGGAAACTATGATTAGTATGTAAAATGAAAAACAAGCTTTTAAATAAAATAAAAAAGAAAAATAATACTTAAGATATGTTGGGTTATATATTTTCGTTTTACTCTTGGTGTGATCAAGTTTCTGAAATATCTTTAGATGTATTAGAAGGAGAGTTCTGGAAACTCATTAATGACTGTGTGTACTCTGAGATGATCTCTTATGGTTGTGATGTCTGAATTGTGTAAACGTAGAGATGCATCTGGTCCTTAGTCTTCCTAGATGCATGTACTCACTGAAGACTCATCTAACATGTGTAATTCAGGGTCTTCAAGAAGAACTACATTTTCTATAAAGTAGCATATTGACTAGGTTAAATCTGATCTCATATAAGTGCAATCTATTAGGTAGGTAGCTATTCGAGGAAATGATATGTAAATAAATGCTTATTTCAAGGATTTGGTTAGCAGCAATTCCTTAACAGCCTCAGACTGCCACAATTAGCATAGATGAAGAAGAAGGATTGTATGTTGCTGTGGCACCCATTTGCCTCCCTTGCCTTCTGAAGAGAGTGCTCCAAGAGTATCTTATGCTAATGAATATTGTGGTCTTATTTTAGATCCCAAGACAATAAAATGGTGTGGGCCTCTTATTTGGATATATTCATACTCAATTCTTTTACTTTTAAGATATTTCAAAATGTTCTGTAATTGAATAAGAATCAACATGATGCCTTTACACAATTCTTGCAGACTTAAAGCATTTATCTGATGCATAAAAGCATCAAAGATTTAGAAAATGTGAATATCTTTAAGGATTGCATCACATATAAATCTAATTTATGTCCTATCTGGCTCTCTGGTTATAAATTGAAATGGTGACTTGGCTGTTTATTTTAATATAATTTATACACAGTTGTAACTTAAAAAATACTATACTAAAGATTATGCTAGCTTTCTCTTCCTCAAAAAAGTATAATAATGCTTATATGGAAGTATTTACAAAAAGTGTTTGTAATATTTGAGTATTTGCCATATTCCTGAACACTTTTCATAAAACACATAATTGTTCATTTTCTAAAGTTGATTGATTTCAAAGAGTTCTCAGAAGACCAGAATTCAGTTCCTAGAATTCATATTGAGTGGCTGGAAACTTCAAATTCATCTCCACTCCAGTCTGTTCATTACCCTGCCCCATCTTTCAGAGGTACCTGTGCTTATGTGTGTAGTAAGAAGAAGCCACTTGTTGGTTCCTGGCCACCCTGCTAGCTTAGACCCGAAATAACCATACAGAAACAGTATTCATTAAATTACTTGTTGACCCATTAGCTCTATCTTCTTATTGGCTATCTCTTACATTTTAATCTAACGCATTTTTATTAATCTGTTTATGGCCACATGATAGTGGCTTACTGGCTAAAGTTCCCAACATCTGTCTCCAGTGTCTCCATGATCTCTCTGACTCTGCCCTTCTTTCTCCCAGCATTCAGCGCAGCTTTCCCAGCCTGCCTAAGTTTTGCCTTGCTATAGGTTCAAAGTAGTTTTTTTTTTATTCATTAATGGTAATCACAGCACACAGAGGGAATTTGCACATTATGTGTGTTTACCCCCACCTCCACATAGACAGAGTTAAAAATAATCTTTCATTTAAAGGACAGAGTTAACAAAGAAAATAAATAAAACACAGACAAAAATACAAATGTTGGTATGTTGCATGTTATTAGTTAGAGTTGTGATGATAGTATAAATAGCTGTTAGTATGTTATAATAGTATTTTTTCAATAAAGAAAATATAAATTTCATAATTAGTATCTAACATATTAAGAAAAGTATTTTTATCATTTGATCTTTTTAATCTTTTTTCTAAATATATGCCTATCATCATGAATTTTTTTGAAGAAAATTTGCTTTCCTATTATTTTGTCTCTTTCTCATAAGTGACAAAGTTTTCAATATGATAGCTCTAATATGATTAAATAAACTCTGTTGCAAAAGCTTAGGAATTGTCCAAAAGCTTTTCTAAAATAACAGTGACCTGTGAAGGCTCCACTCCTGTGAGAGAAGCTATAAACAGTTGGTAAATGCTAAGAGAAGGAGATTCACTCGCCTGGCTGCTGGTCGGCCTCTTGAGCCCCATTGGACAGACACATATCTGCGTGTACAAGAGGAACACTAATAGAACTTTCCAGGTTTTAAAAATAAAAACAAAATACAAAAAGAGAACATGAAGCTTGGGAAGGAGGTAGAATGAACCTCACTACCTTCCCCATCCTACTCCCCATTCATTCCTCAGAGAGGATAAAGGGAGTCACCAAAGACTGTGATATCAAGTTGAGGCAGGACCAAGCCCCTTCCCACTGAATCAGGCTGGGCAAAGTATCCCACCATGGGCAATGGGCTCCAAAAGTTGGTTCATGTACCTGAGATAAGTCCTAGTCCCACTGCCAGATCCACCCCTCCAAGCACATCAAGCCACATAACTACCATTCACATTCCAAGGACCTAGTTAAGACCCATGCAGCTTCCCCAAATATCAGTCAATAGTCCCTGAGCTACCCCTAGCTGGAGCTGACTGTCTCTGTGGTATTCCCCATCACAATCTTGACCCTCCTTGCTCATATGATCCCTCCTCCATCTGTTCAGCTGAAATCCAGGAGGTCAGCCCAGTGCTTGGATCTGGATCACTGCATCTTCTTCCATCAGTTACAGGATATAGATTCTATTATGGGAGTCAGGGTGTAATATGATTCTCTCCACTATTTCTAGGAGTCTTAGCTGGAGTCATCCTTGCTGATTCCTAGGAGTTTCCCTAGCACGAAGTTTCTCCCTAACCCAGTATGACTTCTTCTACCACGATAGCTCTTTCATTGCTCCCCTTCTCTGCCCCTCGCCTATCTTTGCCATCCGGATCCCTCATGTTCCCTTCCCCATACCCTCCCTTGTAACTGCCTCCAAGTTTATGCGAGAGATCTTATCTAATTCTTCTTCCTGGGATCTTCCTTGTGTATCCTTCTTAGTGTCCTCCTTTTTTACCCAGCTTTTCTGGGATTATGGATTGTAGCCTGGTTATCTTTGCTGTACATCTAGTATCCACTTATGAGGGAGTAAATATTGTGTTGTATTTCTGGGTCTGTATTACCTCACTCAGGATGGTTTTCTCTAGTTCCATACATTTGCCTGCACATTTCAAGATGTCATTGTTTTTTACCACTGAGTATGACTTCATTGCTCAAGACCCAGCAATACGTTTGAACATATACCCAAAGGAAGTACATTCATGCCACAAGGACATTTGCTAAACTATATTCAAAGCAGCTTTATTCATAGTAGCTAGAGCTTGGAAACAACCTAGATGACCCTCAACAAAAGAATGGATAAAGAAAATGTCGTATATTTACACAATGGAGTATTAGCAGTAAAAAAACACAAGATGAAATTTGACAAAACACAGCGTTGAAAAAGGAGGTAGACTTGAAATCTCACTTCTAATGAGGAGCTATTAGCAACAGATAGCTGATGGAAGAGGGATAGTCAGTTTTTTTACATTGTGTGGACTCTGGTAGTTGGACCTTACTCCAGGGGATGGTCATACATCTGAAGGAATATGAGCAACATAATTTGGACTTGAAGGGGATGGAGACAACACAGAGCTATCTATGTGGAGAAAGAAGTGACTCTGTGTAACTTTAATAGGGTGTTGAATATGACCAAAATGCATTGTTTAAAATTTTCAAAGATCTAATATAAATGAAAATAAACATTAAGTTTGTTTGTTTTTCTAGAGCAACAGATCACAAGTGGGATCTGTGGAGGAAATGCAATTTATGAATTCAGAAAATTTTCCTCAAATATTTATATGTGATCTGTTACCTAAATTGTTATTTTGGAATTTGATATTTGATAAGGGGATAAAGTAATATACATTGAATATGTATGATGCACACACATATACGTATGTGTATATGTGTGTCTATACATATATATTCATAGGCATTCATCAAATGTTTTCTGTGTTGATATAATTTTAATATGAATCAAGTGGATTTTAGAAAGATAATTGGGTTTCAAAATAAAAAAATACCCTATCCATAGAGGTATGGAATTTGTGGGCCAGATTAAAAATTTCACAGCAAATTATCAAATATTTCATAAACAATATAAGTAGCTGAAGCGTTATGCAAAAAAAGTAAATGTTTGGCAAGAAAGAAGTTGGGAGACTAGATTGTGTGGTCTGGTGGAGTTGCTCTTAGTTACATAGAAAACCATCTCACTAGGATCCAGTACTCTGAAAATGGAGAATTTATATATATTATAAAATAAGTTGATATATGTACATATATACATATATGTATATATGAATATATGTATGTGTATACACACATATATTTTATACAAGTATATATATACATATATATTCTGATATCTGTGCCTGTATTTTTAGAGCATTTTAGTTGTTATTATGTTTATAATTGAGTACAGGAATGCAAGAGTTGAAGTAGAGATATCTATGAAAGTTCCATCACAATTTGGGACTTTCTAGTGAATTCTGTCTTGCAAATAGAAGTATGAATTTGGGTAATTTCTTTACACCTTTCAGAAAGTCCTTATGTTTACTTATAAAATTAGGCCATAGGAGATCCCTTATGTATGGTGCATACACATTTATTCAGTTATGGAGCAAATAATAATTGAGAGCCTGTTTTTTTTTTTTTTTGCAAAAGAATGTCATAGACAATAAGGCTGCATCAGAAAACAAAACAGGCAAACTCCAACAGACAGGGTTCCTTTGGGAGTGCATGCTCAGAAATCAGAAGAGAGTTTATGTTTTAAGATTGTCTTGAAGACATGAATTCATTTCAATTTAAACAACTTCCAAGATACTCAGTGGAAGAATCATGTACACTTATCTACTACTTGCTGAATGTATACGTGCACAGCAGTAAGAAAACATGGATTGAAAAAGACTGACCTGCAGTTGCAAAGTCTGAGTCTACAACTGCTTCTCAAAGATTTACTGTCACAAAATTATGGCACATTTAAAGAGCAGGACCTTAAAATTTTTGGATTTACTATGACTGTATAATTTCTTTCTTTGAATATCTACAAGAAAAATTTCAACACCTAGTAATTATTAAGCATAAAATATTGAGTATGCACAGATTAGTTAAGTTGAGGAAAATAGAACCACACCTCTTAAAATTAACTTAAGAAAAAAAGATATGTATTAGGAAATATGAACTCACTTTGTTTTTCTATTAAATGTTTCCTCAGTAGTAAAAGATTCTGAGTAATTATATATTTCACACTTCTTTCACACTTCTCATTGTCTGTTACACAAAATCTTGATTAAATATTTCCAATTGTTTATGAAATAAGGAGCATTTCTAACACTACTTTTGAAATATTTACATGTTCTCTGAATGCTCAGAATGTGCCAGAAAATTCATTCTTTTATTACACTTATGTTTCATGTTTTGGAATCATGTCTCTTTTGCTTCTCCCCTACCAATAAATATAATACAGATCACATATCTTTTTCCTCTAATTTGTTTGTTTGTCAATGTGTTTTTACTATATAGTTATACTCATCCTAAAACAAACTGCATTCAAATAAACCAAATAAGTCAAGTATATGTCCATGATCTACATAGAAGTGGTGATGTGATGATTATAAGAGCCATAGCTAGTGACCTCAGGAAACAGCTTCTTCATGATACAATGGGAAACAGCCTCTTCATGACACAATAAGATTGATGTACGTGCAAATTCACAAAGACTGTAGTATGCACAAGACATGCACAAATGTAATATTGTCAAACAAAATCAAACTGGAAAAGGGGAAGTAGTCGCAAAGTTCCACACCAACCAGGAAGGTATTACAATTGATTCTTGGAGGAGAAAAATTAGTTTTCTTCAATGTGATACTTTGAGCATATCTAAACACTCAAGGACAGGCACTGTGTTAGTGAACTATTCAATAACACAACACATGTGTGTATGTATATGTGTGTGCATTGTGTGTGTGCATGAGTGCTGTTATATTTGATACTTTTTTGGTTTTTGTTATTATGTTTTTGAGAGAGATTGAGCAAGAGTGAAGTTCGATGGTTTTTGAAAAGGCAGGATTTGGAAGGACTTGGAGAAAGGGGGAAAGAATGATCCAAATATATTAAACATATTTAATTAAAGAAAATATTAACCATTTAGCAAGGGACAACAAGGTTCTTTAGAACCCTGAGGAAAAAGTAATTCTGTTCAATTCCTTGCTTAAATTTGACCTTTTGTCGAATCTGTTTAAGCAATTTCATACAAACTCACAAAATGTAGTTTCTTTAAACTGGCAGTGTGTGTGTGGGTGAGAAACGTTGTGGTATTGATCAAGTCCCTATGTATCATTTACATAAATTGTGACAATAGTAACTTACTTAACACTTATGTGCCTTAGAACCAAGACTAGCTAATTCAGGTACCTCAGTTAAAAACAAGATAAAATGACTCCTAACAACACTCTCCTATACTCTCTTGATAGCTTTGCCCATCCATCATCAGAGAAGCTTCTTCCTGCAGCAGAAGGAACAAATATAGAGACCCATAGTCAAACATTGAACAGAAATATAGAGACCTTGGAACACATAGGCCTTAAATAGAGGTCTCCATCAAATCCCTCCCCTCAGGGTTCAGACAAACTTGTAGAAGGGTTGGAAAATGTGTAAGAGCCAAAGGGACTGAGGGCACCAAGGAAACAATCCTTGAATCAACATGAAGAAAGCTCATAAGAATTCACAAAGACTGAGTCAACATATGCAAGGCCTCCATGGAAATGCAGGGTTCTTCCATATATATACACGTATATATGCCAATTTAGTGTTGTTATGGAATTCCTAAGTGTGTAATGAATGACTCTCTGATTATTCTGTCTTCTCTCTCTCTCTTTGCCTTCTGTTAGTTTGTTTTGCTTAATTTCAATGTGTTAGGTTTTGTTTTATCTTCTCTATTATATTATATTTTATTATATAATATTATCCATGAAAACCTGTTTGTTCTCTAATGAGACAGAAATGGCATGGTTCTGAATGAACAGGGAGGTGGGATATGACCTGGGGGGTTAGAGGGAAGGGAAGCTGTTTTCAATAATTGGGAAAAATGAATTTCATGAAACTCTGAAATAATTGTCTTTAAGTTTTATAGTTTAAATATAATAATTACTATTTTTCCCACTACTCTCCACATCATTGATGTATGCTGGCAGCAAAGCTAGGCAACTATGGGGCTCTTCACATTACAGCACCTCTCCCGCTTCAGTAAAAACAGCTGTGTGTGCTACGGTTGTTATCCTTTGCTGTTCTTTCAGCCTCACTGAATTGACTTTCATTTTATTTTGCTTTATGCAAGTGAGTTTCAGAAAAGACCCATATCTGCTGCCAGTCCATTTGATTGATTTTTCATGGAGGGTTTACCACTGACTACAGAAAGGATCATTCTCTAGATTCCCAGATGGGTACAACCCCATTGCTCATTGCAGAGTTTGGGTTTTAGAAATCTCCTTGCTAGGCTATAGTAGTGCTTGGGAAACATTTGCCCACATTATGACTTGTGATTGGATTCTGAGAAACACAGAGTACCATAAAACTGTACCTTTAAAAATGCAGTATTCGCCCATTTTCTAAAGACTTTCAAATACATAAAATATAAGAACTCTGTATCAAAAAATTTAATGCCTTGTTAAAGCCTCACAATTTCATTAAATGATTAATACTAATAGAGACTGTAAACCTTCTATCTTCAGAGTTTTCTCTGTGAGAATTATTTTATTCACCCTTATATGCTAATCATTCAAAAGTAGGACAAGTCCATAATAATTACCCAATAGTTATTGAAAGTAATATAATTTGTTATAATACAATGTATAATAATGTATCATTTGTTATATTATAAATAATTGTGTATATAATCAAATGCAATTATATAATACATCATTTGTTAAAGTAGCATTATAATTGAAGATGGACTGTAATTCACAGAAGCTCAGTTGTCTAAGCAATTTTTCCAAATAAATTGGTGCAATATGTTGAATGTTATTCTATTTCACTCATGTATTATTATCAGTAACCCATTTTCTTAGCATTTAATGGAATTATGTATTATTTCATAGTCACTAAATTTATAAAATAAATTATGTGATTATATGCATAAATACATAATATGTGCATGTATTATTTAGTGATATATATATATAGTAAAATACAACTCTAATACTTAAATTTGCTATAATATTCTGGCAATAAAGAGGGAGTAAATCAGATGGTTGTGCTCTAAATGGTTGTTGAGTTCGTACATAGTTGACAATTGTATTATTATCTATGATTTTAAAATTTCTAAAAGATTTCTAGAATTTTTAAAAGAAAAGGTAAAAATCTCATTCTGTCTCATAAATGCTGGCTGAACTTATAGACTCATACAGCTCTACCTGTCTGTACTTGAAATCAGGCCCTCACACTTGAGTAACAAATATTTTTCACACTGAATTATCTGTAGGGCTGCAAGTTGACAATTTAATGCCTACAAAACCATTGAGGATATTATTTGTGTCCTATATTTAATTATCATTTAAATTAAATTAAGAAGAAAGTTTTATAAAAATAGTAAAATATGTAAAACCCTTATTTTGATACTCTACTCTCCTTGAAAGGGTATTTAATCACAATGCCTTTTTCAGCTCAGTAAACTGACACTAATGACTACACCAAATTATCTAGTTAGTTTTATTTATTAATACTAACATTATTTAAGATCAAAAAGTTCAGATAATTACATATATAAATAGTGTTAAAATAAGATCAAAACTTGCAGTCACAATATCTGAGGTTATTATTTTTCCTTTGAAAATGTCTGATGGTGTCAATTCAGGTTTACTGTTCAAGTATACTTTTCCTTCATCACTTAATTTCTATTACTCATTCATATTTCTGGAGAGTCAAGTTAGTATAATATCCAAAAATAATACTAATGATAATGTAAATTATGAAATTTGATATTTTTATATGCATAGTAGCAATAGTAGAAATTTTTCGTGTGATTGTATAGTAGTAATCAATGAATTAGTCTCAAAGTGTTAATGTATGGGTAACAATAGAAAAATACATATTGTATTTGTTACCCCGAGATTTTTTCATATATACTCAATGCAATAGGCTGTAATGAGCCTGTCTTTTCCCAGAAAATATACAGGGAATACCTATATAAAATTTATGGCCCTGTCAGTGGATATCTCTTGAAATTATAACCTTTGTTCAAACTATGGGAAGCAGGCAGATCAATACTACTTCAAAGTTTAGAGAAATTCCTTAGGCAATTCATTAAACTGATCTGGATTACACTCTGTTTCCTTGTAGATTAATGGGAGAGGTTCCCTCGTGTGTCAGAATCAGAACACACTGCCCTTTTATTGTGAGCTATCTATGGAGTTGCTCTATAATTCATCATCCAAACTAGGTCATTTTGTAAGCGAGAGGGAGGTGTCTGAAACTATTCCAGGGAAACAGTTCTACCACAGTCTTGTCCAGAGAAAACTTAAGAATATTTATCTTATATGTGAACATTGGTCTGCAGTAGTTGTTTGATTTGCTTTAGGCACATGTATGTTGCCATAGTGATAAGCTAAGCCCATCTTTTCATTTGTCTTTACTTAAATTATCTCTTAAATACCAGTAAAAGCACTTGCGATATGAAAAATATTAATATAGCCATCAAAGTAGTTTTATGTGTCAGAATATTGCATAGTGCTTTACAGTAAGAGTTTAGAAAGGCATGATCCATATGACTCAAAAACTTTCTCTGGTAACTAGTTGTAAAGAACCGTAGAAGCAGAAGCTTCTGAGTGTAATACAGTTGCCAAAATGAGACAAAACATATTTGAGATATCTCAGTGAAAGGTATGAGAAAAATTAATGGGAGGGGAGGCATAAAGGAGAGAGAAGCTTTGTGCGAAAGCACAATTTTCCTGTCTGTGACACTGGAGAGGGAAGAGGAAAGTGTAGGATGGAGGACTAAAGAGGACATTGCTCTTCTAAGAAAGACAGAGGGCGGCATCAGGCAAGTGTGGATATACTACTGCACCTTCACTGACAGCAGGTTTGATAGCGAGGATCTGCATAGTCTCCGGGCTGCTCCCAGGTGCCTGCAGCTGGATGGCCTGAAGAGCAGTGTTCCCAGGCCAGTGAGCTAGCAGTCAATTTCAGGGTTGTCATGACAATTTGTTGACAGAATAACTTTCTATCTCTCCCGCAAAAAGGCTCCCTTTAGTTATTTATTTTTTAAGATTAGAATTTCAGTTCAGAACAGTCTTTGGTATAGACAGAGCAGCAGTTTATTTTTAGGTTCGGATGATTACTATATTAACTCCTTCCTGCGTATTAATTTTATAAATTATGTACTGGAAAACTATATAATACTATTGAATAAAAAAGCTTCCATAGTTTTGCTTATGTAGAATATTATGTATTCTTATCTGTGTCTTCACAAAACATTTAGAATCATTTTACACATAAATGATGATAGCAACCAACTTCTTACTATTATTTTTCCAAGGACATTGTGATTATAATATTTTTCAGACTTGGTTAAGTAATGGTATGTAAAAAGAATTTTATTTTCCACCTGCCTGTTCCCAAATAACTGAAACATAGACTTAATATTAATTATAAATACTCGACTGACAGCTCAAGTTTGCCACTATCAAACCCTCACATTCATATTTCTTATCTACCCTCAGCCACATGACGATATTTGCCTTCAGCACAGCATGTTCATTTCATTCTCTCTGCTTCTCTCGAGACTCCTCAGACTCCATGTTTCTTCTTCCCAGCATTCTCTTTGCCCCCAAATTCCTGCCTAGCTCTAGACCCATCGACTTTTTGTTAACAATGAAAGCAACATATTTTCACAACTAACCAAAGGATTATTCCACAACAATCCTGAAGACTGATTTCCAGATCTTATGCATGATAGAGAAATAATTGAGCTCTCAACTGCTTTGCTAAGTTTCTAGCCTTTTTTACAAGTCATCTAAAAACACTGGTTGCTTAAATGTGCACAACATATTATATGCATATTCACTATTTACTAAAACATACTCATGTTGTTTAAAATGTATGCCATTTTTTAATTCAGTAACCACTGTTGTGTTTGATGTTTTTCTATATCATTTGTTTGAATAAGAAATTCAAACATTCTAGGAAATATTCTAATGCCCCATTCTAGGAAATATTCACTAGAACAGGAACGTCTCATTATTTGTTTTTTGCATTTCCAGAACTTCACACTTTTTAAATACATGGTAATTGCTCCATAAATGAATGAAAATTCTGTGTTGGAGACAGTTTCTTAGAAAGCCTTTTTCACAGGAAAAGATGTGATTCATTAATAGTCACACTTTCAGAAGTGTGATCACTTGAGGTTATTATTTTACCTTCTTGGTACAAAAGGATGAGTGAGGAAGCTTTATAAACTTATATAGTCTAAAAAGCTTTATAATTGCATGCCATGCATGTTGTGCTCCTTCGAAGCAAATCCAAATCCCACCATTTGGATTATTCAGAAAAGATAAATTATCATAAGGAACATGTTTACAGTTTATATGAAATTTTAGAGAAGAAAAAAATGTATTTCTACTATTTATAGTGATGTCCTGTAAAACAAGCCCATTCTTATCTTTGAACTAGAGATGTAAATGTGCTTTCCCCAAAATTAATGGAGATTAGATGACATTACATATGGATGGAATTGCCACAGGATACTTTTAAGGTTCAGTTCCTTAAAACCAATAATATTTGTTATGCTCAATTGATGATAATAACAATTAAACCATCAGTTATAGTATACAATTAAGAAAATCACATATCAAGACACAAAGACTCATTGAAGTTACAATTGCTTGAATTTAAATTATTTGTAGACTTCTTTGAAAATGAATTCAGAAGCACTTCTAGTGTCAGTAAAAAAAAAACCAAACTAATAATGAATATTTAGTTCCTATAAATTACTAGATGTCTAAAATACACCCAATTTTGCACTATTCTCCCTTCTTATTGCAAGACCTACATATCCAGGACAGTGTAACAATTATTTTTCAAAACTGGTGTTTTTAATTATCCACATAATACCAATGTAATATTAAAATAATTAACAAATTTTCTGAAACTGATTTGGATAGCTTGAAGTAAACTGTAAAGAAATTAGCACTATTGAAATTCCTTTTTGTTCTGAGATAAAATCAGAAAAGAAAGCTCTGTAATATAACCAAGGTCAGTTTTCTCTGCTACTTGCAGAAGAGAGAATATAACTCCCTGTGAATGTGTGATTTTCTTTTTCAAAATGTTGTTACCATACAAACTAGAGTGAACATTCTTTAGTTTATTGAGAAATTTGACTACAATCATGTTTCAATAGAAGATTGGACACTTATATGTTCAATGACTCTTCCATATCCAGCAAATAGCTCCTTTTATGAAGGAGGGATTGAGAGATGTAAGGAAGACTAAAACACAGCTTATTTACAATTTTCCAGTTAGTATAATTTGATATAATATTATTCCACAGTGACTCACCAGCCTGGAACCCAAGAATTTCAGTGTTTGAGGTATCTCAGTTTACCTAGATATGTATTTATTTATTTTAGAGAAAACAATAAGAAATGGTAAAAGAAATAATTTAAAGTTCTATGAGGAGAAGCACAGAATATATTAAAAACAATTCAAGAAATAAAATACAGTAACTGCATATGTATGGCGGTTTACCTTTACACTCGCTGTGATAGTTATTGAAGCCGTTGAACTGCAGCAAAAGCCTTCATCTTCAGTTTAAACTTTACCACAAAGATGGCAGTATTTAATTGTCTTTTTATAGATAATATATACTTCCTAGTTTTTGATTTTAATTTCAATTTTTATTGGTTTTATTGAAGTATACATTTTTCTCTGCTCTGCTCTCTTCCTCTCCTCTCCCCTTCAACCCTCTCCCATCCTCCCAATTTACTCAGGAAATTTCAAAGACAGTTTAGTCACGTTTTTCTGTGTCCTGCATCATGTCCTTCAGGGTTCATGAAAGAGGAACCCCGAAGGATCATCTCACCTTTAGGCAAGTTCAGCAGTCCTCTCTCTACGAGTTCTTCATGTCCAGCTTCAGTCCAGGCAAGAGCAGTTTCTTGCCCAAATGGCTAATCAACTTCATAAGGAGCCTCTTCGATGCCCATCTTTCTCTTGAAGTAGCTTGGTGCTGCCAGGAGCAGATGTGTCTCATTGTCATGAAAAGTCCTAAGTTCTTAAAACATTTTAAGTGCCATATTCTGTAGTCTTTGAAAGATATGAAGAATGCCCATCTGAAATATATCTATGCACATCTAGAAAATCTAACATGACTAAAAACTTGACTATTATAGATGATAATCTATTAACCTATATTTCTTAATTATACATTACATGTTTAAATGTACTACACAATCACAATACCTTAATCAAGATCAGAAATACACATATATCAAGATTGACCTTAAATTTATATCAATGAAGCAAAATTCATACCAATGCAAATTGTTCATATCTATATCATATCCCTTTTAAACATAAAAGAACATTTATAAACATTATTTTAAAATATGGGCATAGTTTTTTTTTCTCCAAACTGTTTCATACTGCTTTGGGGAGCTGTTAATCAGGTCTTTCATGGTGTATTCTGTATGCTAGGTTCATCTCAGTCAGCAGTTGAGCAAAGTAAGCATTTGAGGGTGTTCACAGCAACCTTTTAGAAGGGCATGATCTATCAAACCATATTTGCCTGGAGGCAATCCACAGGTTCTCATCTTCTGTGAAAACAAAAGAAGAACCTCTTTTCCAAAGCATTATATCCTTAGACCCAAATTTTAAAGTCATAATACCATTATAATATCCATGCTGGTTTAGCTTAGCACACACAATGAAATGTTTCTCTGCAGGTAGTTCCTTCACAGTCAAAAAAATTTAAAGAAAACACAATAATATACAGAATTCAGACTCAGACTTTGTGAATTTTCTATTTTTACGTGGCTTATTTTTATTTTATTACTTTGCTCTGTCTCTTTAAAGACTTTACCTTTTTTTAAACATTAACTTATTTTATGACTTTTTATACTCTTTATTTTTCTCTCCCAAGCCTACATACATTTATCTAACACTATGATCCATTTAGAGGTCTTTTCTGTCTGAATCTGTCTTATTGTGAATCTGTAATTTTTTTTATTGTCCAGGAGCACTTCTTAAAATGCTAAGAGCTTTTTAAAAACTTAAGTTGTGCCATGTATGTGTAATACGGTACCACCTGTTTCCTGCCCAGTCTAAACCTTAACTGTGCTGTTAATATGATAAATACAATAGTTCCTGCCTGATATTAGCATAGTTAAGCATGGCAGAGCTGCTCATGCCCCTGAGCCCTGCATACCTCACAGCTAGCATGGTGAAGCTGTTTGTGCCTCTGAGCTCTGCACAGTCCCACCTTCCAGGCACATAGTGAGTCCAGTTGCCATCCATAGCACTTTACTCACAAACCCCATCCAAATGCTCCATCTGCCAAAAGAGTTAGTGGTGTTACTGGTGGCACAGCCCAGAAAGCCAGTATTTTAAAACTGCCACAGCTTTTTTACTGTTACAGATGAATTAGAAAAATCTCTCTAGGACCTGTGGCAAGCAGTCAGCAAACAGCAAGAGGTTGTGTTAAACTCTGTATTTGAGTCTAGAATTACTTTTAAAGCCCTCTCAGGCTTCACATGGAGCCAGTCTACCATGTTGGAATACCAGTTGCTGAGGGAGAGAGGGACTGCTTTTTGTCCCAGCCACCCAGCTAGCTTACACATGAAATAACCACACAGAAACTGTATTCGTTGAAACACTGTCTGTTCTATTATCTCTAGCCTGTTATTGGCTAAGTCTCACATCTTGATTTATCCCATTTATATTAATCTGCATATATCACCACAATGTCATGGCTTATTGGAAAAGATTCAGCATGTCTGATTCTGGCAGCTCCATGGTGGTTCTGTCTCTGTTTTTTTCCTCCAAGAATTCAGTTCTGTCTTCTCTGCCTACCTGAGTTCTGCCCTATCAAAAGGCCAAGGCAGTTTCTTTATTCAACCAATGAAAGCAACACATAGGCAGAAGGACCTCCTACACCAGGAAATCTTGCATTTTTCTACTTCCCATTTAGATTAGATTCATTTATGTCTCTCCTAGGTTCCTCATTGTTGCCTAGGTTCTCTGGGGTTGTAATTTGTAGGCTGTTTTTTTGTTTTTGTTTTTATTTTATGTTTAAAACCCATTTATGAGTGAGTACATATGATATTTGTCTTCTGGGTCTGAGTTACCTCACTCAATATGATGTTTTCTACCTTCATTCATTTGCCTGCAGATTTCAAGTTGTCATTTTTTCCTATGGTGTAGTACTCCATTTTGTAAAGGTACCACATTTTCTTTATCTATTTTTCAGTAGACGGGCATTTAGGTTGTTTCCAGGTTCTGGCTATGACAAACAATGCTGCTATAAATGTAGTAACATCATCTTTTACAATAACCACAAATAGCATAGAATATTTAGTAGTAGCTCTAACCAAGGAACTGGAAGACTTGTATGACAATAACTTTAAATCTTTGAAGAAAGAAATTGAAGAAGACACAAGAAAGTGGAAAGGTCTCCCATGCTCTTTGGTAGGTAGAATTAACATAATAAAAATGGCAATCTTACCAAAAGCAATCTACAGATTCAATGCAATGCCCATCAAAATCCCAGCAAAATTCTTCATAGACCTTTAAAGAAAGGTACTCAACTTCATATGGAAAAGCAAAAAATTGACGATAGCCAAAATGACCCTGTACAATAAAAGAATTTCTGGAGGCATCACAATTCCTTACTTCAAACCCTACTAAAGAGCCACAGTACTGAAAACAGCCTAGTATTGGCATAAAAATTGACAGGAGGACCAATGGAACCAAATATAAGACCTGGAAATTAATCCACATTCCTTTGAACACTTGATTTTGACAAAGAAGAAAAAATATTAAATAATATTTAACTGTCTTTACTGAGCAGTGCAAGTGTGAGAATCTCAGAACCACCTGTGTTTCATTGGTCAAACAATTAATTCTAATGGGGCTGTTCCAGTTCTATAATGTACAGAATATAGAGAATATGGCAGAAGTATAGTGTTGTGGCCTAGCAACTGCCTATTAACTCCTCAAAGGATATTTCTTGATGTTGTACAAAATGTACATTTTATTCAATTGAATTTAATCATTTAAAAAAGAAAAAATGAAAGGGCAAAGAGCTAACTCAGGTTGCCTGGTTACTTGTTGTGGCCTTGATGAAAGAAACTGATGAGGATTTAGAGACGTCAGCTTGAGGCACGAGTAAATAACTCATGTTCATTTGTTTCCTAAAATATGAAATAAAAGTCAAACAGACTTTCCTATAAATAAAATAGGAAAATGCATTATTTTTAGGAACCTTTGTTATTTTACTTATAAATCCTAGTTCCCACTCTCCTCCTCTTGCTCCCCCAAATCAATTCCAAGTCTACTCCTAAGAGAGGGTGAGGCCTCCCATGTGGAGTCAATCAAATTTGTCACATCACTTAAAGAAAGACTTATTCCCTCATCCCTGTATCTGTGCTGAGCAAGATGTCTATCCATAGGGAATAGGCTCTAAATAAACAGTTCATGCATTAGGGATAAATACTGGTTCAATGTCTGGTGGCCCCACAAACTGCCCAAGCCACGCAACTGTAAGCCACATTCCTAGGACATGGTTTGGTCCTATATAGGTTCCTGACCTCTCAATCTAGGGTCAGATGCCACTAGCTCAGGTTACCTGTTTTGTGGGTATCTCTATTCTAGTTTTGACCCCTTTGCTCATATTATCACTCCTCCCTCTCTACAACTGAACTCCAGGAGCTTGTCCCAATGCTTAGCTGTGGATCTCTGCATTTGCTTCCGCTAGTTACTGTATACGGTTCTATGATGACAATTAAGGTAGTCACCAATCTGCTTACAGGGGGAAAGATAGTAAAGGCACCCTCTCCGCTATAGCTTAGATTCTTAGCTGGGGTCATACTTGTAGATTTCTGGGAATTTCTCAGGTGCCAGGTTTCTTGCTAACACCATAATGGCTCCCTCTATCAAGAGGTCTCTTTCCTTGCTCCCCTTCTCTGTCCTTCCTCCCCACTTAAACTTACAAATCCCTCATGTTCTCCTTCACCCACCCCTTCTCCTGTCCCCACTCCCCTTACACCCTTGTGTAAGGGGAATTTACTCTGAAATGTGCGAATTTACTCTGAAGACTTTGCATATTTTCCCTTCCCATGGGGTATCTATTTATGTCTCTCTTAGGGTCCTCCTTGTTTCCTGACTTCCCTGGGGTTGTCTACTGTAGTCTGGTTATCCTTTGCTTTATGTCTAATATCTATCTTACAAGTGAGTTCACACAGTGTTTGTCTTTATGGATCAGGATTACTTTATTTGGGATTTTTTTTCTAGTTCCATCTATTTCCTTCAAATTTCATGATTTCTTTTTTTTTTTAACTGCTGATTCCATAGTGTAGATGTAAATTCTCTTTATCCATTCTTTGGTTGAGGGTCATCTAGGTTTTTTTCTAGATTCTGGCTATTACAAATAAGGCTGCCATGAACATAGTTGACCAAATGTTTTTGTGGTATGATTGAACATCCTTTGTGTATATTCCCAAGAGTGGAATTGCTGACCCTTGAGGCAGACTAATTCACAGTTTACTGAGAAATCATCATACTGTTTTCCAAAGTGGTTGTGCAAGTTTGCACTCATACCAACAATGGAGAAGTGTTTCCCTTACACCACATCCTCTCCAGCATAAGCTGTCATTAGTGGATTTGATCTTAGCCATTCTGACAGGTGTAAGTTGGTATCTCAGAGTTGTTTTGATTTGCATTTTCTTGATAGCTAAGGATGTTGAGCAATTCCTTCAGTGTCTTTCAACCATTTGGGGTTCCTCTGTTGAAAGAGTTCTCTGTTAAGCTCCGTACAGATACTTTAGATCTGTAAGTGTGGTGGTAACAAGCTATCCTGAAATAGCTGTGACTTTCAAACTTAGGCTACTTGATTATATAGTTCAAGTGTGTCTTGTTCATGCCACTCTCAATCTTGGACTAAACAGATGATGTCAGGTTAAATGTAACAAATCACCTGGGGTGGTAAATTAATATATTAGACTTTCTGCTTGGTAGTGATAAATATTTTTCAAAACCATTTAAAGAGTCAAATATGAGTTTAAGATGCCAAGGTTTGTGTAATCCTCTTGCAGAAAGGATGGTCAAGTCAGAAACTAGTGGGCTGATAAGTGTTTCTCTATAGAGAAGAATAAACATTGAGAAGAAAGAAAAAAAAAACCAAGTCATTATATGCTCAAAATATCAGAATTACTGAGGAGATAAGCTAAGAAATAAAATTCTTTAAAATTAAGCTTTGATTTATTGTATTAGCATTGCATTATTCAGCTATTTGTATTGTAAAAAAATAGCTGATACAATCAATATTTGTGGTAAAAAAATGCATTTTAGTACAAGATTTTGGAGGTTTCATCCCATCATTATTGGTCCCATTATGATGGGTAGGTAAAGCCACATGTCAGGAACATAACGGCAAGATTGGATAACTTGCTTACCTCCTGGAAGTCTGGAAGCAACAAGACAAGAGAATGATGTCCCAGAACCCTCTTCCAATTACCTAATTTTGTAGCATTAGACCCAATCTTTAAAGACTGTATTACTTTTCTGTGGTTCCCAAACTAGGGACCAAAATTTTATTCACTGGTCTTCAGATGACAGATAACATAAAATATATAAGCATACACATGCAATTTATGGGAAAGGGTGTGCATTTTCTCAAAATTCATGGAAATAGAAATTGATGTGAAAAAATAGTATAATGGTTTAGACATTCTGTATGAAATTTATGTAAGTATTTTAGAATAGCACATTTCCTTAAACTTATCAATGTTAGGTTTAGATTTTGGACCTTTTTCTCTGAATAAGTAAAGACAATAAAGTAAGATCTGTCACCATGTCTAGAAAGATTTTCATCAAATAAGAATGGGATAATTAATTTTTTGTGCTAAAGAAACTTCTTTGTTATCATTTTTGCATATATCTAAACAGCTATGACTTTATCTAATCAGTCTTCAATATCTCTACAATTATTTGATAATAAATCGAATCCTTATGCTTATTAGTAACGTACCTGTGTCTCTATGTATAGATGTAAGCAAATATACATATGGGTACAGTATAACATGAAGAAAAGAGAAAGCAAAAAGTTAACTGGAAGGGGATGAGTGAGGACTGAATGTAGGGAAATGGTATGAGTTTGGAGAAAAGACACACAGTCAGGTTTTTTTTTTCAAATTCTAATTCTGTCTTGGAGATTTTAGTTTTGGTTTTGGTGGTGTATAATTGCATAAAAAATATGTGTTGCTGAATGTATAAAATTTAAGAAGAAGCTGCACAGGCTATGTTCTCAATGATGGTTCACACTCTATATAAATTCATTGAGTAGTATTGACTTTAAGTCTTGTTAACTATAAGGTGTGATTTTTTTATTTATTTGCAAAGTTTTATAATATACTTTATAAAATTAAATAGAAACAATAAGAATCAATAAATCATTTTAAAAGAATAAAACTGGGAAGGAAACATTAAAATATTACCTAGACTGTTCCAGTTGTGATCCCAGTTTTGTGGGTAAGGAGACTTATGTTTATCTGGTTTCCTATGTTATTCAGTTTCTCACTTAGAAACTAAATTCTTAATATCTAGAACTCAGGTTCTTTGCATTCCCTTAAAATACATTAGAAATGCAAGTGTCCCTGTATTGATGTGACAATCAGAAAATCTTTTGGAGACATCATCAACATTTGCTTTAGCATGCTTATTAATTTTTGATTTTGATGTATTTATTTTATCAGCTAATACTATTTTGAAGCATTATATATGATCATACTACTATATGTTAGAATAATTCTGAAATAGCTTGCATATTTTAATTGAAAAGATTTTGATGAAACTTTTACTATTCAATGTTCTCTTTGAATCATTTAGTGTTGATAAAGCCGATGATGAAGATGATGAAGATTTAACTATGAATAAAACATGGGTCTTGGCACCAAAAATTCATGAAGGAGATATCACACAAATTCTCAATTCATTACTTCAAGGTTATGATAACAAACTTCGCCCAGACATAGGAGGTAAGTCTGATGGATTGATCTAGGATTTTGATGGCTTCCCTGGTGCACTTTTAGTCCTTTTCCAATATCCAAGGCATGATACAGATTGTTATCGTGCTGGAGGGTACTTACCTGCAGTGGCCAGGGTCTTCAAAGAATTCATAGGCATAGAGGAAACAGAAAACAAACCCCTTTAGAGTGCTGGTTCATCAGTTGGTAGAATAAAGGGTGTTAGCAGAGAGTTCTGATAAAACTCTTCGGAAGAAAAAGAAGTTCATGAAAGTAATTGTGTTGAAAAAATTGAAAGGTTCCAATTTCGTGGCAGTGGCAGAAGTGATGGCAAAGTTAGTGGAGGCAATCAACTTTGTTCAAGACTGTGTCTCTAAGTCTATTTGCAAATGTGGATACATTTAACAGTACAATTAACTGATAAATTTCTCAGAGTAACATTAAAACTAAACCAAATAAGCAAAAAAAAAAAAAAGGGAATTTGTTAAGATTACTGGTAACAATGAAATCTTAACATATTTAAATTTCCTGGGGATAAGATATTTAATGTTGTAAATTATTTTTCCTTAAATTACTATGGTAAGAAACGTTGTCTTTATCTATTTGTTTGTTTATTTACTTGTATTGGTTTGGTTTGATTTGATTTCTTTCTGTTATATTTTTTGTCAGGGGCACTGCAGGGGTGAGCAGAGGGCATAGAGGGACTGACAGCTGAGTGGAATTATAATGAATGATGTAAAATTCCTAAAGATTCAATAAAATAAATTATGTTAAAGATGAATAAAATTGCTATGAACATAAAAAAGAAGTGTTGTTAAATATAATTAGATATGTTTGAAGTTTTTATGAATAGTAATCATATTTCCCTAAAATAAGTACTCAGCTTATATAAATAAAATCAGTTTTGTATATTTACTCACAGTTGATTAAACTTCATTATTTAATGTGAGATAACTCTGCATTTATGTTAGTAATATAAAAATGTGATTATTTTACAATAATGAATACTTGTTTAATTTCATTCCTAGTGCTCTGGCAGGACAAAAGAACAAAGTTCAATAGTTTTGGATTGTTTCTGACTATCAGAAGCCAACCTCCATTTCATCATTAGGAATAATGATGCCTATGAGAAATTGTTAAGACCCTCTAGTTGTTACTTTCTGTTCATACAGAGCAAGGTTTCTTAGTTCACTGAAACTTCATATGCTTTCTAATATAGAACATACATATTTTTTTCTTTTTCTTCTCAAAGTTTATTAAAATACAAAAGTCTCCATTTCCGCCCCTCCTCCCAACACCCTCCCACTCCCCCCACTCCCTCCCCTCCTCCCTGTCCATCCCCAATTGCAGTCAGGGTCTCCCACCCTGTGGGTAGTTCAGGCTCCTCCCCCCTCCCTCCAGGTCCAGGAAGGTGAGCATCCAAACAGACTGGATCCCAAAAATCCAGTATATGCAGAGGAAACAAGTTCCAGTGTCATTGTCAATGGCTTTTCAGAAAGACTCTGGGCCAGCCACATTCAGAGAATCCGACTTCAATCAGAGAATCTGGCTGGATTACGTGCTCGCTCAGTCCCAGACAGCTGGCCTTGGTGAGCTCTCATTAGATCAGTCCCCTTGTATCAGTGGGTGTTCACACCCTTCGCGGTCCTGATTTCCTTTTTCATGTTCTTCCTCCTTCTGCTCCTCATTTGGACCTTTGGGGACTCCGTCCGGTGCTCCAATGTGGGTCTTCATCTGTATCGCCATCCATCGTCAGATGAAGGTTCCCTCTGATCTTGCCTTCCTTGCTGACGTTCTCTTTTCTTCTGCTTCTAGTTTGGACCTAGGGAGTTAAGTCCAGTGTTCCAATGTGGGTCTCCGTCTCCATCTCCATCCATCGCCAGCTGAAGGATCTATGGTGATAAGCAAAATATTCATCAGTATGGTTATGGGTCAAGGCCAGTTCAGGCACCCTCTCCTCTATCCAGAGAACAATCTGGGGATCTCTCCTTGGACCTGGGATCCTATATATAATCAAGTTTCCTGTAAACTCTAAAATGACTCCCTTAGTTGAGATATATTCTTCCCTGATCCCATATCTATCCTTCCTCCCTCCCCCACTCCCAGTCCCCAAGCATTCCCCATTCCTCCCCTGCTCCCTTCTCTCTAGCCCTCTCCTCTTCCAGCAACCCTCCCACCCCCCCAAGCACCCGAGGTTACCTGGGACTCTTGTCTATTTCCAATCTCCAGGATGAAAACTAACTGAATTTTCTTCAGGTTTACCCTCCTATCCAGCTTCTCTAGGATCACGAATAATGGGCTCAAAGACCTTTAATTATGGCTAGAGTCCCCTTATGAGTGAATACATACCATGTTCACATTTTGGGTCTGGCTTACCTGACTCAGTAAAGCGTTTTCTTTTTTTATTATTATTATTACTTTTTTATTTTTTTATTTAATTTTTACTGGGAACCCCTCCAGAATCAAGTCTCTTGCAAACCCTAAAATGGCTCCATTAGCTGAGATATAAACCTCCCTGCTTCAACAGCCATCCTTCCTCCCTCCCCCCCTCCCATTCCCCCAAGCCATCCCCAATCCTCCCGCTCTCCCCTCTCCCTGAACATCTTCCCATGCTACCACCCTCCTACCCCCCATGCACCCGAGTTTGCCTGGCAATCTTGCCTAGTTCCACTATCCAGGAGGATAACTATATGATTTTCTTCAGGTTCACCTTCTTATTTAGCTTCTCTAGGATCACAAATTATAGACTCAAAGACCTTTAACTATGGCTAGAAACCACTTATGAGTGAGTACACACCATATTCCTCATTTTGGGTCTGGGTTACCTCACTCAGTAAAGCGTTTTCTATTTCCACCCATTTGCATGCAAAATTCAAGATGTCATTGTTTTTTACCACTGAGTAAAACTATAATGTATATATGTTCCACACCTTCTTTAACCATTCTTCTATTGAGGGGCACCTAGGTTATTTCCATGTTCTGGCTATTACAAATAGTGCAGCTATGAACATAGTTGAACAAATGCTTTTGTAGTATGATAAGGCATCTCTTGGGTATATTCCCAAGAGGGGAATTGCTGGGTCCTGAGGGAGGTTGTCTCCCAGTTTCCTGAGAAACAGTCACACTGATTTCCACAGTGACTGCACAAGTTTGCATTCCCACCAACAATGAATGAGTGTCCCCCTCACTCCACATCCTCTCCAGCATAGACTATCATTGGTGTTTTTGAGTTGAGCTATTCTGACAGGTGTAAGATGGTATCTCAAAGTGGTTTTGATTTGCATTTCCCTGATCGCTAAGGAGGTTGAGTATGAACTTAAGTGTATTCTGGCCATTCGAAGTTCATCTGTTGTGAATTCTCTGTTCAGTTCAGTACCCCATTTTTTAATTGGGTTAGTTAGAGTTTTAGTGTCTAGTTTCTTGAGTTCTTTATTTATTTTGGAGATCAGACCTTTGTCTGATGAGGGGTTGGTGAAGATCTTCTCCCAGTCAGAAGGCAGCCTTTTTGTCTTACCGACAGTGTCCTTTGCTTTACAGAAGCTACTCAGTTTCAGTAGGTCCCATTTATTCATTGTTTCTCTTATTGTCTGTGCTACTGAGGTCCTACTTAGGAAGTGGCCTCCTGTGCCTATATCTTGTAGACTACTTCCCACTTTCTCTTCTATCAGGTTCAAAGTGGACAGATTAATGTTGATGTCTTTAATCCATTTGGACTTGAGTTTTGTGCATGGTGATAGATATGGATCTACTTTCATTCTTCTACAGGTTGACATCCAGTTATGCCAGCACCATTTGTTAAAGATGCTTTCCTTCTTCCATTGTATACCTTTATCTCCCTTGTCGAAAATTAGGTGTTCATAGGTTTGTGGGTTAGTATCCGGGTCTTCAATTTGATTCCATGGGTCGACTTTTCTGTTGTTATGCCAATACCAAGCTGTTTTCAATACTGTAGCTCTGTAATAGAGTTTGAAGTCAGTTATGGTTATACCTCCAGAAGTTCCTTTATTGTATAAGATTGTTTTGGCTATCCTGGATTTTTGGTTTTGCCATATGAACTTGATTATTGTTCTCTCAAGGTCTGTGAAGAAGTTTGATGGGATTTTGATGGGGATTGCATTGAATCTATAGATTGCTTTTGGTAGAATTGCCATTTTTACTATGTTGGCTCTCCCAATCCAAGAGCAGGGGAGGTCTTTCCATTTTCTGGTATCCTCCTCAATTTCTTTCTTGAAAGACTTAAAGTTCTTGTCAAATAGGTCTTTCACTTCCTTGGTTAGAGTAACCCCAAGATATTTTATGCTATTTGTGGCTATCATGAAAGGTGATGTTTCTCTGATTTCCCTCTCTGCTTCTTTGTCCTTTGTGTATAGGAGTGCCACTGAGTTTTTGGAGTTGATCTTGTATCCTGCCACGTTACTTAAGGTGTTTATCAGCTGTAGGAGTTCTTTGGTAGAGTTTTTGGGGTAACTTATGTATACTATCATATCGTCAGCAAATAACGAAAGTTTAACTTCATCCTTTCCAATTCGAATCCCTTTTGATCTCCTTTTGTTGTCTTATTGCTATTGCTAGAACTTCAAGCACTATATTGAAGAGGTATGGAGAGAGTGGACAGCCTTGTCGTGTTCCTGATTTTAGTGGAAAGGCTTTGAGTTTCTCTCCATTCAATTTGATGTTAGCTGTTGGCTTGCTGTATATTGCTTTTATTATATTTAGGTATGATCCTTGTATCCCCAGTCTCTCCAACACCTTTATCATAAATGGGTGTTGAATTTTGTCAAACGCTTTTTCAGCATCCAATGAAATGATCATATGGTGTTTTGTCTTTCACTTTATTTATATGATGGATTACATTGATAGATTTGCATATGTTGAACCAGCCCTGCATCTCTGGGATGAAGCCTACTTGATCATAATGGATAATTTTTCTAATGTGTTCTTGGATTCGGTTTGCCAGTATTTTATTGAGAATTTTCATGTCTATGTTCATGAGTGAGATTGACCTGTAATTCTCTTTCTTGGTTGTGTCTTTGTGTGGTTTTGGTATCAGGGTAACTGTAGCTTCATAAAAGGAGTTTGGCAATTACTCTTCTGTTTCTATATTGTGGAATACATTAAGGAGTATAGGTATTAGCTCTTCCTGGAAGTTCTGGTAGAATTCTGCATTGAACCATCTGGTCCTGGGCTTTTTTTGGTAGGGAGATTTTTGATAACAGCTTCTAATTCTTCGTGACTAACAGGTCTATTTAGATTGTTCATCTGTTCTTGATTCAACTTTGGTATATGGTACTTATCTAAAAAAAAAGTCCATTTCTTTTACATTTTCCAACTTTGTGGCATATAAACTTTCGTAGTAAGATCTAATGATTCTCTGAATTTCCTCTGTGTCTGTGGTTATGTTCCCCTTTTCATTTCTGATCTTATTAATTTGCATGTTCTCTCTCTGCCGTTTGATTAATTTGGATAGGAGTTTGTCAATCTTGTTGATTTTCTCCAAGAACCAGCTTTTTGATTCATTGATTCTTTGGATTGTTTTCTGTGTTTCTATTTTGTTGATTTCAGCCCTCAGTTTGATTATTTCCAGTCTTCTACCTCTCCTGGGTGAATCAGCTTCTTTTTTTTCTAGAGCTTTCCAATGTGCTGTTAAGTCTCCAATGTGTGCTTTCTCCATTTTCTTTAATTGGGCACTTAGTGCTATGAACTTTCCTCTTAGCACTGCTTTCATAGTGTCCCATAGGTTTGAGGATGTTGTGTCTTTGTTTTCATTAAATTCAAGGAGGACTTTAATTTCTTTCTTTATTTCTTCCTTGACCCAGGGGTGATTTAGTAGTTGACTGTTCAACTTCCATGAGTTTTTTGGCTTCCTGGGGGAAGCATTGTTGTTGAATTCTAATTTTAATCCATGGTGATCTGACAAGACACAGGTGGTTACTAATATTTTTTTGTATCTGTGAAAGTTGCTTTGTTACCGAATATGTGGTCAGTTTTCGAGAAGGTTCCATGAGCTGCAGAGAAGAAGGTATATTCTTTCCCATTTGAGTGGAGTGTTCTTTAGATGTCTGTTAAGTCCATTTGATTCAATACCTCCAATAAATCTCTTATTTCTCTGTTTGGTTTCTGTCTGATTGACCTGTCTATTGGTGAAAGAGGAGTGTTGAAGTCTCCTACTATTAGTGTGTGTGGTGTGATGACTTCCTTGAGTTCTAGAAGAGTTTCTTTTACATATGTGGGTTCCTTTATATTAGGAGCATAGATATTCAGGATTGAGACTTCCTCCTGATGAATTGTTCCAGTTATGAGTATGAAATGTCCATCTCCATCTCTTCTGATTGATTTTAGTTTGAAGTCGATTTTGTTAGATATTAGAATGGTCACACCCGCTTGTTTCTTAGGCCCATTTGCTTGGAAAAACTTTTCCCAACCCTTTACTCTGAGTAGATGTCTGTCTTTTTGGTTGAGGTTTGTTTCTTGTAAACAGCAGAATGTTGGATCCTGTTTTCGCATCCAGTCTCTAAGTCTGTGCCTCTTTATAGGTGAATTGAGTCCATTGATATTAAGTGATATTAATGACCAGTGGCTGTTGACTTCGGTCATTTTTTTTGGGTAGTAGAGTGTATGTGTTTTCCTTCTTTGAGTTGTGCTTTTGAAGGGTTGCTAGATGTTTGAGTTATTGTATGCAGTGTTGGGAATGTTGGATTCCTTGGGTTGTGATTTTCCTTCTAATAATCTCTGTAAGGCTGGATTAGTAGCTACGTATTGTTTAAATTTGTTTTTATCCTGGAATATTTTTTTTCTCCATTGATAGTGAACAATAGCTTGGCTGGGTATAGTAGTCTGGGCTTGCATCCATGGTCTCTTTGTTTCTGCAGTACTTCTATCCAGGACCTTCTGGCTTTCATGGTTTCCATCGAGAAGTCTGGTGTAAGTCTGATAGGTTTACCTATATAAGTTACTTGACCTTTTTCCTTTACAGCTCTTAATATCCTTTCTTTAATCTGGATGCTTTGTGTTTTGATTATTATATTGCGAGGGGATGTTTTTTTCTAATCCAGTCTATTCGGTGTTCTGTATGCTTCTTGAACCTTCATAGGAATATCGTTCTTTAGGATGGGAAAGTTTTCTTCTATAATTTTGTTGAATATATTTTCTGGACCTTTTTCTGCAATTCTTCTCCTTCTTCTATTCCTATTATTCTTAGATTTGTTTTTTTAATTATGTCCCATAGTTCCTGAATGTTTTGTGATGAGAATTTGTTGGATTTGCTGTTTTCTTTGGTCAGAGCGTTTATTGTCTCTATGATGTCTTCATAATCTGAGATTTGTTCTTCTATCTCTTGTATTCTTTTGGTTATGCTTGTTCCTGAAGTCTCTGTTTGTTTACCTAGATTTAACATATCCAGCTGGCCCTCGGTTGTGTTTTCTTCACTGCTTCCATTTCAGTTTTCAATTCTTGAACTGATTCCATTACCTGTTTGATTGTTTTTTCTTGGTTTCCCAGGGTATCATTTACGAATTTACTCATTTCTTCAAACTTTTTGTTATATTTCTCTTCCATTTCTTTACTCATTTCTTCCATTTTTTGTTATATTTCTCTTCTATTTCTTTAAGTGAGTTATTCATACCCTGTTTAAGAGACTCTATTGCTTTCATAATGACACTGTTTTCCACTTTTTCCGGCATAGGGTCTTCAAGTCCTTCTGTTGTAAGATCGCTGGGATCTGGTGTTTTCATGTTGTTTTTCAGATTGTTGGAGGAATTCTTGCCTTGGCGCCTGCCCATCTCTTCCTTCAGATGCTCTCCAATGGCTCTTCCCTCTGCTGGGTCTTCTGCTACCGGATTAGTGCCCCTTGCTATCCAGGAATCACTTTGCCTGCAGTCCTATCTTGCTGCAGGCAGGCTATTAAAACAAAGGAACTCCCTCCTGTTTGCACTCACTGCCCGTTCAGGCCGCGGTGCCCACCCAGGCTGAGTTGGAGGAATTTAAGCCCCGAAAAAGGGAGAGAGGAAGGGTAGGGGTTCCGGGCAGAAAGCTGGGATCGCATAGGAGGAGAGAGGGTTTAGCTGGGGGAAGCCGCCCCTTTGGAGTAGCCAGGGAGATAAGGCAGAACATACATATTTTGTCCATACTTTTTTATGGTCTTTCCTCTAGAAATAAAATTCAATCATTTATTTAATTTAAATGGATTTAATTTTTTATTAAAAGGATATGTGTTTTTGAGTGTGTGTTTGTAGGCTTTAGTGCAGTGCCCTTAAGGTCACAAAAGGATTCAGAGCCTCTGGAGTTGAAAGTAAAGTAAATTTTAAGATACCTGACATGGGCACCCAGAAACTTCTGCCAGAGAAATATGTACTCAACCCCTGAGTCAACTCTCCAACCAAAAGGCAAATTTTCATCTTTCAAAAATTAGTCAAGGGACTTGTTACAGTAACTTTTAAAACCTGCCATTAAGTTATATTTGATATTTTTCATGGAACACAATTAGGATGAAGCTTCTTTATTCATGCATCTAATGACATCTCTACCCCAGTGTAAACCACACATATCAATTTATAAACCATAATGCATTTTATATGATTATACCTGTATTTATGTAAGACAGTGAGTAGTCACGCTATTGTTTGTCCTGTCTATGTGTATTGAAACTTATTTTAGTGAATATATAAACAGCTTTTACCTCCATTAAAAATCTCTGTATATCTATGATCAATGCAAATACTTCCTTAAATATTCTGTTTTAATCTTCAGAAATTGATTTTGGGTAGAAAGATCTGAAATATGTAAATGCTATGGTAGATGTGTTTACACGAAACTTTTAAAAATTCTTTTGCATGTTTTGATGGCAAACTTTGTTATGAAGTTGCTGTATTTTTAAATTACCCATTCTAAATTGATTTATATAATACTTTCACATTTTTAGTGTTCCCAGGACTTTAGCATTTCTCTCTAGTATTCCTATTATTAACAATATGTTCCCTTATTTATGAAACAATATTGAATAAACTTTAAATTTAATTTTTATGTTATAAGATCTCATTTTGCCTGGGTCAATTTTCTATATTGAGCACATTACCACTTTATTGCTGTAAAAATATTTGATTTATTATATTAATCTATTTTGTTACTATTTCATCACCTCTTTCTATGTGTTGTTTAAATAATTTCAAAATAAAATTGAGAAATTAAGAGTATCTATATATGTATTTCAGTAACCTGTAATGTTAATATTACAAACCCAATTTAAGAGAAATGAAGGGAAGAACATTGATAAAAGACTTCTCTTTAATCATCAGATCTTCTAACTTTATGCTTCTCTGTACCCTAAAATGTCTGTGCTTTTATGACATTAATTTAATAAAGAAAAAGAAATAGCCTTCTCTGGGTACTGAAGATCAGTGGTCAGCCCCTAAATTCTATCTATCTATCTATCTATCTATCTATCTATCTATCTATCTATCTATCTATCTATGATATATCCCTTATGTATACATATGTATTAATATACAAGTTAAGTCTAAACACTATTATAAGGTGAATATATTTATATAATTAGGCAAACATACACATAAATATATGTATATATTATGTAATTATAACAGTTAATGAGTTATATTCTTTTTCCTTTTATTGAAAATATATTTTTCATACAGTACAGTCTCATTTCAGTTACTTCTCCCAGTACCACCGTTCTTCTCTTCCTATGTTGATCCACACTAGAAAGCCTAAACCTGAGGAATATTACTAAAATAAAATACAATCTGATGAATCAAAATGAACAAATCAGTATATAACAAAACAGCCAA
This sequence comes from Myodes glareolus, assembly GCF_982192425.1. NCBI lineage: Eukaryota > Metazoa > Chordata > Mammalia > Rodentia > Cricetidae > Myodes > Myodes glareolus. Next base: position 36,663,448 of record NC_142033.1, read on the forward strand.
ACCAAAAAAAAAGGTCAAAGTAAAAGCATAATAAGCAAATATGGACACAGAGACACACATGTCTGCATGTACAGAAGTCACATATAATTCCAAATTGGTTCCATCCATTCACATGAAAATTTCAAGATGTCATTGCTTTTCATGGCTGAGTAGTACTCCATTGTATAAATGTACCATATTTTCTTTATCCATTCTTTGGTTGAGGAGTGTCTAGGATGTTTTCAGATTCTGGCTATTACAAATAATGCTGTTATAAACAAATGTCCTTGTAATATTATTGAGCATAATTTGAATATATGTTCAAGAGTTGTATAAATGGGTCCTAAGGTAGGTTGATTTCCAATTTTCTGAGAAACTGCCATACTGATTTTCAGAGTGGTTGTACAAGTTTGTGCTCTCACTAGGAGTAGAGGAGTGCTCCCCTTACTCCACATTCTCTCCAGTATAGCTATCTATGCCGTTTATGATCTTAGCCAATCATACGGGTATAAGACGGTATCTCAGAGTTGTTTTGATTTGCATTTCTCTGATGGCTCAGGATTTTCAACATTTCCTTAAGTGTCTTTTTACCATTTGAAATTCTTATGTTGAGAATTCTCTCTTTAGATCTGCATCTGATTTTTTAAATTGGATTATTTGGAATTTTGATATCTAATATCTTGAGTTCTTTATATATTTTGAAGATCAGTCCTCTCTCTGATGTGGGGTTGGTGAAGATCTTTTCCCATTCAATTGGCTGCCATTTTGTCTTATTGACTGTGTCCTTTGCTTTACAGTAGCTTGTTGGTTTCAGGAGGCTCCATTTATTTATTGTTTCTTTCAGTGACTGTGCTACTGGGGTTATATTTAGGAAGTGGTCTCCTGCGCCCATGCATTGAAGGCTACTTTCCACTTTCTCTTTTATCAGGTTCAGTGTGGTTGAATTTATATTGAGGTATTTAATCCATTTAGACTTAAGTTTTGTGCATGGAGATAGATAAGGATCTTCTTATATTCTTCTACTTGTTGACATCTGGTTATGCAGCACTGTTGGTTGAAGATGTTTTTCTTTTTCCATTGTATAATTTTTGCTTCTTTGTCAAAGTCATGTGTTCATAAGTGTGTAGATTATGAAACCTAAGAAAAACATGTATAGATCCCCCTGGGAAAGGGAAATAGACAAGAGCATGGCGGTGGAAGTTAAAGGGGAACAGAAGGGGAAGAAGAGGAGAGAAATGGAAGAGATATTGAAGGAACAGGATAGTCTAGATGGAGGAAGGACAGTGTTGGAGAGCCAGGAAAGAGATATTTTGATTGAGGAAGCATTATGGGGCTAACAAACAACTTGGAACTAGAGAAATACCTAGGAATCCACAAGAATGACACCAGCTAAGACCCTAAGCAATACAGGAAAAGTTGTCAGAACTGACCTTGCCTTGTTGTGAGATATATGAATATCTTAAATGTTCATCCAGCAACTGATAGAAACAGAGGCAGAGAAATCCTGGAGCATTGGACTGAGCTCCCAAAGTTCAGTTGAAAAATGAGAAGAGTGAGAATATGAACAAAGAGGTGAAGACCATAAAGGGAATGCCCATTGTTAACAGTTTACCAGAGCTAATGGGAGCTCACAAACTCTAGCTGGACAGGGAAGGAACCAGTATAGGACCAAACCAGATCCTTTGAATGTGGATGACAGTTGTATGGCTGGAGTAGACTGTGGGACCACTGGCAGTGACACCAGGATTTATCACTACTGCTTGTACTGATTTTAGGGAACCCATTCTCTTTAGGTGGATACCTTGCTCAGTCTAGATACAATACGGGGAGGCTTGGACCTTCCACAAATCAATATGCCTTATCTTCCTTGAAGAGCATATGGGGGTTGACATGTTGGGGGGGAAGGTGGAGGGAATGGGAGAAGGAGAGAATGAGAAAACTGGGATTGGTATGTAAAATAAAAAAGATAGTTTGTTTTCTTTTTTAAAATAAAAAAGTTAAAAGAAGAAATAGTATATTACATATTAGGATGAAAATGGCCTTATGTCACCCAAAGAAATAAAATAAAATAATCCAAAAAATACAAATCATAAGTTATAATATGTATGCACAGAACTGTAATAAAACTAAAAATGTAGTCCCTAATTAATATTATGAGACAAAAAAAATCCCAAAAGATGCCTTTGCCTTTGTTTTGTGTTGGTCATCTAGCAACAGATTTATGGCTTTTTCTTAAGCGTGGTTTGTTTCCCTAATGAGACTTTTCTAGAGAAAACAATTTTTTTAATTTGCAAGTTGCTAACAGTGAGGGATGGTTTCTGGGTTATAGAAGAGGCTGGGTCTCATTCTCATTGCAGGTCTAAGACCTCATTTGGCGCAGAACACTGTTGGCCCTGTGCATGCTGTCGTAGTCTCTCTGAGTTTATATATTTGCTAACTATGTTGTGTCTAGAAGACCTTGATATTTCGGTGTACTCCATTTACTATAGGTTTACATTCTTCCCACCTCCTCTTCTGCAGAGGTCTCTGAGCCCTGAGAGGATGGATTTGATGGAGATAACCCATTCATGAGTCCAGTTACAAGCAAAGAGGGTACAGTGGAATAAATGGAGGGAATAAAGGGAAAATAGAAAATTATATAATTATACCTTAATTTAAAGAGAGACACTTGAGTGTCTTTGAGTCTGAATTTACCTAAGAGTTTTATTACAGTCCTGGAATGCCTCAGCAATATATAACAATATAATATGTAACAGCAACATAACAGCCTACAGTACCTCCACAATGATGTTGTCCCTTTTCAGTCCACTGGATCAGGGGGTTGTGATACTGTTCTATCCTAGTTCAACTTATTACTTATGATAGCAATGTTTTTAATATCCATAATTATTTAGTCTTTCAAGTTCCTATACTTAAAGATATTATTTTCTCCCTTTCTGATTAATATTTTTAAAGGTATACTGTGAAACTATACAAAAGTTTTTCAGCACACCCCTCCATTATTCTAGAATCATCAATGAGTCACACCTGTGACATTTAAAACTGCTCTATTTTTCAAACAGACTCAACAGTGCCATTATTCATCCTACAGATATTGACTATAATACTACCATAAGGTACAGAGGATCTTTCTCTTGCAATTGCTTACCATTATTACTAGCATCATCAAAGGCCATGAGCAGTTATTTTGTTTTACATTTCATAATTCATCATTGTCATTATTCATTGTACTGTACAATGCGAAACATTTAGTCACAGGAGCTTCTTATAATTTGTTTCCTTTGAATCGATATGTGTTCCTGTTGTTTTAGAAGCTCATGGTTTCTTTTCTCAAATCAGACATTCTAGCTCATCTTGACCCAGAACTAGAATTAACTCATCCTCCAAGGACGTTGAGTTCTTTTGTACTTTTATTTATTTTTAGAAAACATTTGGAATTCAAGATCTAAGCCCCAGGTGTATTCATCACTATTCAGTTTTATTCAGTTCTTTTTTTAATCTCTTCTGTTGACTAGAGTAAAAAAATGGTGTATTTTCCACACACATTTATAGGCATCAATACTCATGGGTTTTTCTTTTATACATGTACTATGAGGCATGACTTTGTACTGTAGTTTTGACTCAAATACAAACATCACAGTATTCATTATAACCCTCAATTCCTTCTTTTTATAGCCTACATTTCCAACAACAATAACCTGATTTTCATGTCACTACAATATAGTCTCATGTTTGGCAAATCCTTATGAAGTCATATAATTTTAGAACTTAATTTATTTCTATGCACAATATATATATATTTGAAAGCAAATTTCCTAATGAATGAACAAGTCATACACAATTATATGCTTTTATTTTTAAATACAAGAGTATTTTAATAAATTCCTGGGTTTGGTATAAATTCTAAATCTAGTTGTAACAGGAGGGTCCGTTTGTTTGTCCTGGCCACCTGGCTAGCTTAACCCCGAATAACCACACAGAAATTGTATTAATTAAAACACTGCTTGGCCCATTAGCTCTAGCTTCTGATTGGATAAGGCATACATCTTAATTTAATCCATTTTTATTAATCTGTGTATCACCACATGGCAGTGGCTTATCGTCAAAGCATGTCTCTCTCTGGCGGTGGATCCATGGCATGAGTCCCTTGATTCTGCTTTCTTTCTCCCAGCCTGCCATTTAGTTTTCTCTGCCTATCTAAGTTCTGTTCTACTTATAAATACTTATAAATGAATAATGACCAGCCAGTTTCTTTATTCATTAACCAATGAAAGCAGCACAGCGACAAAACTCCCACATAATTTAGCTACATTTCAAATTGTTATTTCACTGACTCAGAATCATGTGTTATTTTATTACTTGAGATTTTCTTATTTGTAATTATATTTTAAGTATCTGATTCTAATTTTTATTCTCTAGTATATTGTTTTTATACATCAACAGAGCATTAACCATGGATAATAAGCATGATATGGAGATTAAACCATTTGCATTAATATATTTTAAGGCAAATATCATCATAATTTTATGATGTCTTTAATTTTCTGAGTTTTCTGGGTAACTCTTGCATTTATGCCTGAAAGTATCAACTTTACAACCAATATATTTGTCCTAAAATCCGTGATAATTTTATTGTAGTTGTACTGCATTTGTAAATTTTCTTTGAGAGAACTGACATCTTTTTAGACTGGCATTGGCTAAAATAAGATGTAGATTGACTCTCCATTTCTCCATATTTACCTTATGAACTCCAGGAATAATTGAAGTACTTTCCACGTGGTTTATTTTTACATGTGCTCCACTTAATCGTAGTAGCCTTAGTGTTTCAAGCATTTTTTTTCCTTTTCCACTGTAGCAAGAATTATTTTTTTCTCAAAGTTTAATAAAATACAAAAGTCTCCATTTCCGCTCCTCCTCCCAACCCCCTCCCACTCCCCCCATTCCTTCCTCTCCTCCCTCTCCATCCCCAAGAGCAGTCAGGGTCTCCCACCCTGTGGGTAGTTCAAGCTCCTCCCCCCTCCCTCCAGGTCCAGGAAGGTGAGCATCCAAACAGATTGGATCCCAGAAATCCAGTATATGCAGAGGAAATAAGTCCCAGTGTCATTGTCAATGGCTTTTCAGAAAGACTCTGGGCCAGCCACATTCAGAGAATCTGGCCTCATTCAGAGAATCTGGTTGGATCACGTGCTCGTTCAGTCCCAGTCAACTGGCCTTGGTGAACTCTCATTAGATCAGTCCCCTTGTATCAGTGGGTAATCGCACCTCTCGCGGTCCTGATTTCCTTTTTCATGTTCTTCCTCCTTCTACTCCTCATTTGGACCTTGGGGGACTCCGTCCGGTGCTCCAATGTGGGTCTCCATCTGTATCGCCATCCATCGTCAGATGAAGGTTCCCTCTGATCTTGCCTTCCTTGCTCACGTTCTCTTTCCTTCTGTTTCTCGTTTGGACCTAGGGAGTTAAGTCCAGTGTTCCAATGTGGGTCTCCGTCTCCATCTCCATCCATTGCCAGCTGAAGGATCTATGGTGATAAGCAAAATATTCATCAGTATGGTTATGGGCCTAGGCCGTTTCAGGCACCCTCTCCTCTGTCCAGAGAACAATCTGGGGATCTCTCCTTGGACCTGGGATCCCATTTATAATCAAGTCTCTTGTAAACCCTAAACTGACTCCCTTAGTTGAGATATATTCTTCCCTGATCCCATATCTATCCTTCCTCCCCCCCCTCCCAGTTCCCCCGAGCATTCCCCATTCCTCCCCTGCTCCCTTCTCTCTAACCCTCTCCCCTTCCAACAACCCTCCTATCCCCCCATGCACCCGAGGTTACCTGTAACTCTTGTCTATTTCCAATCTCCAGGAGGAAAACTACCTGAATTTTCTTCAGGTTCACCCTCCTATCCAGCTTCTGGAGGATCACGAATAATGGGCTCAAAGACCTTTAATTATGGCTAGAATTCATTTATGAGTGAATACATACCATATTCCTCTTTTTGGGTCTGGCTTACCTGACTCAGTAAAGCGTTTTCTTTTCTTTTTTTTTTATTTTTTTTTAATTTTTTTAATTTTTTTTATTTTTTTTATTTAATTTTTACTGGGAACCCCTCCAGAATCAAGTCTCTTGCAAACCCTAAAATGGCTCCCTTAGCTGAGATATAAACCTCCCTGCTCCCCCAAACATCCTTCCTCCCTCCCCCCTCCCATTCTTCCAAGCCTTCCCCATTCCTCCCCCTCTCCCCTCTCCTTGACCATCTTCCCTTACTTCCACCCCCCACCCCCATTATTGATTTATAAAATCATCTTTTCATTACATACTCTACCATAACATGACTTTTGCTTTACACATTATTTTCATAATATCTAAGCCTATAAAGGTAACTACCCTCTGCTTGTTCAGTTGATATGTAGTCTCAATAATATTCACTAGTATTTTATTTTACCTGTTCTGTTACCTCACAGAAAACATTATTTTCAAATTAGCTTTCATTTCATTGTAATATTTTAGGGTTTTCTGCATTATTTAAGTTTAAATATTTACCATTTATTAATCCTTTCCATTATTTTTGAAATTTTTTGGAGTCATTGCTTTTGTAAGTAGACTTTCCATACGTTGTTTATGAGTGGAAAGCGTTTTCTGTTGACTTGGTCTTTAAGTGTAGAACATACAGATGCAAAAGCTGGAGTTCACCCTTTCTCTGCTGACTTTCTTCTTGGTCAGGTATTTCATCTCTGGCACCCTTGGCTTCTTTCTTTTGAAAAGTGTTAAAAATTAAATGCTTTATTGCATTTTATCTTAAGTTTTTCTTTCTGGAGATTCCTGAAATTAACAAAAATTAATTTTAAAAGAATAGCATTACTATCAAATGCCCAGTTTGGTTAACCTCTCTCCCAAACACTTAATAATTTCTTTCTTTAAAGACTAATGAATTATTCTTAAAATGCCAGGAAGAACTTTTTTTATTTCATACTGCTCCATTATTATTTCTAATCTGATATATTGATTTCTTTATCAATATTATTATAGATAAGTTAATAACAATTACTTGCCATGTATTTATATTGTATTTAACTCTTTTTAGTGACTACAGTCTATTACTAATTTTTTCCTGTATTCACCATTGGTCATGTGTGATTCCATTTTTGTGTCTGTTTCACACAGTTCTCCAGCCATCTTCCGTTTCTTGACTTAAAGGACAGTAACTGCACCCCAGGGTTACTACCTGAATTTCTGATTCAGAGTGGTTATCATATTCCAAAGCTTGTTAAATACAAGCAGCTACTCTGAGTATGTTTCTCTGAAATTTCTACTGCTTATTGTATGTAAGCATTTTTCCATAGTTTGATTAGAGTGATTCTTAAATCTTTTTTTGCAGTATTTCTTTTGTCTAATTATTTTGTGCTTTGTAGATATTTTCCATAGCTTTATAGTTTCAATCCATTGATGTTCTTATATGGTCACTTATAAAAGTTTAATGGACTTAGTGGGTGTGATGGTGGTGTTTCTTTTGTGTTGGAAGAGGATTGAATGGCATTTAAATTATTGGATTCTGTTTCTTATAGAAATACATAATTCTCATTTTGTTCTTTTTCCATCTATTTTTTAAAGCATGTTTCTATTTTCATTTTTAATACTGGGCTTTGTCCAGAAACACCTTGTTTTGAAGAGTGTTCTTTTATAACACAGTTAGTCTTAGATTTCTTTCCTCTTACTATTTGTTCTAGCCTCAGAGCACAGTTTTAAGTACCTTCATATGGATGGTACACAGGTTCCCTTTAATGGGATTTTCACATCAGTCTTAAGCTTGTTACTGATTCCCATCTCTCACAAACTTGGTTTCACTCTGTGGGCAGAAACAAAGTCTACACAGAGTGAGACTGTGCTTGAGGTATTTCTAACAGAATTTGTCCTCATTCCTTGTCTCACTTCTTTCTTCTTTATCTCTCTTTCTGTCTTTTCCCGGAAACATGTTTTGAAATTTGAACATAGACCCTATCTGTGTTCTCTGTACTATTTGTTGCTTTTTGCTAGTCTACTGTTTTGCTGAAAATGATGAAACCTAAGACAGATTATATACATTTATTTAATCAATGCTTTGGCCACATTGAGATTATTCCTCTTTTCTTCCTAGAAACATGGGAAATTAATGATTATTGATTAATCTTAATAAATTATCAGTGTTTTAGAAGTTTTTTATCATTGGATATTTTTTCTACTGAGCAGTAGTTCTTTAATTTTCTAGTCTTAAGATATGTGTTCAGAGCCAGCTTTCTTGGAAGCACAGAAAGTAACTGAAGTTTTTCTGAATTATCATAATTATTTCACACAACTGTTCATATTTGGTTTGTAGTATCATATATACAACTTTGGGATGTCAGATGCTTGGAGAAGTTTCACGCAGAATGCCGAATCCCATTCCATGCCCTTTCCCTTATTACAGAGAAATCCTAGCTGTCTCAACAGCTCTCACTCCTATTTTCTCTTCACATTAGTAAGGTAGTACAAGATGTGATATGAACCTAAAGCTTTCTTTGTTGAAAGAGGATAAATCACTAATTCAAAGTCTTTAATAATACATGGATTCTTCAATAATTCCTAACAGTGATCACTAACTTGACTGTGCTTTCATTTTATAACATTTGTTTCCCTTGATTTTTTTTATCTCTGCATTATTTTGTGAAGTTACATCCAAAGTATATTGAGATTTTCATATACAAGTATATGAGGTTATCAACATATATTTGTATTTAGTTTAATTTCATGCATGCACTGTACAACAATCAGAATTATAATAGTAATACTAATATATTGATATTGATTACTGAGACTGTTTTTCCAATTATTTCAGTCATATGTTTATAGGTTAAGGCTCTGGGGAAATAGCAACTATGGCTTTTGACTTTTTTGTGACTCTAACTGATTTGTATTAAATAAATACTAAAATATATTATCACAGTAAGTTAGCAAAAACCTATTAAATAAGCCTGACGTGCACATCTCTATCTAATATATATTATATATGTATTAATACATATATATATATGTGTGTGTGTGTGTAGATAGATAGACAGACAGAGAGAGAGAGAGAGAGAGAGAGAGAGAGAGAGATAAAATAGTTCCTTGGAGAGGTATTTTACAAATATTTAATTCCTTCAGTAAACTTTAAGCAAAGATTCATAAACCTTTAAGGATAGCATAGTAACTAAAATTTGCATTTTGGGAAATTTGAGAATGTGATAACAATCATTGCCTAAGAGTGATTAGACACAGTTCTTTTCATGAAAGTAATTTGGCTTCGCACCATTGGTAAACAATAATTTAATCTTTCACCAAATTATTTTTAAATAAAATATAATTTATAAGCTTATTTTTACCTAAAATGTCTCATTCAACTCTATGGTCTCATTGTCTTAAAGACTATTTTGATAAGAAAAGTCTGTAAAACTTTCTTCCAAGTATTATTATTTGATTTAAATAAACTGCCTTAACAAACGAAAATGCACAAAAAGATACATACAGGTTGCAGCAGGACTATTTTAATGCAAACTATATATTCAAAACATTTATTTTAAAAAGATATGTACTTTACTGAAACAATCTGAGAGAGACTGAACAATAGAGTTTATGAATACAAGATTAGAGTTTGCTGTAGAGATACTACCTAGCTAATACACCTTTTAAGTATAATTTGTGCTCTACTTTCCGTCTGGTGTATGATTAAGTTGTCCTGAATGGCTGTTCTTTCTGTATATTCACTCCTTCTGTGATGTCTTTTACAGTCTTGGTGTATGTTTATAGAAGAATATTTAGTCCCAATGTGAACTGAACAAGGCATTCCAAAGTCGATGGTAAAAGGCCCACAAGGCCTCAATCCTATACATTGCACTGTAGGAAACTGAGGGAAGGCTAGAGAGTGAGAGGTAGTCTTTCACATCCCTGAAAACGCACACACAGGAAAGGTCTACTGGGAACAGATCATATTTTGGAATACATATGTATATACACATGCATGCATGCATGTGATAACAATTAGTGACAAAAGAAGTCATGAGTTTGAAGAAGAGTGCTGGTTATCAGAGAGGTTGGAGGGAGGCAAGGAAAGGAAGAAATGCTGTAAATATATTATAATCTCCCCAATAAAATTAGAAATTTAATTAAATTTTTAGCAGCCCAGAAAAGAATATTTAAAACCACAGCTAAGAAAAAACCTTAAAAAACTTATGCAGACTTCTCTAAAATCTTCTCTCTATAAAAAAGGTAGTTTTTATTGTCAGTGCATGGGTTTCCTATTTATTGTGAGACTGTGACATAGAATATATTTGATATCTCTGTGTATTGATGAATTGAACAATATCTCTGCTGACTGTTAAAAATCATTTAATGAGCCCAGATGACATTCCCTCTAAATTGCACTTCTCTGGATTGGGCTGGAATAGTTTTTCCTTTCAAATTTCCTAGAAATGCTGCAGTTACCTGACTCTGGATGAATAACATGATGCCAAGAAAAAGTATTTTCCAACTTTTAAAAACTTTTAATTTTGAGTAATTTTGATTATAAACAATCTTAATAATATAACTTAATCATAGAGGCAATAAGTCACTGTGACAGATTTATGGTTATTTTCGTTAATTCTGTATTTTGAATGTTATAATAATTAAGCTTGCCTTCCAAATTAGCTTGAAATATTTTCTTTACATTTCACATTCATATTTCCTCATCTTCTGTAGGGCTTTAGATTAAAAGATCTGATTAATGCCATCAGGCAATAGTTTCCATATTTAGATTTAGAAAATAGATTCAAAGTTAGGAAATATACATTTTATGACCGTTAATTGAACATTTTTGTCAGCACTATAAAGCAAGGAGGATAAAGAGAAAATTGCCCATTTTCTATAAACAAACATAGAGACTATTTTCTTATTAATAATTGTGTCCTGCCCAGTTCCCACAATCATAAAGTCCCAAAGAAATCACACAGGGGGTCTACATTAACTATAAACTTATTGGCTCCTTAGCTCAGGCTTTTTATTTACTCTTATAACTTATATTAGCCAATTATTCTTATCTGTGTTAGCCAAATGGCTCAATTCCTTTTTCAGCAAGGCAGTCACATCTTGTGTCTTCTGTGACTGGGCCAGGGCTGTAGAGGAATGGGCTTCCTTCTTCCCAGAATTCTCCTGTTCTCTTTTACCTCTACTTCCTGTCTGGTTGTCCTGCCTATACTTCCAACCTGGCTACTGGCAAATCAATGTTTATTTAAAATATAATTGACAGAATGCAGACCATGGTCCCACACTACTTCCCCCTCTTTAAAAAACAAACAAACAAACAAACAAGCAATCCAAAAAAACCCCAAAACAACAATAAAACCAAGAACATCCATCATAGTACTTTATCACAAACCCTGTTCAAATGATCTGTCTCCCACAAGAGCCAGAGGTCATGCTAGCAGCATTGCTCAGAAAGCTGACATTTGAAAACTGCACTGACTTTCTTCCTGCTGTGACTGCAGAATCAGGAAAATCTCTTTTAAAGGAGCTATGGCAGGCCATCAGCAAACAGCAAAAAGTCATGTTGAACTCTCTATATTTTTTCTTCTAGAATTCCTTTTTCAAGTCCTCTCAGGTTTTATGTGGATTTAGTTGACCATGTTAGAGGCGCCAATTGTTGGAGGAGGGAAGGTGGCCCTTGTTTGTCCCTGTTGCCCGGCTAGCTTACACCCAAAATAACTACACAAAAAACCTGTATTAATTAAAACACTGCTTGACCTTTAGCTCTAACTTCTTATTGACTAACTCTTACATATTAGTTTAACCCAAATCCATTAATCTGTTTATCGCCACGTGGCAGTGGCTTACCAGAGATTCTAACTGGCGTCCATCTCCAGCAGAGGATCCATGACTTCTCTGACTCTGTCCTTCCTCCCAGCATTCAGTTCTGTTTTCTCCACCTAAGTTCTGCCCTATCAACTGCCTAGGACAAGGCAGCTTCTATATTCATTAACCAATGAAAGCAACACACAAGCTGAAGGAACTCCTATACCACGTAATATTTTTTTTTATCTTGGTATCATTTTCTTATTTTTCAAGGTCTTTATTATTATTATTACTATTATTAAAAATTCACCTCCTCCCCGCCTCCCATTTCCCTCCCCCTCCCTCCATTCCTCCTTCCCCTCTCTCTTCAGTCCAAAGAGCAGTCAGGGTTCCCTACCCTGTGGGAAGTCCAAGCCCCCACCACCCCATCCAGTTCTAGGAAGGTAAACATCCAAACAGACCAAGTTCTCCCAAAGCCAGTACATGCAGTAAAATCAAAACCCAGTACCATTGTCCTTGGCTTCTCAGTCAGCTCTCATTGTCAGCCATGTTCAGAGAGTCCAGTTTGATCACATGCTCCATCAGTCCCTGTCCAGCTGACCTTGGTGAGTTTCCATTAGATCAGCCCCACCATCACAGTGGTTAGGCGCACCCCTCGTGGTCCTGACTTCCTTGCTCATGCTCTCTCTCCTTCTGCTCCTCATAAGGACCTTGGGAGCTAAAATATATTGTACATATCGTTTTTAATTATTTTCCTTATACAACAAACTATTGGTTTACATATTAATATAACACTAATATAAGAATTGGAATATCACTATCAACAGCAATTATTTTATCTTGAACTAATGTTACTTCCCTTGTTGGATCCACAGTGGCCTTGATTTATTATGTTGGTCAGTAGTTCTACTAGTAACAGAATGCCATGTAGCACCAGAATTAATATTTGCCTAACAAACACAGCTTCATTTTATAATAGGCTTGAAAATATTGATATTATAGAGTCAGGATAATGTTGGATGAGGGCACTCATTTTGTTCCAAGCTGCTAGGGTAGCTTAGACCCGAAATAATCACACAGAAACTGTATTAATTAAGACCCTGCTTGGCCCATTAACTCTAGCTTCTTATTGGCTAACTCTTATATCTTAATTTAACCCATTTCTGTTCATCTGTATGTGACCACGAGGTCATGGCCTACCAGCAAATTTTCAACATGTCTATTTCAGCAGATCCATGGTATCTCCCTGACTCTGTCTTTCTTCCTCCCAGCAATCAGCTTAGCTTTCCCAGCCTACCTAAATTCTACCTTGCTATAGGTCCAAAGAAATTTCTTTATTCATTAATGGTAATCACAACACACAGAGAGGAATCCCAAATTATGGTAATGCTTAACATATGGAAGTCCTACATTTTACTATGATAAACATGTCTTGCAAAATAAATACCCTAACGAGTTCTTTGTTTCTACTGTAGGCAGGATCCAGTGCTAAGTGTTGTTCATTAAATGTAGAAATCAAATATTTGTTGATTTATGGGTATAAATGAAAAAAATAGGATTATGAAAGATTTGTGTGTTTAGATCAGTTGTAATTGCTTAGAAATGGCAATAAATACACTTACAAATTCAAATAAGGAACATGTTATATTGTTGTTAATTGGCTTCATAAAAATTATCCTTTAAATCTTGGCTGTAATTTGCTTAATTATCTATTTATTGCCTCCAGTAAATAGTTCACAGAAATAAATGACAATTAAAGGCACTCATCTCAGAAGTCATCACTCTCATATAAATTTCCTCTTAATCATGTAACCTATTTTTATTTAAGACAACCACCTGAGGCTAGAAAGTTAATTTACCCTTCTTGTGTTTTGTCAGTCTGAAAGTGCAACTTTCTTTTAAACTAATTCAAAATGACTTATTTATATTTCCAGTTAGTAAATCTGTGTACTGTTTAATAATTTTTTGTCTGAGGAAACACATAAACAAATATATGTAGAGAATGAATGGTTCTCCAAGTGCTGATGCTAATCATTGCAGGATATTCAAAAAATAAACATCATGGTTTGCGAGCACTGTTTTTCCACTGAATTTTACCAAATCCCAGTGAATATTTTGTAGCTTGAGAGCTTTGCCACATAGATGAATAAAATTGGAAAAATATTGAGATGGACAGATTTGATTCTCTGTAGCAACAAAGGCAACCAGTGAAGAATCACACAGTCCTTGAATATGTGTTAGGAATATCAGGTCAGAAAGGGAACGTGTCCATAGCTTACAGTGGTAGAAAAGTGAACTGAACAAACATGGCTCACACCATGCTGTGATTGCACACAAACATCTAACCTCAAGGAGATACTTCTTTATCAAGTTCTCTGGAAGACATGAAGGATCTTCTTGCAATTCTTGTTCAGTTGGGTCTACTTTGTGAATACTTTGTTTCTCAACTAGAAGCTATTGAAATAAAAACTAAATTATCCTCTACATGTTATATTATGGATTTTATGAGTAGTTTTTTAACATACTATGTCAAGCTATTGTTCATGACAGAAAAGAAGATTTCAATTATTCTGGTAAATGTAACATGAGGGCCGGCTTGTTGGGGTATCTGTTCCTGCCCGGTACCCTACAGCCAGCATACCCCAAGGAAAATCACACACAGGACTCCATAAGATTATAAACTGATTGGACCATTAGGTCAGGCTTCGTGTTAACTCTTATAACTTATCTTAACCCATTATTCTGATCTATGTTAGCCATATGGCTTGGTACCTTTTTCAGCTGGGCCAGTTACAAGCTGCCTCTTCGGTGGTCTGTGCAGGAGTGGGAGAGGGAGCTTCTGCTTCCAGAATACTCCCAGTCTCTTTGCTCCACCCCTACTTCCTGTCTGGCTTTCCCGCCTATACTGCCTGCCTGGCCAATCAGCATTTTATTAAAATATGATTGACAGAATACAGACAATTCTCCCACACCATTTCCCTCTTTTTTTTAAAACAAAGGAAAATACCCATAGTCCATTTGTTGGGAAAGTGGGCATAGTATTTCAAGCTAATTCCTGCTGGTTGGGGGCACTGATGATCTTATGGGGACCTAAAGAAAATTTAGAGTTATAATCAAGTCCTGACTGGAGTATCCTGTGAGTCTTGATCATCTCAGGCGGCAGTCTTGAATCTGTTCTGGATGTAGAATTCAGACATCTGGGCCATCTGTTCCTGTCGGAGATTTCTCAGGTGGCCTTCCTTGATCATACTGGATTTTTCGTAACTCAGAATGAATCCACAGCCTCTTATTTTCTGTGGAAACAAAAGCACAATCTCTTCTCCAAAGTACCATACCTTTTGACTTCAATTTTGAAGCCAAGGTATTTTCAAAATACCTATCTTGGGTTAGTTCAGCGGCATTTATAAACAAAAGTCTTTTAGCAGCTGTTGTTCCTTCCTCAGCATTCAAACAATTCAAAGAGAGAATAATAGCATACAGTATCAAGATTCTCTGTTTATTTTACATCTTTATGCAGCTTTATTTCAACCTCTATTTCTTTTATTTTTACTTTTAACTTTTGGCTTTTTGAGACAGGTTCTCTGTATATATCTTTGTCCTGAAATAACTCTGTAGACCAGGCTGTCCTTGAACTCACAGAGATCCCACTGTCTTTGCCTCCCCAGTGCTGGGATTAAAGGCATGTGCTACCACACCTTAAACTCATAGAGATCTGTCTCTGCCTCCCAGGCATTGAGATTGAAGGTGTCTGCTCTCACACCTTGAAATCACAGAGGTCAATATACCTCTACCTCCCAAGTGTTGGGATTAAAGGTGTGTACCATCACACCCAACTACTTTCTTTCTTTTTACTTTAAGAACTTTAACTTTTATCCTGCATATATTTTTAACACACTGTAAAATATTTAGAGGTTTTTCTTTGTCTTTGAATCTCTCTTTACTGTATATCTCTCTTTATCTGACCACATGAGTCTTTAAGGAGAGGATTAAAGCCGTGGCTTTGACGGCTAGATCCAGTCTATTTCTTAGCTTTCCAGACTCATGGTAGAGGTACCACTGGAGCCATTTTTACTGCCACAACTCTATGGCATTTCAAGGTCCTTGCTATCCAGCAAGCAAGCTGCAGCATTCTGCTCACAGACCACACTCAGTCAGCCGGCCTGCCTGAAAGAGTCAGAGTTTGTCCTGACAGGACAGCCCAGAAAGTCGGCATTTTAAAAAAGCACAGCTTTTTTCCTGCTACGGCTGAAAACACGAAAAGCATGCGTTCAGCTTTTCATCAACACTATTTAAGTGTTTCGTGGCAGGACCTCTTAAAAGAGCTGCAGGATTTTGCAGCTAAAGCTAAGTCAGGAAGCCTCTCTTAGATGAGAGCACTTGCTTGCCTCTAGCAAGCAGAGCAGACCCAAGAAATTGCTGCTACCAAGAAACCATGCATAATGCTGTTATTTTGTTCTAGAATTACTTCCCAAGCTGTCTCAGGCTTTATGTGGATACAGTTGTCCACACGTTGGCACCATATGTAACATGATGGGGCCGGCTTGTTGGGGTTTCTGTCCTGCCTGGTACCCCACAGCTGGCAAATCCCAAAGAGAAATCACACACAGGACTCCATAAGGTTATAAAGCTGATTGGTGCATTAGGTCAGGCTTCTTGTTAACTCATAACTTATATTACCCCATTATCCTTATCTACATTAGCCACATGGCTCCGTACCTTTCTCAGCTGGGCAAGTTACATGCTGCCTCTTCGGTGGTTTGCGCAGGAGTGGCAGAGGGAGCTTCCTAGAATACTCCCAGTCTCTTTGCTCCACCTCTACTTCCTGTCTGGCTTTCCTGTCTATACTGCCTGCCTGGCCAATCAGCGTTTTATTAAAATATGATTGACAAAATACAGACAATTCTCCCACACCAGGTAAATCTCATTAGAGGGAAGTTTAAAAAGGAGCAAAGAACCACTATCATCATCAGATTTGAGACTGTAGTGGATGAACTTTAATTATAAACTATATCATTTTGTAACCATTTAAAATGCTGGCCATTGAAGTGCATTTTTGATGGGATATGCAAAGATCAGATAGACCATGTGAAAGTACCTGAGAAGCCCTAAAGGCAACATACAAATTAAGGTAGATGAGAACAACAGATATATCTAGGTGGTCATCAGTAAAATTCAACTATCAACAAGAAAAAGGAATATTGTTACCAAAACAGAAAGTATGAATGAATGAATGAGTGAATGAATATTTAACAGGTCCTCATGTAAGTCAGTCCTGGAAGCAGCATCTTACATTGTCTCTTTTGATACCCATTCTATAGGTTTCAATGTATGTCATAACTGACTCTCAGTAGAGACTATTTACCTTCTCAACTCTGTATTCAGGGATTTCACAGTGTACATTTAAATTAGTCATTGAGGAATGACTCACTATTTAATTAGCCATCTTGGAATAATTAACCATCTAGAAATCAGAAAAAGCTAGAAATCAAGGCCTTTTCCTCTACTTTCTGAGAGTAAGGCTGTTAAGCACTCACCACCAAACTCTTTATTAGCTTTAAATAATAATAAATATTATATACAAAATATATTCTAACTCTAAAGGTCTAGAACAAGGGGAAATATGTTAAAAATTTTATTGAATTTAAAGACTCTTATTTAGTTGGGATGTTTTCAGACATCCATAATATCCTCAGATTATACCCATGAAATATTTAGTTAACTCATTAATTTATATCTATATAACTTATTTCAAATGAAAGTGTTTATGATTTTTTAACAGACTTTTCGGTCATAATTCATAATAGATAGATTATGATTGAAATAATAAAATGTGATTCACTACTAAATTTAAGGTTTCTTTAGAACAAATCTTTATAACATAAACCATTCTGTGTTACTTTGCAGTGAGGCCCACAGTAATTGAAACTGATGTTTATGTAAACAGCATTGGACCAGTTGACCCAATAAACATGGTGAGTACAGCCTGTTATAATACAGGATTCCTGAGTGCTTGCCTTCTAGAAAAATGAAGTGTGTGATTTAAGATAGTTTATGGTGAAGCAATTTTTTTTAAAGATTGTAATTACTATTGTACTGGTTAACTTACCAATTCGACACAAGCAAGATCATCTGAGCAGAGAGGACCTTCATTGAGATAAAGGGACTATCAGATTGACCTGTATGCAAGTGTGCAGGGGATTTTCTTAATTAATGATCAATGTGGGGGGACCAAACTCACTTCCCACATGTAGCACTTTGGGCGGTGCTACCTCTTGGCAGGTGTTCCTGGGTTGTACAAGGAGCAGGAGGAGCAAGCTATGGAGAACAAGCCAGTAGTAGGCAGAATTCTTCCATGATCAAGGCTCAAATTTCTTCTACAAAGGTTTTACACTTTTTAAGTTACAGATGCTACATTCCTCAGTGATGGACTGTGACCTGCGAGCCAAATAAACACTTTCTTTATCAAGCTGAATTTGGTTGTGGTCTTTATTACCACAATAGAAAACAAACTAGGAAAACTGTGTCAAGTATTGGCCAGTGGAATCAAAACACTCCTTATGGAAGAATTAGTAGCTTCTTATTGCAATGGATTGCATTTATAATGCATAAATAATTACTATTGGTTCTATCAAAAGTCGATCTCTGATGAAATCTGGAAGAAGAAAAATTAGGAAGCCCAATGGAAAAGGGTTATGAGATTGAAAAGGCATTTAGGGAAAAAACAAATAAAACACATAGTTTATACCAGCAATATTGATTAAAGTTATTAATTAAAAATAAATAAATTTAGAATTAAGAATAAATTAAATAATACTTAACTAAGAAAAAACTTTTTAATGTTATAGGGAAGCTACAATTACCCCATTCTAGGAGCCATACCCTTTGTCTACAGAATGGGGTCAGGAATGTGCTGTAATATAGTCTAGTTTTCCTGGGTTGCTGTAAGCAACCAGATGATTATGCCAGAGAAAACCTCTTCAAAACTATGCAGGGGAGAAGTAAGTTCTTCATGGGCATTGCTTGTAGATACTTTCTCGCTCTACCCTTGCTATGTTCTGTCTGTTTGTGTCTCTTTCAGTATGTTTTTAAAGAATTGCTTTTCTCTTTGAAAATATGTATATGATGTGATGTAAATACAGTATTCATGAGTGAAATGCTTAAAAATCAAAAATTTAAATTGAAGAAAGTGTGTGTGTGTGTCTGTGTATGCACACATGTGTGTATGTGCCAGTTTGACTGTCTTTTGTGTGTCTTTGTGGATATGAGTACTACATATTAAAAGCAATTATGGATATCCAAGCACATGTACACAGAGACTCATTTCCACAATTGTTTTTCACATGTGGTGCTTTCTTGCGATAGAACTTAGAGTCCCAAACAGGCTTGTCAAGTAGTCTACAAATGAACTATGTGCCTAGCTCATTAACCTCTTCATAGCTGGAGAAGTAGCATGATATGGTTAAGTCTGCCTGTTTGTCTTTCTCATAATAGTACTACACCATACTCGGTTTATCTTATTCCTGGTTCAGCAGTGAAGCATGCTGATTGCTTCTCCAGAAGTCCTGTGTTTGATTCCCATCACCCCTATGAAAACTCATAACGATCTATAACTCAAAATCCATGATACCGGACACCTTCTTTTAGGGGAACTGCACACAAATACTTCATGGACATATATGCAGGAAAGACATACATGCATTCAAATAATTATTGAGCTGTTCTTCTGAGTATGGTGGCACTAACTTCCACAGCTGTCTTCATTGATGACCACAATGCCAGCATTTGGACAGTACCATAACTGATCATTTCATAACCATAACGGATATAATAGTCACCTTAAGGCAAGTGAGTATGAACAGGATTTTGTTAAAGAGATTTGAGTTGATAATGGGGGGCCACATTGGACTGACCTAGAAAATGATCTTAATTATGGGCTAACGCTCAGGTGAAAGACAGGGTTACAACTAGGTCTTTGTCAAGAATTATCTTAACCTCTTTCTTTTTAAAAGCTAATTAAATGAAAGTGCTATTGAAACTGACACTAAATATGCTGGGAAAAATGAAAATCACAGTCATAAAAGGTCTAATAAGAAGCCTGTGTGGAAGATAATTTTAACTAAGGAATTTAGGACAAACAAAACTCACATTTCATAAAATGAACAAAATTGTTTTGCTGTGAGTGTAGTCGAGTAATAGGATGTGAGCACAATTCAACAGACAAGAGGGTAGCTTCACATTTTTTTTCAGTAATTGCCCATACAATTGCAGTGAGGCCAAAAATATTCATGTAACTGCTTTTTAGACCAGATATTTTCTTTGTTACAAAAATGTTTTTTTTTTCCTTTGGAAGATTACTACATTAAGGAACACATTATAAGAAGTAAAACTTATTGTCATAATTGAATACAGATTTCTTCCCCTTGTTTCAGGGTTCGATTATGAATTTGTCATATCATATTCCTGTAAAAATGGGATATTTCATATTAACTGCATGAATGGATCAGTCAATTAATAGATAATTTTCTTAATTATTGTTTTGAGAACTTACACTAAAATGAATACAGAATATCTAATGAAGGTTTGAAAAAAACTAAGTACTGTTAAGAAGCATTATTATTTGCTTACATTATAATTAAAATGCTTAAATATAAGTAGAAATTCAGATATACCCAGATCTGAAGGCAACATAATGTCAAATGATATTAATTAAATGAAAAAAAAATTCTGCCTAGTGAATTTTCAGTCTTTGAGAAGTAGGTATGATTTTCCTTTGTTGATCACCCATAGCCCCGTAAATACCTTTTGACCTGTGCATAAAAAACATCAAGGGTTAAAGTTATTCCTGCAGCAAAGTCAACAAAAAGTAGGTATCGAGAAAGCTGAAGAGCTCATGTACAACTATAGGGGACTAAACAGAAGATTAGTTGGTGTAAACAACTTCAACTGACAATTACAAACATGCACTGGATATGAGCTCCTCAGTGGGAACACTGGAAATGAAAGACAGGGAGAAGCGACCTTTACAAACATGTTAGGAGGGAGAAAACACCTCACATTTGCTGAACGTAATCCCTGCTATCCTAGCCATAAGATTGGCCTCTCATGTAGTCAAGAATACAGTTTCTGAAACTGTATAGACCTTCTTGATAGAATTTTTAACTGGCTTTGAGAACTGATAGGTGGGTGAGAACAGGAATCCAGATGTGAAGTTTATAATTCAGAGATCATTTGGAGACTCAGTGGAACTGTACTTCAGAATAACAAACTGACAGATTAGACTACATGGCAAACAGCACAAACAAGCTTGGGTCATTTTACTAAAGAAAGTGAAAATATACTAGTCAATATTGTAAATAATTAACAAGCACAATCATTTTCAAATTAATATCAAAAGCAAAGGAAACCCAGGAAAAAATTTAAACTAATGTACAAGTAGAGCAGCAAAGTCAGAAGCACAGTTCAAAACGGAATGGAGGGAGAGGGTGGCCCTCAGCAATCACAAGGAAGAGAATTTGTTTTGTTTTGTTTATTTTCAAGTGTTTAGTGGAATGGGAAATTGTCAAAACTGTGGTGTGTGTGTGTGTGTGTGTGTGTGTGTGTGTGTGAGAGAGAGAGAGAGAGAGAGAGAGAGAGAGAGAGAGAGAGAGAGGTGGGGAGACTGGGAGTATATGTATGTGCCCATGTCTATGTCTGAATATTTGTGCTGAGAATTTTTAAATGATGTGTTTTATTTTCACTGTATTGTCCTATGAATAAGAAAGGCAGATGCAAAATTACCTCCACTCTTTGTAGACTGACTCTTGTCCCATTGTCTCTCCTTTCTTCTATTCAGTTGCTTTTGCATTTAGGAAGAAAAAGCCTGAGATATAGCTTTTACACATCGAAGAAAATATTTTCTTTGCTTTTACTATATAAACAGGAAATGTCACTGTGCCAAGTACATTAACTTGAAAAATTAGGAGGAGGAAATGTGGCACAAGAATAAGACTGATTTTTTTTCTTCTTCTCAGATTGCATGTGCTGTGGAGGGGAGAAAATGATTTTGGTACTTGGGGGATGATGTACAGCTGTAAGATTTGAAGAAATACACCAGAACTTTTGACTTTTATGTTTGTTCCCTTGGCTTTTATGGTACTTAAAGTCTTACCACCACAGATGAGTTTCCTTACCCATGCATCTGTATTAACTTTTATCACCAATTGCTTATAATCTACTTTTTTTTTACCACAAATCTTATTTTAAAAGAATGTAACATATTTTTAATATAGCACTATCAAAAACAAATTAAAATTGTACATGAGTAGCATCTCCTTCTCCTGGCCTCTTAGATCCTGTGTGCTCATTTGCCATGTTATTAGTGCCCACAATTTAAAATTTCCTTGCCTTAGAATAAAACCTCCTTTGGTGTTGTTTTGTCAACCTTATTTTCTATGTTTCTGAAGCCTTTTGTTTGCATTTATGATGTGTGTATAGAGGTCAACTTTGTGGAAATTGTTGTGTTCTTCCCCCTATGACCTGTATTCTGAAGATCAAACTTGAGTCGCTAGAATGACATGAGAAAGACTTCTACCTGATGATCAATCACATTGGCCCAACACTCATTTTTTTAGACTTTATCATATTTATTGTTGATTGTCTTATAAAAATTTATGCAGTTACTTCTCAGAAATATAAGGCATCTTTCTATGAGAGATGAAAAAATATCAAAAAAGTTGCTCTATTTTGGAAAAAAAGAGACTGATCTTTCAGCAAGTAGATAAATATAAATGTCAAGATATATGTATGAATCCATATTGATTTAAAATGGCGAGCCCAGTGCCACTTGTTATGAAAGAAAATTGATAATGAGTAGCTTTCCTATGTTGTAAAACAGACGTGGAGTTGGGATTCAGTCTAGTAATGCAGTCACCAGTAAACCTGGTAGGCAGGGTGAAAGTTCAAAAAGGAGGGAGAAAGGAAGAAAATAAAGGAGAAAAGAACAAGGAGTGTAATGGTGAAGTTACACATGTGGCATCTATGATCAAAATTTCCAAAACATGGTAGGCCTTTATATTTGTCCTGCAATATAATTTGGGCAAGAAAAATCAGGTGAGCATAAAAAGACGGAGATTGAAAATGTAGAATAATTATTTTGTAAAAAAAATATTATAGGCACTAGAAATAAAATAAGAATGCTTTGTGGAAAATTATACTTAGTCTTCTGTGAAATTAAATATTTAAATGTGCATATGAATACACTTATGTCTTACAAATAGTGTTTTTCACACACAGAAACATGGGTCCTAATGGCTTTTCAGGTTTCATTATTTTTCTGGGAATTTCTCTGAGTATCTCTGAACATCACTTCAGGATTGCTCAATTCTTTCAGAACTGATGATCATTTGGGTAAAACTTATTATACAGTGAAAATACAAACATAAACCTGTAAGTATAAATCTTTAGTTTATTTTTTCCATTTAATAGAGAAATATGAAACAAAGCCAATTGAAACGATGACATGAAAGGACATGAAAACAAGTATGAGCACTCTT
Organism: Myodes glareolus; assembly: GCF_982192425.1. Classification (NCBI taxonomy): domain Eukaryota; kingdom Metazoa; phylum Chordata; class Mammalia; order Rodentia; family Cricetidae; genus Myodes; species Myodes glareolus. The sequence goes on from NC_142033.1 coordinate 36,686,767, forward strand.
GGAAAACAGGATAAATTTCTTCAGACCACCAACAAAGTACCCATTTTCCTTTGTCTGGAAATAGATAGGTGATAAATTTTGTTACACGTTCCAAAGTCACAGGAAACTAAGCCATTCCTATGATGGCATCATGATGGGAATTTCTGAGTTATTTTTCCTTGGTTAAGGTTACCAGCTGTTTGTCCACAATACTACCTCTGACCGCTTCAGAAAGTTTTTTTTTTATGTTAACACCAACAGTTTTGAATAAATCAAGCTAGCTACTATAATGTGGTTGAGTGTCACACAATCACATGAGAACTTAAGAGAACAAATTCAGTTCCTCAAGGACAGTCTTGGCCTCCTGAATCGCTAACTTCCTGTCTGCTCTGCAGATTTTAGACTAATCACACTTCTGATAGCACAGGAGCCCATTCCGTATAAGTGGCCATTTTCACTTTCACCTGCCCTTCTAGCCTATCTGCTCTTTCTCTGGACAAGCTGATCAAATACAAAACCATGACGCAGCTTTGTGCAAACCTGAGTGCTTAGTGTCTGGACATGCATGTTGATGCTGGCCTTGCAGTGGAGTCAGAGTCTCTCTAAGGCCAGGGAAGTACATATCTTTTTTATTATGGGTTTTTATTAGGAGTTCTGTGACCATACTAATTTTTATGTTTTACACTTAAATTACAAGCAAATGGTCATAAATTTGTATCTAATAGTAAATACATGACTAATTATGATATAGAGAATCAACAATGATTTATTAGTACTTTGGGTTCTTTTACCCCAATTTTTGTATTATGTGTATTTATAGCTATTTTTATATCTCAGAAAAATTGAGAATTTTATATTAAGTTGGCAAGAGTGATTACAGATATAAAATGTTCTGTGAATTCAAGGAAAGTACATCTCTGACACACCAAAACAAAACCACTCCTTTGTTATGTGAGGTTTACACTCCTTCACCATCTTAAGAGGTTCTGCGTTTTAGAGTCTTGTGACCCATTTGTTAATCACAGTCCTTGTATTGTTCAAGTTTCTGACTGAATGTACCTTATATCAAGTCTTTCTGAATTTTCCCAGCTGAACACAATCTCTACCAGTTTATTTCATTTTATCTATACCTATCTCAACTTTAATCCAATTTCAAGTTTTTAGTAAGCTCAGATGCATATCTAAGAGGCTTCCACTGTTGTCCTCTTGAAGCACACAAATTGAAAGATTACATTAACTAAACTGTCAAAAATTGCTTGCTGAACAAGTTATCAAATTAATATGCATGATAATTCCAAGCTCCATTCACAGAAATAAACAGGCCCCAGAGCCAAAAGTTTCCCATTTGAATCAAGGATTCATGGGGATTTATTGATTATCTTTCTTGTATTGTCATATGACCTCCATGAACATTTGAGAGAATAAGGTCATCAAAATATTTTACTTATTGTGATATTCTCAAGAAGCTTTTGTTCTTACAATAATTTAGCAAAATATATTTGATATCTGTGAAATGTTTACTAACACTCATATAATATGGGTTCACTGTTCATCTCTCTGCCTGCATTTATCTGAGTATACTGCTGGCCATGGTTTAATTTAGAATTTTATTTTAGTCACGTGATCAGTTAGTTTGAGTAAATATTAATATGAATGTAGACAGACAAGATCAGGATCACTCTAACTACACAATAAAGTTTTGCATCTGTATCAATTGCTTAGGAGGGTTATGACTTTTGTATTTTTTCTATTCCAAAAGCAAATAGAATCCCACCTCCAAGACTGCGTTAACCAGTACTTATAAGTGTGAGATGAGGTACATAGCAGCAATATGCAATTTTGGTTACTGTAGTAATATACATTTATGGGTTTACTGACTATCTTATAAATCAGAGTAGCACACTTTTCACATTTATTTCTTTTGTTGGTTAAATTTCAAGGAGACAGTAAAATTTTCATGTCATGTCAGCCTCAAGTATTAAATGTACTGTTCCTCTCTCAAAATGTTTCTTCTAGAAGGTATTGTACTTGTTCTGAGTCAACAGAAATTCAATTTCAATTTTTTTTCTTATTTTAATGCAGATGATTATAACCTTTAAATAGGAACATGAAGTACAAGAACAGAGTTTGATCATTTTCTGGAAATTACTCTACTATGAATGAGTAAACAAAATTGGATTTTTTGATTACAAATAAAATGGCACAGACTTTAATAACCTTCTTATCTCAGCTAGGCATTTATTAAGGATTAACAGTTTAAAGGGCTTGGGACTATAGCTCCTGCAAGGCTTTGTGAAGGACAGCTTATCAAGAAATGTGCTCTGCATTTCTTTCTTTTGATCATATTAATTGTGAGTAGATCCTTTTACTTTTCTTTAACATTTTATCTTTAGGGAAATCTGACCTGTTAGAAATCATAATCCCTCCAACAGCTGTGTGCACATTAGAATTATGTATTATAAAACACATTTCTGTGCAGAACATATGGCTGTGCAGTTAGAAAGATCTGGATTTGTGGCCCAACTTTGGAATTAATACATTCCTTCAGCTGCTGAATGGTGTTTATGATGTTTGCAAAGTTCTATTACTGGAAATGTAATTCTCAAAGGCTACTTCTGATGATATCATAGGAACTTGAAATTAAGTATGCTTAAGTGTCATGATGCTCTTTATACTAGCCAATGTTCATTTTTCCCAAGACCACAATCCTGTCTCGTTTCTTATGAAATTTCTGCTATATTTCCCCAATTCAAATATATGATTTGACCTCAGCTAAACAGCATTGGTTATATTCTCTTTCCAACCTGTACAGGCCCTTCTTTCTGTTCATATTTATTGTTACAAAACAACTTTCCATCATTGGCAAAGTCAGTGTTGGACTTAAAGGAGCTAATCATTTGAGTAAGTGGAAAGAACATTTAAATAAATCTCACTTATCTCCAACATTTATTAAATGCCATTGGTCCTGACAAGGAAGTGAGAAAAGGTGTTAAAGATAATATATGTCCATGTATTTTCCATAAGATTCAAGGAATCAGTCAGGTCAGTAACATTAGCTTTAGTAAACAAATATAGAGATTATGTAGCATGCCACTGATAATATTCATTAAATGATTAAGAATCTAAGCCACAAGTGTGTGATAAAATGAAGCTTCCCTCTCAATTTATCTCTATATTCCAGTAACCAAATTATAAATATTCTTGCAGAAATCTAGGATTTGATCCAACTTTCCTACTGATAAGTTGAATCCCAGACTGTTTCCTCATTAATCTCCCTGGCTTAAAAAATAGATATTAAATATTCATTAACCAAACTCACAGTCATGCTTCCATTTCTTATGGTAAATATTTCCTTTCAAGCCAATTGACCAATTGCAAATATCACATCAAGAAAGACAACTCAATCTTCCCTGCTACATGTAGCCAATATAGTACTTCATAATTTTAAGCATTTTCCTTCCTCTTTTAATGTCTAAGTTGTGTACACATGCAAGCAAAGAGTCACACAGAGATGATAAGTTTTTTCAGTTCCTTTATTCTATACCACATATTATTGTTCTTCCCTTAAGTTTTGTAGAAAGTTTTAATGCTTATAATAAGATTGTAGGCATTTTGTCAGGACACAGACATGGGTAATACTTGATCTCAGGGCTCTTTCTTAACTGCACGACTTTCTCCTTTCTGTGAACAGAGTGTTGAGACATAGGTCCTTGCTATGAGAACTGGAATATGAACACAAGGTTTAGCTTTGTAAATGTCCATCAGAAATTATGAACTCTGATATGGGGAAGGTTCTTTACCTTTCATCATTTGATATTTTTGGAAAACATTTATTATTGTGACATTTGCTTCACAAAGTGTTGGAAAGTTTTAACAACAGGATAGCATTCAGAATGATTATTGTGATATTTAGCATGTTGTAATTGTTTAGCTGGTTCCGTTGTGGTCAATATGAGACACTAAACACTACTGTCCAGACATTTAATGTTGCTGTCTTGAAATGATGGGAATCTAATGCTCAGACTAAAGACATTTTTAGTGATTTTAGGTAATTTGATGGATATTTACCCCTTGAATTTGGACATGCTTATGGAGGGATAGTGTAAATATAACCAAATTTATCAAGGCTAACAATAAGATAGTTATTAATTGCTGAAATTGATGAATTATGATACTGAAAAAAGCATAAAAGGTTAAGGCCAGAGAAGGCATCTAGAATTTATGAATTTTGCTTTATATGAATCACTTGAAATAATTTGCAAAGAAGTTTAAAATATCAAAATTATTTTCTTCCAAAGAATGAATCTAAGTGCTATCAATTTATAGGAAATTTGCACTGTAAAAATTTTAATTTCTAAGGAAAACATCTAAAATGATAGCATTATTAATGTCGTTATCTTTCAATTTTGTAGGAGTACACCATAGATATAATTTTTGCCCAAACCTGGTTTGACAGCCGTTTAAAGTTCAATAGCAGCATGAAAGTGCTTGTGCTTAACAGCAACATGGTGGGGAAAATTTGGATTCCAGACACTTTCTTCAGAAACTCAAGAAAATCCGATGCACATTGGATAACAACACCTAATCGCCTGCTGCGGATTTGGAGTGATGGAAGAGTTCTATACACTCTACGGTAATATTCATAACAATATGCACTTGTATTTTCAGCTCCTGAATAGCCTTCTTCACACCAGCACAGGGGCCTCTTTCATTTGCTAAAATCTAAAATGCTGCACTATTTCGGTGATACATTTTTATATTCAAAGTTACTATCAAATGAAAGAATGGCAAAAATATTTGCACTTCCTATTTGGAAGCAGAAAAAGTTTTGACTCATATTTTAATTTTTATTCATTTATTTATTTGACGATGCTTTAAATATTTTATTTTGTATGTATATAAATTTTGTTTGCTTTTTTTACTACATAAATACCTTGTGAAAACCAGAAGAGAATCTTGGATCCCCTGAAACTGGAGTCACAGATGGTTGTGAGTCATTCTGTGGGTACTGGGAACCAATACAGGTCCTCTGCAAGATCAGTGAATGTTTAAATCCTGATTCTACTCAGCCATGATTAATATTTATAAGTGTATAATGGAAATTTCTGTGATTTTTTTCCCTTGTAATTCATTATTCTAACTTTTAGAACTGTTGTGAAACATCACCATAAAATGACTGATCCTTGAGTTCAAATCTGTCTTATATATCCCCTTCAAAATATATGCTTATTAAAAATTACTACTTTGTTTTTACTTTTTAAATTTTATTTAAAGTTACATTTCTTCCTTTCCTATACTCTCTCCAAACCTTTCCATCTAAGTTTCCCAGTTCTCCTTCAAATACTTGGCCTCTTACTTTACTGATTGTTATTGCATACATATATTTGTGTATATCTCTATGTATATGTGTATATAGATATGCATTAAATATATTTTTTAAATACAGCATGCTCAATATATATAGTGTTATATACGTTTTTAGGGATAACCACTTGGCATGGACAACCAATGAGTGTACTGTTCTCTGGGAAGAAGACCACTCATTTGCCCAGCCATTCTTTATTGTCTGTACGACTTTGTATATAGGATTGAGGCCTTGCAGCATTTTCTATTTCTACTTTGGCATGTTTCATGGTGTCATCCTTGCAAATGATCATGTGAAATTCAGAGAAAAAATCATGCATGGCCTTGTATAATGTATTACTTTTTGTGTGCCTTTGAACATATTATTTGTGCATATATATACTATATATATTATGAACATATAATTTATGAAGTTGCAAAAGCTTTATTTTTATGCAGTTGCAGAGATTGACATAGGCAAAGTAGGTACTTAGTTGACTGAAGAAGTGTTTGAATTTCATACTCGGTAGTGTGTGATGTAATATTTAGCGTTAAATTTAAGGTTATCTTTATTTTCTGTTAGACAATAGTCCATTACAAGATGTTGAAATGATGTTTTAAAATCAGATAAGTAGTTTTTGATGACTTAACAACTCTGCTTTGTAGAATACTTATTTTTTTCTTCTAAATAGATTAACAATTAATGCAGAATGCTATCTTCAACTTCATAACTTTCCGATGGATGAACATTCCTGTCCACTGGAATTTTCAAGCTGTAAGTGAAAGAAATGATAATCCTATAAGTTTGGGCTTAAAATTACTTTATCAACTTACAAAATTAAATAAAATATAATCTTAGAAATGTGTTTAATGTTATTCCACTTTTAAATTTAAAACTACATTTGTTTATTGATTTTAAATTAAAAAAATTGAAAGTAAGTTTTTAGTAAATATACATATTGCAACATAATCTTTATAAGTCAGTTTTATTTCAATGCCTTTTACTTTAGTTTTCTATTTTGCTTTGTTGAAAATAGATTTTTATGCAGTGCATTCTAATTACAATTCCCATTCCCTCAAGTCCTCCTAAGTGCTTTCCACCTCCAGTCCCACTTGAGTCACACCCATTCTGTCTCTTCTTGGAAAGCAAATAGATTTCTAAAGAATAGCAAAATAAATAAATAAATTAATTAAAGCAAATAAACTGGAGTAGAGGAAGTAAACAAACATTCCTTCTTCTCATTCTGAATACTCAAATGAGCTATGAATTTAGGTTTGCATTCAAATGATTTTACACAGCTAGACTAAAAAACTTGTTCAAACTATATCTTCCTGATGCAATATCTCTCTTTACATGATTTTAAAGTAAGTTTCAAAAATTTGTTGAGGAAAAGGTGTTTGCTTTTATAAATGATTACAAATAGGAAAATATTTTAGCCACTGGAATTCACATAAAAAATTATAAGCAGAAAGGCAGGCCTACAATCAACCCAGATATGAGAATATTTTATAAACACGTTGAATTCCTGTGTTGATTTTGACAGTATTTTTGGGGATTAAATAGTAACTACCAGGTCACAGTAATTCTAGCACATGAGAGTCTGAGATAGTTCCCAAGTTCCAGGTAAATAATAATAGAAACAATCTGAGATTAATGAATAAGGACAGTAGGACAACATCAAACTTCCCTCTCTCTCAAACTACTCGGTGCCAAAACAAAACTCATACTTGTAATCATCATAACTGTTATAAAATTCTTTAAAGCACACACATACCACACACACACACACACACACACACACACACACACACATACACACATACACACACTTCAGATAGTATTTTTTTTATATTTGACAAACTTTATAGTATTGAATGAGAGAAGAATTACACATAGTCATTGTTTGGATGGTGTTGGTATTGCGATGATTTAAATAATAATTTAAAATAATTTAAATTTCCTAAACTACATATATTTTCCTGCCATTTTTTCTCTAGATGGATATCCTAAAAACGAAATTGAGTACAAGTGGAAAAAGCCCTCCGTGGAAGTGGCTGATCCTAAGTACTGGAGGTTATACCAGTTTGCATTTGTAGGATTACGAAATTCTACTGAAATCTCTCACACAATTTCTGGTAAGGAGGAAATAGGAGCTGGCCGTGAATGTCATTGTCACTTAGGTACAGAAAGCAGAATGTAGATTTTTGTATGTTTTACTCACTGTCAAACATATCTATTTCTTATAGGAGATTATATTATCATGACAATTTTCTTTGACCTGAGCAGGCGGATGGGCTACTTCACGATTCAGACCTATATCCCGTGCATTCTGACAGTTGTTCTTTCTTGGGTTTCCTTTTGGATCAATAAAGATGCAGTACCAGCCAGAACATCACTGGGTAAGACTATTCTGCTATATCACAAGCTCTTAAAAAATAATAAATAAAACTTCATTGATGCTTATTATAGAAATATCATCTATGCTATAATGAGGTAATAACAGATAAAAAATCAGTATTATACAAAATTGAAAGGACTTCAAATAGTATAGGACTTAGCATAATAAAGAACTTGGAATTAGAACACTCATATTTTTCCTGTAAACAGGATATTTACACACATATTTACTTACGTGTGTGTGTGTGTGTGTATAAGAGTTAACACATAAAAAGCAGAGAAGGGAAAACATCTGAATCTCATTTAATAAATATTTTAATTGCATTATAACAAATGTTGACTATGTTTTAGCAGGATCAAAAATCATCAGCATTTAATTTACTGGCTAATACTGGAATTGAAAATTGATGACCAGCTGTTACAAAAGACAGATATCTGGATAGAACATGAGCTTCCTGCTTTCTAAAACATCAAAACCGGTGGAATTAGTGTGTTCCTTTTAGAGTTTCTTGTACAATGCCAATGATTACAAGAGTAATTTCTGCTTCATCCTTTAAAAAGTTGATGACAATGTTTTTATAATAGTGTACCATAGTCATCATAATATATAAGCAAATAAATGGCTGATTTTATGCATGCTTTAAGAAAGTGACAATCTATAGATTGCAAACAATATTGTGGAAGAAAAGCTTAATAATCAATTGATTCATATTCAGGGTAAAAATTCAATCACATTGTAATTATAATTTTATCTTAAAAATGTAAAGTTAAATCAGTTTTATTTTTAATAATTAATAGCTTTTCCTGTGGCTTCTGTGATAGCTGGAAAACAAGTTCACTCATATAACATAGTAAATTTAAAATAACATAAATGGGTCAGTAGTAAATCCAGAAACATTAAGTATCAGAAACAATTTAGGGGGTCTTATCATAGGTATAGAGAAAGTGAGTCAACAAAATCTATATATCTAAATTTTATTTATCATAATTCTTTCAAATATTATATGTTTTTCATTAAAAAAGACTTATTGAAACTGATTTGTATTATAATAAAATTATAGCTTAGGAAATGTGGATACTGATAATACTAATCTATTGGCATAAGGATAAATCATTATCCTGTTTTTCTTAAAATTACAGAGTAAATAAGTGAAGAGTGAGAAGTGGAGATTTAGAATTGAATCTAAATTTACCTTCAGTCTTCAAAACCTACTACATTTCTATCATATTCTTTCTAATGCTAATTATCCATGAGAGAAAATTGATGAGATTGTCTGAGAATTATTTCAGCATGTTCTAGGGACATTTGAGAAAAAAATGATTCCCATTACTTCCCCTATAATAAAGATTATTTGTAGCCATTTATACTGATTTTTTTGAATTAAAGATCTTGCTATTATATTCATATTTACAAAGAAATATTTATTTAGCATTATACTTAGCATATTTAAGAAAGTTAAACTTTCAATTCACAGAGCTATGGTTGCGGCAGTAAGAATAAGATTGGAGTTGGGGGTAGCTGAAGAGTTAACTTGGTGGTTTGGAGCACATGCTGCTCTTGTAAGCAGCCAGGTTTGATTTCCAGTGCACACATGGTGACTCACAACCATCTATAACTATAGTTCCAGGGGTTCCAAGACATGTGTCACACATACAAATATACAAGCAAAAGACTCAAACACAAAGCCCTTAAATAAGCATATTTGTAGAATGAAAATGGCTGTGATTTCAACACACAAAAAAAATACAGAGCTTCTTCTCATTTAGATGACTTAAGACTATCAGTGGTAAGAACAATAAGAAGACTGTCATATAAAGAGTAAGAGTCCAAAGATGGGCACATGAACTTGGCTCTTACCTGTATCAGAATTGCACATACTAAATATTTAGAAATATAAAAATTCATTCAGTGTATTTGAAATGCAAAATATATATTGTTATAATTCTGCATTCTTAAATTAGAAGTTTTTAAATTAAGTTCAAATTATCACAAAAGAAACTATTACATTAATACATTAGTTTAGGTTACTCATACCGAGTAAGGCAAACAAAAAATAAACAAGCCAAATAAACAAAACAGCAAAACCCTCCAATAACTGTTGCTTCAAGTAATTTGAAAAGTACTTGTTTCTAATGCACAGGTTCAGAAGTGTTCACTGTGGTGTCATATTCCATTGGGAGAGGAATTCAGAGACATCTGGTTCTTGGCTGTGTAGAGTGTGTGTGTGTAGTTCTTGACTTGAATTTTCATAGTCATCTCATCATTTAAGGTGTCTTCTGGCTTCTGTTATGGTATTGCAGTAGAATAAAGAGGGAATAAAGCAAGGAATCTCTTACATTGTGGTGTCTTCTAGACTTTAATTCTTGGCTTAGTTCCTATGGTACAATCTTACCTTCTGGCCACACTCTGCCAAAGAAGTGCCCAATGAAATTGTACTTTAAGAAAACCTCCTGTCAGCCCGGCAGTGGTGACACATACTTTAATCCCAGCACTAGGAAGGCAAAGACAGGCAGATCTTTGAGTTCGAGGCCAGCTAGTTCTAGGACAGGCTCCAAAACTACAGAGAAACCCTGTCTCGGAAAGTCAAAAAAGGAAAGAAAAAAGAAAACCTTCTGTCAACTAAAAATGTTTATTTTTTTTAACCATGGAGGAAGGGAAGAGTGAATATCAGGAGCCAACCTAAAATCCATAGTAATTTGAATCATTAAATTTCCTACACAAAGAACACAGTGAATATATTGTAGCCATGGTTACTAGTAATTCTTTCTGGCAATCATATTCTTTTGTTTCCATTGTTTATTTCAGCTGACATTATTGTTAAATTAGAAGAAAAGAATAAAAATGTTCTGCTAAATTACTTGTAATCAACTATTATTTTTCCCTTTCTTCACAGGTATCACTACGGTCTTGACTATGACAACCCTCAGTACAATTGCCAGGAAATCTTTACCAAAGGTTTCTTATGTGACAGCAATGGATCTTTTTGTCTCTGTTTGTTTTATTTTTGTGTTTGCAGCACTGATGGAATATGGAACCTTGCATTATTTTACTAGCAATAATAAAGGAAAAGCCACCAGAGAGAGGAAGCGTAAAAACAGGACTTCGGTATGTTTTATTTTTATTCTTTTTTAATAGTATTTTTGAGAATTTCATACATGAATGTTGTATTTACATTACTCTCTCCCTTTCATTTCTTCCGTCTCCTCTCTTCCTTCCAAATTCATAATCTCTTCTTTAATTTTATCATTACACATATATACATATGAGAAATAATAAGTTGTAAGAGGTGTGACCTTATAGCTTTACTTCTGCTTGTTTTGGCTTGTCAACATGGGTTGTCAATGTGATCTTGTTAAGGCAAGTAGGTTGCCGATAATTCTTAGGTATATTTCCTTATATGGGTCATAGTCTCTTAACAGATATTGTTAGCCACTGTCAAGTATAATGTTTCTATCCTCTCTTCCATAATTTTCACTTAGCCTCAGTTTTAGGAGTTGTACTCATATATATCACTTGGGATTGGGTATACCACAGTCACTCATTTTCTGAATTTTCATTATGTATATCAATACAATGCTCTCTATCTCCTGCAGAAAGAAGTTTCTTTGACAAGCAGTGAGAGTTACACTTATCTGTGGTTATAAGGATAGGTATGCTTGAACATGGTTGCAAAGCTACCTACTGACATAAGAAGCTTCTCTGGCAAAAGTTGGGACCAGGTCAAAACAATGGACATAAACATAACAACTTATAAGGCAGTTTGATAACATGACCATTAGCAGAACAACATCAATAGGTTCTCCTCTATCGTCTAATTCTTCCCTAGCCATTAGTTTTGATTAGTTTTGAAATTAGTCTTGTTTCCAATGGCCCTCGTGTGAATCAGATCTCAAGACCAGTCAAGGGAGCAACTTATATAGATAGAATTATATTATTGTACAGTGCACAGACCCTGCTTAGCAGGTCAGAAACAGAGCTATATAACATCACTGATGTCCTTTCTTCCCCCACAAGCCTGCATAACACCTTGCAATGCTATGAAAAATAGGCAATAGGTAGAGTTTCCTGGTTATCTCAGGGGTGATTTATTTTTTAAATGCCACCAATGTATTTGGTTTCTTCAGCAACAGGATCTAGTTATGGTAAACAACCTAGAGTGATGGCAAAGTACTGTATTGTTTGGGATGGTATTGAGAGTCCCTGACCAAAACTCCCAGGGAAATAACCTCATTTCTCCAAGGTTTTCTTTTAACAACCCATCTGTGCTAGGAATAGTATTGTCCACTACTCCAGAGTACTTCTGTTCAAATTTCTTTTTTTAAAAAAAAAAAGTTTTTAAATTAGCTTATAGATGACTGGGTTTCATGAGGCTTCTTTGTACGTCCTTAGTTTTGGTAAATCCATTGTCTATCCGTCCCCCCAAGTCTTTGTTTTAGTTACTGGTCTATTCCTGTGAAGAGTCACCATGACCATTGTGACTTCTGTGAATGAAAACATTTAGTTGGGGGCTTGATTAGAATTTCATAGGATTACTCCATGCTAACTGTGACAGGGAGCAAACAGGTATGGCACTGGAGCCATAGCTGAGGGCTTTACACACTTATTCATGGACATCAGACTCTCTCTCTCTCTCTCTCTCTCTCTCTCTCTCTCTCTCTCACACACACACACACACACACACACACACAAGCATACAGAGATGGAGAGACAGAGACAGACAGAGACTTGACCAAATATGGCTCTTGAAACCATGCCCATTGTCTTTTCTTTTTTTTTTCTTCAAAGTTTATTAAATTATAAAAGTTTCCATTTCCGCCCCCCTCCCAACACCCTCCCACTCCCCCCACTCCCTCTCCTCCTCCCTCTCCATCCCTAAGAGCAGTCAGGGTTTCCTGCCCCGTGGGTAGTTCAAGTTCCTCCCCTCCAGGTCCAGGACGGTGAGTATCCAAACCGACTGGATCCCAAAAAATCCAGTATATGCAGAGGAAACAAGTCTCAGTGTCATTGTCAATGGCTTTTCAGAAAGACTCCGGGCCAGACACATTCAGAGAATCCGGCCACATTCAGAGAATCTGGTTGGATCACGTGCTCGTTCAGTCCCAGTCAACTGGCCTAGGTGAACTCTCATTAGATCAGTCCCCTTGTATCAGTGGGTGATCGCACCCCTCGCGGTCCTGATTTCATTTTTCATGTTCTTCCTTCTTCTGCTCCTCATTTGGACCTTGGGGGGCTCAGTCCGGTGCTCCAATGTGGGTCTCCATCTGTATCGCCATCCATCGTCGGATGAAGGTTCCCTCTGGTCTTGCCTTCTTTGCTCACGTTCTCTTTCCTTCTGCTTCTCGTTTGGACCTAGGGAGTTAAGTCCAGTGTTCCAATGTGGGTCTCTGTCTCTATCTCCATCCATCGCCAGATGAAGGTTCTATGGTGATAAGCAAAATATTCATCAGTATGGTTATGGGCCAAGGCGGTTCAGGCACCCTCTCCTCTGTCCAGAGAACAAGCTGGGGATCTCTTCTTGGACGTGGGATCTCATTTATAATCAAGTCTCTTGTAAACCCTAAAGTGACTCCCTTAGTTGAGATATATTCTTCCCTGATCCCATATCCATCCTTCCTCCCTCCCCCACATCCCAGTCCCCCGAGCATTCCCCATTCCTCCCCTACTCCCTTCTCTCTAGCCCTCTCCCCTTCCAACAACCCTCCCACCCACCCCCAAGCACCCGAGGTTACCTGGGACTCTTGTCTATTTCCAATCTCTAGGAGGATAACTACATGATTTTCTTCAGGTTCGTCTTCTTATTTAGCTTCTCTAGGATCACGAATAATAGGCTCAAAGACCTTTAATTATGTCTAGAATCCACTTATGAATGAATACATACCATATTCCGCTTTTTGGGTCTGGCTTATCTTACTCAGTAAAGCATTTTCTATGTCCATCCATTTGTATGCAAAAGTTCAAGATGTCATTGTTTTTTAACGCTGAGTAAAACTCTAATGTATATATGTTCCACACCTTCTTTAACCATTCTTCTCTTGAGGGGCACCTAGGTTGTTTCCAGGTTCTGGCTATTACAAATAGTGCTGCTATGAACATAGTTAAACAAATGCTTTTGTGGTATGATAAGGCATCTCTTGGGAATATTCCCAAGAGTGGAATTTCTGGGTCTTGAGGGAGGTTGACTCCCAGTTTCCTGAGAAACCGCCACACTGATTTCCACAGTGGCTGCACAAGATTGCATTCCCACCAACAATGGATGAGAGTTCCCCTCTCTCCACATCCTCTCCAGCATAGGCTATCATTGGTGTTTTTGACTTTAGCTAATCTGACCGGTGAAAAATGGTATCTCATAGTTGTTTTGATTTGCATTTCCCTGATCGCTAAGAATGTTGAGCATGACCTTAAGTGTCTTTTGGCCATTCGAAGTTCTTCTGTTGAGAATTCTCTGTTCAGATCAGCACCCCATTTTTTAATTGGGTTAATTAGAGTTTTAGTGTCTAGTTTCTTGAGTTCTTTGTGTATTTTGGAGATCAGGCCTTTATCTGATGAGGTGTTGGTGAAGATCTTCTCCCAGTCAGAAGGTAGCCTTTTTGTCTTACTGATGGTGTCCTTTGCTTTACAGAAGCTTCTCAGTTTCAGTAGGTCCCATTTATTCATTGATTCTCTAATTGTGTGTGCTACTGGGGTTCTACCTAGGAAGTGGTCTCCTGTGCCTATGTCTTGTAAACTACTTCCCACTTTCTCTTCTATCTGGTTCAAAGTGGTCAGATTAATGTTGAGGTCTTTAATCCATTTGGACTTGAGTTTTGTGCATGGTGATAGATATGGATCTATTTTCATTCTTCTACAGGTTGACATCCAGTTATGCCAGCACCATTTGTTAAAGATGCTTTCTTTCTTCCATTGCATACCTTTAGCCCCCTTGTCGAAAATCAAGTGTTCATAGGTTTGTGGGTTAATATCTGGGTCTTCTATTCGATTCCATAGGTCGAATTCTCTGTTCTTACGCCAGTACCAAGCTGTTTTCAATACTGTAACTGTGTAATAGAGTTTGAAGTCAGTTATGGTTATACCTCCAGAAGTTCCTTTATTATATAAGATTGTTTTGGCTATCCTGGGTTTTTTGTTTTTCCATATAAAATTAATTATTATTCTCTCAAGGTCTGTGAAGAAGTTTGATGGGATTTTGATGGGGATTGCATTGAATCTATAGATTGTTTTGGTAGAATTGCCATTTTTACTATGTTGATCCTCCCAATCCAAGAGCAAGGGAGATCTTTCCATTTTCTTGTATCCTTCTCAATTTCTTTCTTCAAAGACTTAAAGTTCTTGTCAAATAGGTCTTTCACTTCCTTGGTCAGAGTTATCCCAAGGTATTTTATGCTATTTGTGGCTATCGTGAAAGGTGAAGTTTCTCTGATTTTCCTCCCTGCTTCTTTATCCTTTGTGTATAGGAGGGCAACT